>NW_009260065.1:599193-617263 GCF_000687185.1 Egretta garzetta
TTCTTGGCCACCTGGGCACCCTGCTGGCTCATATTCAGCCGGCTGTCAACCAGTACCCCCAGGTCCTTTTCCGCCAGGCAGCTTTCCAGCCACTCTTCCACATGCCTGTAGCATTGCATGGGGTTGTTGTGACCCCAGTGCAGGACCTGGCAGTCAGCCTTGTTGAACCTGACACAGTTGGCCTTGGGCCCTTGATCCAGCCTGTCCAGATCCCTCTGTAGAGCCTTCCTACCCTCAAGCAGATCAACGCACTCACCCAACCCAGTGTTGTCTGCAAACATGTGGAGGGTGCACTCAATCCTCTTGTCCTGGTCGTTGATAAAGATATTGAACAGAACCGGCCCCAATACTGAGCCCTGGGGAACACCACTTGTGACCAGCTGCCAACTGGATTGAACTCCATTCACCACCATGCTTTGGGCCCGGCCATCCAGCCAGTTTTTCACCCAGCAAAGAGCACGCCTGTCCAGACCATGGGCAGCCAGTTTCTCAAGCAGAGTGCTGTTGGAAATTATGCCAAAGGCTTTATTAAAGCCCAGGCACACAACATCCACAGCCTTTCCCTCATCCACTAAGTGAGTCACCTTGTCATAGAAGGAGATCACAGAATCACAGAATCACAGAATCGCAAGGGTTGGAAGGGACCTCGGGAGATCTAGTCCAACCCCCCTGCTAAAGCAGGCTCTCCTAGAGCATTCTACACAGGACAACCTACACAGGTTGATCAAGCAAGATCTGCCTCTCGTAAACCCATGGTGCCTGGTCCTGATCTTCTGGTTGTCCTGGCCATGCTGTGTGATGGCACTCAAGACAATCTGCTCAAGATGGCCAATCCATCTTCAGTGGAGACACAGCCCTTCTGCCCTTCCCTGTGCAAATGCAAATGCATGAGTGCAAAGCATCAGTCGCACTAAATGGCAAGGGAAGAGGTTTAAATGCATTTAGCTTCATCGGAAATCCTTGCCCATTACCCACAACTCCCGTTAGCCTCTATGCAGCAAGAGGCCACAGCTCTGTGGGACCCAAGAGGAGCTATTCTACTGGGAAACACCAAAGAGGGAACATTGCATGAAGAGATGCTGCAGGGCTTGACATACATTTTACAGCAGCAACTTGAAAACACTCCACAGATTCCAATAGATGTTGGAGCACATTAAGAAATGCTTTTGGCCTCAGATGGAAATTCGGTTACAACTTGACTGGAGTGTAATCCTGACAGTTAGTTATGCAGCGCAGGGGATCATCTTCTGTTTTCCCCCAGGGGCAATAAAGTTCCTGTCTTTGTTACTGGACGCCGTGCTTTGGTACACTAAAGGCAAATTGCGCTAAAGCAGCTGAGTAATCCTCTAAGGTGGATTGATCGCGATGACTAAGATTTAAAATCTACCTACTTTGTACAAGAATTTCATCACCAAGTTGCTGCCTTTCCCAGCAAGCTTAAAATCTATAAAGCATTGCATGAAATGCTTTGATGAGGCATTTTTAATTGTTTTGGTAGTTCTAGATGCATTACCTTGTACCTAGGTTAAGTGAATTGCACAAAGTACTCGTAATAATTAATTGGAACTGAAATCTGGCTCTTCTTTTTCACTTTCCTATAACTTTTTATAGCTAATTCTCTTTGTGTTAAAATTTCCCTTACTCTATCTCTCCGAAGGCACATATTGGTTTGGGAGACGTGTGGATAAATTTTAATAAAATCATGCTAAAAATTGTCATGTAAACACATACCAGTACCAAAAGAGACAAGGTAGTAAGTGAAAGAAATAATGGGGAAGAACCAGAACATTTCTCCAGATATTCCCAATCACAATTCTTGGACACATAAAAATTAAAAATAGCTCAAGCTATTCTTCACGCTTGGATTGTTTTGTGGATTTCTAAGGTATCTCTAAGTTTCTTTGTCTTTTTGGAAGGAATTGGCTCAATGCATGAAAGTCATAGGACATTTTTGCTGACATTTGTCATCTTTGAAAACAGGAAATTTTGCACCTGCGTCATAGTATTTCCTATGAACTTTCCTTGGTCTGAGTTTTATCATTGTTTGGGAGCTAGAATACTTTAAATATAAGTGGGAAGATTTTTAAAGGCTTTAGGTTTGTGTCCATATATAGGTGTGCATGTGTTGCGGGGTCTGAATTAGGTAGAAAACAAAGTCTTTCACCTTACAGAACAGCCCGAGACCTTTTCCCTTCTCAAATAGAATGCAGAAAAATGAGATTTCCTGTAAAACAAAAACAAGGAGGAAAAGAACAAAGGGATGGGACTTGTTCACGGTAGGATTTTCCCACACGTTTAAAGCTTTTCTTTTGTTTTCTATGGTTTTAATGCCTTACAAGTTGAAACAAAAATATTTTGTGGTGGAATATGGTCCATGTGCTGACCTAGAATTTTGTTTTCAGTTCGTTAATATTTTTCAACATAAGAGCATTAATTTGAGAACCAGCCAGCCAGTAGGACCCGGTGTCTGCAGACAGGGGTAGCTGTGCTGAGATAGCAGGGTGCAGCCCCAGGGCATGAGACCCACCCGGGTGCAGGGTACATTTTGGAAAAGCTCCTTTGTGGAAATAGTCAAATTCCCAAATGTGCCATGCCCAGACATTAATATCTCAGAAATTCACCCTCCAGATGATTTAAAACTCAAAAAAAAAAAGGAGGGCTTTTAAGTGACATGGGATCAGGCAAATACCAACTTGCCATTCCACTTCTCACGGCTTGCAGGTAGCCCAGCGCCGCCAGCGCAGGGTCCAGGTTTTCAACAATAATCTGGGCTCTTCGTTATTGCATTACAAAGGCTGTCACATGGAAACCCTTAATACCGATTTAATCTCATGTACTTTGAGAACAGAAGCAGGAAGGCTTGCTAACAACTTGCTGCAGACCAGGGAGGGGTAGCGGGTTGTGAACTGCTTCTCCATCTGCCCACACGTGCTAAAAGACAACGTTTTGGATGCTGATTCGTGGGGCTCAAAGTTCATTTGAGAACACTGAAAAGCACTTCCAAGGACACAGCCAGCGAGGTGCAAGGAGCACGTTTGAGGTGGCTTTCATGAAAGCTGATTTGGTTTAGGTCAGCCGCCTCCATGATGGTAGATTTCAGGAGAGGCCAAGAAATAACCAAGATGTTTATGATTTCCTTTGGCAATCTGCAAGAGCAATTTATATTGCAGGCAAATAAAAAAGGTTGATGAAATGGAAAAGTCAAGAAACCAAATGCTCAGAAATTAAGAAATGCAGAACTAAGAATGTAAATTAAACACCAAAACCACAGTCTCCTCTTCATTCCTTAAGAGACTGTCATATCATGTCTCTCAGATGACCAAGTAACAAAGCGGGTACCTTTCACATCTACTTAAATGCAAAAGAGACATTTCCTACTGTATATTTTGTGTGATAAAAAATCATTTTAAAATATGTATTTTTGCAATAGATCAATGTCTTTTTCTACTCATTATTCATCATGTACTGAAAAGAGCTTGATTAAAGCCACAGCAAAACATTGTTTCTGAGAGGACTTTAAATGCTCTGGTGTGGAGCAACCATGGTTTCTTCGAGGTGATACCAGGCCGGATTATTTGATGATTATACTAAGCCAGATTCTAATGTGGCAATGCTTTCTATCTCCTTTGGAAGGATATAAGTGACTGCATCACAGAGAAATGGCTTTGCAATATATTGAGCGCAACGTTATTCAAACGTCAGTGTTTCCCAACCTTCAGCTCACCCCTGCGCTGTTTCCCCTTGCTCCCTCCTGCATTTCCCAGCTCTCCCACTTCCCACCCGCTCCCTAGTTCATCAGAAAGCCAGGTCTCGTTTGCTGTTGTTGGCCTGGTTTTCAGTAAATCACCCACAACTATCTGATGGCCAGAGCCGACTCGAAGGAGGCAGCAGGGTCACACGACCAGGAGCAGGCAGAGGGCACGGCTGCCCTTTTCAGCAGCTCCAGCTTAGCACAGCCTCAGCCAACTGCGAAATTTCACCTTTTGTTTCTTTGGGTTGCAAAGCTGGAGGCACCAACCAAGGCCACTGCCCCACCACTCTCACTGGGTGGAGACAGGAGGTCAGAAAGTACCGGAGACCTACCCAAGGCTATGTGGGAGCTCAGGAGCACAGGGAGGGTCTCCTGGCTCCCTGTCCTGCACCTTACGACCAAAGCCAGCAGTGACCAAGCTTTTATACGCTCCTGCAACAAGAAGTGGGTCTGTCCCATGCAAGTCACCTCCACATGGCAAAGGACGGGTTTGGGGTCCCTTGGATAAGGTGCTAAGAAAAGCATGGGAGCAGGCTGCCAGCGAAGGGGGCTGGGTGGGTTGTCCTGGGGATGGACTGAACACAGTCAATGGGTCCTCAAGCAACGTGGTGAAGCAAATCAACTGCTTTGAGGTGGCAACCCACCCCTGGCTGTGTTCTGGCAGCAAGCTGTGCTTTGCCTCGAGCTGGGGCCAAGGCAGAGCATCTCCATGGCCCTGGGGCAGCCTCAGGCTTTGCTGCTTTGGCAGGTACCTGCAGAGCAGCAGCTTCCAGGGTTTCCAGACCGTGGATCATTACTGTTGTGGAGCTGCTTCAGAAGCGATAAAGCAGATCAGAGTACAGCGCGGGCCTGTGTTAATTCTGTCCCTGCTAGCCCCAGATCTGGAAGAGCCAGGAATTGTGGTTTGGAGACACAGGGGCCACCTGGATCAGGGCCAGCTGAAGGCTGGAGGATGTCCAGCTGCCTCAGCCCAGAGGTAATAAACCCTTCTGAGAGCCTTAGCGAGAGCATGGCGGTCTCGGGCTCATAAAATCAAGATAGATCTGGGCCTGAGCTAGTCAGTCTGTGCTGCAAGGGGCGGACTCAGATGTCACAGGCTGCATTTCATGGAAGTGGCCTCCCCAGAGCATCTCCTGTCTCTTCATTCAAGGGGGCATCTTTCCACAAGGCACATCCCATCCAGCACATCCCAGCAAGACTTAGAAGTTGATGGGGTGTTTCTATTGTTTCATTTTGTTTTCTTAATTAAAATATACAGAGTATTGCAAAGAAAAAAAAAAAGAAAAAAAGAAAAAAAAAGCAAGGAATCAATTTATTTTATTTTATTGTTCTTTCTCATGGAACAATCTCCAGGGAAATAAAGGAGGTTACAGAAAGAGAGGAACAATATCCATGCAGAGACTGTGGGTTCCTGTAAATTAACTTTGTAATGAGGGGAAGGGAAAGAAAAAAAGGTCTAAGCTCCTGATAAATGAGTGTTGGACTTGTGAATGCCAGAAACATGCAATGGGGTTTTTCCTGCAGGACCCCCTTTGTGGAGAGGGGAAGGCGGAGAGAGGAGGCTTTTGGAACATGACTGTCCTCGGTTCATGGCTGAGGACTGCAGGAAAGGGAGATTGATGCAGCCACGCAGATTGGGTAGGCATGAAAACCAGGGTGAGAGTGTTACAGTACGTGGGAGGTAGCAGGGTTAGACGTGGTTGGCAATAACGCCACCCAATCCAGGAGTGCGGAGAGGAGGACACTGACACTTTGGAAGTGGAAGGGGTCCTGTCTTGGTCTGGAAAGCAGAGTCCTGCTCTGCCACCCTCTTCCAGGGGCCTTCCCCAGAGAAAGCATCACTCACCCTGGGCTTTTTGCAGAAAAGCCCCATCCCTTCCCAGGTCTCAGGTACATGGCTGTGGCCCCCATCACTGCCTTGCAACACCCCATTGAGGGGAAAACAGTTCAACGGCTCTGCTTCACATTTTGGCAGTGCACTCTGTTCCCACCCCTGTACCCCATGCACATCCCCCGTAGGCACATCCATCTGCATGTGCATTCCCAAAGTGCAGGAGTGGATCTGGGAGAGCAGCATGAGCTCCCCACCTTGCGTGGGACCCTCTCATTTTCCCCTTGCCCTGGGGGGCTTGAGACAACTCCTTTGCATTTGTTTCGGGCTCTGCCTGTGCTCACCAGGGAAGCGAGTGAGGGGGTCTGGCATGCCTGGCCTGCAAACCACAGTGTTTCCTTCCACCTGCCTGACTTCTTGCCCAGGTATTGCTCACCTATGATGTGGCTATGGGGTTTGGAAAAGCAAGCTTGGGCAGCTGGAGGGTGGACAGGGCTACAGCCATGCTCAGTCCTTTCCCACCTGCAGCAAGAGCCCTCCCAGCACTGTCCCCACCCCACAAGCTCCGTGGTCCTGCAGAGATTATTTATTTCTGATTAATCTGTTATTACCTGTTTTCCTACAGAATATAAAGTCTACACGGCCACAGGGTTTGTCTTTTCTTCTCCACCAAATACTGAACAAACGGATCAGCCACAACCAGCTTTGAAAGCAGAGTCTTAAAGGTATGTGGCAACTACAAGTGTCAGGAAAATGGGGAGAGAAGTCAGTTATCATGGTGCTTCACTGAGGGAAATGTTTCAGCACAAATTCATTAGACTCTAGAGAGAATCCAGTGATGTGGACATGTGTCCTTAAGGAGCCGGTCATTTTCTACTTGGCTAGCTGTTTGCACACACAAGCACAGCCCTTGCACCAGGCATGACTCTGACAGCTTTGCAGAGCAAGCTCTCCTTCCCCTTAGCATTAGCACAAATTTTCTCCTGCGTTTCCTCAGCCTCGCCTAGAAAGCAATGTGCAAAACATGAGATTTTTGAGGCTCTGGAGCCTCTCGGCCTTTCTGGTGCAAGTCCTAGAAGGACAGCCCAGTGGAGGATCTCTCCACTAGGAGGAACAGGATCCTGCAGACCTCTTTTTGTTAATTCATGTGTCCTTAAATGACATGAGCATTAGGCCTGTAGTCTTCATGGGCTGGGATGGCAGCAGATTTCCAAAGTCCCATATCTCCCGCTTCCTCACTCAAACCAGAAGGGTACTTGCTAGGTCTAACTCTGTTCTAATGATTAGCCTACCATAAAGCAACCTGCACCTGAGGAAAAGGCTTAAAAGCCAGATTTTCCAAAACAGCTGGGAGGAGTTTGGAGAGAGGGGGTTGGTTTCGGTTTTCTTTAGTTTGCTTTCACTGTGAACTTGTCTTTGAGCAACAGAGTACTGAAAAAATCCCTAATTGCTTTGGGAAAAAGGAAATAGAAGAAAAACAGTAGTTCAGGATACTTTCTGATTCTAACACACAGTCTGTTGGAAGAAATCTCTCCCTCTTTCTTGCCCTAATGAGGAATCCCACAGCTAAGAAAAGACAGACCTTTGGTCAAATCCTGGTTTGGAAAAAAACAACAAAACCCAGAAAACATAAAAGTGTCGTTATCAATGAGCTTCTAACAAGCAGAAAATGAGCAGAAGCAGCCATTCTCATCAAGTCTAACGAACTCCCCAGATTGTAGGAGTGGTCCCACACTCAGTTGTCTGAAGAAAATAAGACCAAGGAAAGAAAAGATTAGTGTCAGGCTAGAAGTATTAGATGATTAGCATTGTTTTAGGAAGCAATCTGAGATGTCATCTGGAGATATGCTACCGATCCATCTGGGGCAGAAAGGAAAGAAGAGAGAGAGGAGAGAGGGAAAAAACTCAACCAACAACCCTGTTTTGTTTCTCATTACTGCTCTAATTCTGGTGTAATTGAAAACGGACTGAATGTGTTTAGGAACATGTAGGACATCTGTTTCTCATTGGAAGAGCTCCGCTTTTTCGAGTGGCGCCTTCCATCTTCATCACAGTCCAAAGATTCCCACATCACGACTTGTCCTCTTTCTTTCTCTCCTTTTTTTTTCCTTTCCAGAAAATGTGAGGTTGAACTTTCGACTCCATGTAAAACAGTTGGAGAGAAACCATGATAAGTCCTGGGGGACCCATTGAGCCTTTCTTCCCATTATCCTACTTGATTCTTTGCAGCTTCTCAGTTCTTTAAATACAGCCTTGAGCTATTTAATGCTGGTGGCATGAAGAAAAAGGGGAAGGGACAAGAGGAGGGGGAAGAAAATTAAAAAAAAAAAAAATGGAAGAACAATTTGTAAGGTCAGACATCAAAATGGAGAAACAAAGACAACTAGACTGAAAGCTGTCCTTAAGGTGGGCCAGGACACTGTGTTTTGCCAAAGGGACAGATCTACACAAATACTGGTTCATGCAGTTCTGGCTCTCCTGTGTGTATGAAACAGCAAGGAAGGAGCCTGAGATCCAAGAAGATTTACTTGCGGGCTAAACCAAAGGGCAATATCCTAATTCTCCTCTTGGACCCACACACTATGTCTCCAGTGTTCATTTTGGTTTGGACGACCACAGAATTGTCTCTCATAGGAAATTCTGGAGGCCCTATTGCTTATAGAGAGATTACAACTTGAGTAGACAATAAAGAGATTGTGGGAAATATCACTACCTTGGCAGGGAGATGGGCTGCACGGTCTGACAACTCGCAATTCTCCACCATTTGGAGAAGATCTGCCTTTAGCAAGAGGGAGCAAAGCAGCAAGACGCATGACTGCAAGCTAGAAATGTGTCTTTATTTCATAAATGGCTCCTTTTTGCTTTAATACTGCTTTCCATCAACAAGGTTAATTCACAGTCATCAGCCCATGTGAGACGATGACTTGTATTTCCCTGCAATGCCAACCCCACCACCCTCACCTCCACTTGATTAAGGAGAAAGCTGATGTCTCTGGTTGTGGTGCATGAAGAAACACAACCACAGTGAGATGTAAGAAGGACCTGGGGAACGCCAGCCAGAAACATCACCGAGCAGAGCCCTTGTCATGACCTTGGGTCATGAGTAACTATGGGCCTGAAGGAGAACTTCTTAAATGAATTTAACAGCCCGTGTGGTCTCTGTCTGGCCAGTGTCACCATGAAATTGCAGGTCTGATTCTCTTGGGCTGCAGATCTACACCATTCTGACAGTGCAAATGAGCCTCAGCCTGGAGGAAGCATCCTCCCATTTCTAAGCCTGCTCAGCTGACCAAGGTGAAAAAGTTCCTTCTTGGAAACCATGGCAGATGTCACTTTGTACTTCAGTTGAGCTCAGGATTCTGTCTTTTCAGCAAAGGAGCTGGGACTGGAAGTGTTCTGTCTGAGGAGTCTGAGGTAGAATCTGTAAGAACTCAAATGTTAAAAATATTACAGCAAATAGTTAAAAGAAATTATCTCTTCCTGAAAAGGAACTGTGGAAAGAAATCAAGCTAGATCAGAAAATGTTGATGAATGCATCTTGCCGTCAGTGAATGCCATTTTATTGAGAGTCAAGTGTTTTGCTGGAATTTTTAGTAGGAAACCTTTAGAGGGGTTTTTTTTCCTTCCTTTTTTTGACTAGAAAGCATTAAATAATTTCATCTGGTAATACTTCAAGAGCCCCATTTTGACATGTATTCCATACAATTTCAAAATGTATCTTGTTAATATGATGTATTTCTAGATATGTTTCATATTTTAGTAAGCCAAATATTAAAATATTATGTTTTGACATTAACAGAATCAAATGCCCTCAATTCTTGAAACAAAATGTTTCTGTATCATCAAAATTGTACATGGTCATTATTTGGATTTTGTTTTTCAATCTTCCTGGCCAGAAGGCTTTGACTGGGTGATTTTTTCTCCGTTTAGTTTGAAAAATGTTCAAAATTTCAGAATTTTCCCAGAAATGAGAAAGCTGAGATGTTTTTCTCCAATCAGTTTTAGGAAGCTGATTCAGTGCCCATTTTTTCCCACTGCACTACACACTTTCTGAGGTGCAATTCAAAGGAAATTCAGACTGAATTAGTCCAGTAGAGGACTGAGTTCCTTGGCCAGAAAAAGTGTTGAGTGCTCTGAAAAAGATCAAGTCATGCTTTTAAAAAAGAAAAAATAATTCAACTTGAGGTTCTTTAAGTCTTGGTTATTTTGTCAATGGAAGCAACTGTAGGACCATCAAAATCTTTCATTCTTGAGTCTGGACTTTTAGCTGCAGCTAGAGCCTGTACGTCTCTTAAGAAGGACCCAGTTCACAATTATTCAAGAAAAAATTGAAATAAAAGAAAGTTTCTGAATTCATTAATCACTGTGTTGGCCAAGGTGGTCAACCATTACGCACGTGATGTTCATATGGTTTAGTGCTTCAAGTGGAAAATAAAGATAGGCATGACAGAGCCACACAACAAGAGACATCATGTTTTAGGAAAAGTTGTATTTAAAGAACCTGGGAACAAGCCAAAAAAAAGAAAATAAAGACATTCATGCATGGAAAAGTGTTCATTACTAAGAATCTTTCCAGAGTAGGTGGAAAAGCAGCTTTAACCACTTCCTTAGTAGAGGGCATCAAACTTCTATTGTATGCAAAAATGGATGGTGATTCTTTATCACTGACATTAGAGCCAAGGAGCAAGCCTGAGGTGGGAGAGAGAACAAGTTTGAGGGAATCTTTGTGTTAAAAGCCTCCAACTGTAAGTTCATAGATAGGTGGGCAGAAGACCCAGACTAAGAGTATGTTTGAACTTGTCTGCCACAAGATGATTGCGGTGGCCAAAAAAGTGAGATAGATTCCCCCCAAAAAGGGTCCTTCATGCAGATAACATTATAAATATTAACAGATAAAGATGGATTTTAGAAAGTTAGCTAAAGCGTGCCTGTTCCCTGTTTGCTCTTCCCACCATTGTGGTCCCTGGTTTTATGCAGATCTGGGTATTATCTATTTGTGGGTATGAGGATCCTACCTTCCTGAGACCATCCCAAAGGCATTTGAACAGCAGTAGAGGACTCTTGTGAAAGGAAACATCTTCTCCATCCTGATTTTTAAGCTTAGCTCGTTCTAGCACTGCTTTTTTAGAAATTACTTCTGCTATGAAACAAAGCATAGTAAAATTTTAGCTAAAGTTACATTGTAGTCGAAGTTAAATTAATTAGTGAAATTGTAGTCAAAGTTGAGTTCACCAACAATGAATGATACCCATCCAACTTTACATTTTTCTGCTTATTTAGGTATACATTTGCATTATTCTGCCTTCCATTAGCATTACATGAAAGTTTGTGAAAAAAAAAAAGGCTTGGCTTAGCCTGACTTAGCTTGGGTTGGCTTGGCTTGCTTCCTTTTCTCTTGGAAAATGTTTATTTCTGTACAAATTTCTGACTGAACCTCGGGAAGAAACCTGAAAGTGATGGATGAGCAATTTCCTCAAGGTAATTTTATATGTAAGACCAGTGAATGCTAATCATTACCAAACCGTGAGGCACTCAGAAGAAAGAGGATGTAACCAGGGCTGGCTATATCCACCGTGAGGAGATGGAAGGTGCACAGAGGTCCCACCTCTCTTCCTGACACGACTTCTCCAACATGCATTGCTGGAGAGGTGGCCTTGCAGGATGCAGCCTTCCCTCCCAGCCAACGAGGTCTGCTCATTCCTATTGCCACAGAATGATCCAAACATGAACCAGATGTCCCAGCTTCTCTAGATTGAGCTCAGCAGCTAGACCATGGGCTTCAAAGTGCAGCCACTCTTCTTGATGGCACGCAAGCTTTTCCCAGCAGAGCCCAGGGGGCTGCAAGTGGTGGCCCTGGGTACTTCAAGGGCAAGAAGTTGTAGCTGGGGAGATAGTCTTTATCCATCATCTTTATCCAGTTCAAGAAATGGAACTGAAGCAGGAGTGAGAAGAGACTGATGCTCACACGTTCCCATTTTCCCAGGAACTTCTACTGTTTTCACTTGGAATCAGAACAAAACCAACTACTTTTGAAACTGCCTGGATGAGGGAATTTTCACTCCAAAAACATAGTTCAAGAAATTCTTTGGTTATTTTATGGGTTTTTAATAGTATTTTATTATATTTATATTATCTCTTCCTATGTTATGACAGGTACTCCTGGCATGCCATAATGACCCAAAATTGTTTAAATATTCTATTTTTATTTTCTTTTCAAAATCATTACGAGCAGCTGCTACTTAGCAGTGAGTGAAATACCTTATCTCCCCTTCCAGATCAAAGTATCTCCTGTTTGTATTGTAATTAAGGTGTTTCATTACTTATTAATTACAACACAAACAGGAGACACTTTGATCTAGAAAGGAAGATAAGATATTTCAGTCAGTGCTAAACAGCATCTGCCTTAAATGATTTGAAAAGGCAAACAAAAGAAAATAAGAGAATACTTCCATGACTATATTACGGCATGCTGATAGTCACATTGCCTAATGAATCCTTTACCACTGGCACACCATGGAAAATTGTAAAAATGGTCACCCCAGAACAAAGATAACAGAAGTAAAACGATCTCCAGGAATCTAAAAGATGATTCAGATATTTAATTTTTTCTTCTTCTTTTCTGAAATGCATCTTCTCACAGCGATGTTCTTTCTGTGGGATCTTTCACTGAAATCTCTATGCTTCCATGAAAAAGGCGCTGGAGGTGGGGGTGGGACTCAGCTGTGTCCAAAAAATACTGTTCTCAGTTAAAAATTATTTTGGCAGATGTTTTCTAACCATCTCTCACAGCCAGGACTGGGGCTGGCTGCCCGAAATATAGTGCTGTGAGGGGCTTGTGCGGTAAGTCAGTTGTCTCCAGGACAGATTCCTCCTGCTTCAATCTTCTTGTCGTCCCTTCCACAGCAGACCTGGCTCAAAAGTCATGACAACAGTGTACCCCTCTGCACAAGACACCGTGATTTAATGACACATAGAAGAGCGAAGCATTAAGGGCTCTTTCTTGCTTCTGCACTTACCAAATAAAGAAGGGAGGAAAAAAAGGTTAACTGAGTCCAGACGCTGAAACCAATTAAAACAGAGGTTGGAGCAGAGGCCAAAGTCCAAAGTGGGGAAGGAACAGGCCACAGACTGTTTAGGTACGTTGGATGCACTGGGGTGGGCAGGTCTTGGAGTGCTCAAGAGCCAAGCCAGTGCCATCTATGACCCATTAGCAATTATCTCGGACAACTCATGCCCTTAATACAAAGTGTGAGTGCATCTCTATTTGCTGGGCAGGGCTTTTTAAATATCTCTTTAATCTTCCAGCCTACAAGTTCCTAATGTGCCCATCACTGTGGAATCTAGGCGTCAATCGATCAATTTCTTCCATGCTTGCCAGCAGCATCCAAGCTCATAAGATGCTCGGTGACCACCCAGATGGTCAAGGATACAAAATCATGCTTCACAGGCCTTTCATCTTCAGTCTCAACCTGGGAGGACAGAGGGTTAAAGTATATCGTAGTTTTGCCCCTAACTCCTGCCTTCTGGACAGTGGGATCCTACACAGTCCAGCTGGAGTCCACCAAGGAGTGGCAGGAGGTAAGTGTGCACAAGCACGTGAGAATTCAAGACGCTGTGGGAAAGGTTGTCATAAACCCTGCCTTCAAAAAGGTGGAGGGAAGGGGCAGGGAAGAAAACTCCAAGTGATTGTAGAGTTGTCACCTTAACTTCAACTTCAACAGAAATACTGGAATAGCTGATTGAACATAACTTGTTCAACCCTGGAGGACAAGGAATTGATAAGGAATAGATTTCCTAAGAACAAATCACGTCAAACAGTCTAATTTCCAAATCTGGAAGGTTACCAAGCTTTGTAGATAAAGCGGAAGCAATAGCAGTAATATCCTGACTTTAGTGAGTCTTGTGGATCCCTCCCAGGCGCTGGTTTCATAAGACACTAAAGGAAAGGATTATCTAAATGGCATTTCCACAGAGCACGGCACATCCCATTGAAGGATCATACTCAGAGAGTCGCTATCAGTGGTTTAGGGTAGGATTCAGATCACAGATTGCCACACCCATACCTGGCTGCCTGCACGTGGGTGTCTACCTGTCCACTATGTGCACAAGCTCCCAGCGTACTTAGAGGGGGACTAATCCACATGGTCTAATGAGCAATGCAGTAGGGTGTCCACAGCAATGAGACAGGGGTAACAAGTAGCACTTTGTTGAAAAGATTGACCTGGGATGCCTTTGGTTGCCCACACAGCCATGTGGTGCTATTTTAGCCATGGCGGAATATTCCACCTGGCGTCCAACAGCTGCTCCAGAAGGGCACAAGTTTCTGGCAGGTCCTTTTCCAGCCCCATGCAGATGTCTCACGTACTGTAGAGCATCTCAGCTAGCACCACACACCTATGTGCAGCTTACCAATAGAGCCCTAGATCCCTATTTATTCAAAGGAGAACCCTTACACACCTGGCTTATGCAAAGGCTCCTAAATTCAGATATTTTAGTTTCTCTATTGATCCCACTTTCAGGGTGGGATTCAGTTATCCAAACACGGACATCTTGTACTAACTCATGCATCATAGCATGAAGAAATCCACATGGGACACCCTTCGCAGGAGATTCTTTTTTCTGGAAAAGCAGCTGGAGGCAAGATACCCCGCAACGCCTGATATTGCACTGGATGTCTCCGTGGGAAAATGAATCTGCCTTTTACTGGCAAGGTGGGAGGATAGCCCAGGTGAATTTGAGCACAGGTTTGGCATGCACCTTTAGTACTCAACAGTGACTTAAAGACTAAAAGACTAGATGTATGTAGACCCATACGCAATTTTCAGATGGTGCTAGAGCACGAGAAGGTTTGTACACAAGGAGCCCCAGTCATCTCTTGGACTGAAGTGCCTCATTGATTCAAAGGTTTTCTTTCCTCACATTCTGCTGTAGATGCAATTTAGGCTCATTAGAGCAACCAGTTGGCTCCTGTAGCTTCTATCTTGCTGGGACCTGTGTCACAGGCATTTAAGTTCTCTTCCAAAAATATCCTGGTAACTCATCTTCCCTCTGAACTGTCATCTACTAAAAGTTCACTCTACCACATTTTCTTTGAGGGCCTGGTGTCCTCCCCGCTGAGAGAATGTTTCGCCCAGTGGAGACACACTTTCAGGTTCATTGCCTCAGCACTGTTTGTGCAACCACTTGGCAGAGTTTCTAATCATTTGTAATTTTTTATCTCACTGTTTTGATATGGAGAATAGCTCAAAGGCACTGTTTATTACATTCCTCCACCCTTGGCGTTACCTTGAATGTGTCCTTCGCTGCATCCACAAGCAAGTGGTAATCGCTGCAACAATTGTGGGCCTTTAGTCTTCTGTCTGACAGCATCCTGGATCCAGAGATAGGGTGAACTCTGGGAGATGAAAACTTACATTCCCCTAGGGATTGAGCAAGGGTTTACCTTGCCTAGACATGGGACTTGTGCTGTATCCAGATTCTCCATGGCTGGAATATTGCTTTTACTCTTTGATTTTTCTCATGTCCATCGCACCTTTTGCTGTCTCTGCCTCTGTGCTTGCACGCTGCCAAAGTGGAAACTACAAGCTCAGTGAAAGAAAATTCACATCACTCTTCCCATCTTTGGCACAAGAACATTTTCTAGTACTACCTCCCCTCATTTTTCTGAAACCTTAGCAGAGAGCAAGACCAAGAGCTGGAAGCAACCCCACAGAGAGAGCTTCCCTGAAAATGATTCCTTTGATTTTGGCCCTGCCATTTAGCCTCTGTTTACCTCCGTTTCCCATCTGCTGGTGGGGCAAACTGAATCCAAGTCATGAGGAAAGTGCATGAAAACGTGGGCAGCTCCAACTTCATACGCCAAGAGCTCAGTATTTCAGAGAGAAATGTCCTGAGTGCAGTTTTGTGGTACTCAACTCTGGAAAGTAGTCATTAAATAAGCTGCTTTTTGATTTTGCATGAGGGATTCGATATGTCTTTGTAGAAAGCCATATCCATAGCCAGTGTACGGGTGATACTCCTCCTCACTTTCTGGCTGCTGAAGAGGAGCAGCAAAACTGAGATGCCTCTGGAAAACTGAACTGTGTTGCAAAGTGCAGAACTGTGTATGGATTTTCAAGTGGGAAGCTTGCAGCCCCTTAGGAATAGGCAGTTGCAAATTCTGAATGTTTACCCCATGCCCTTCTTTCCATCAACCTTTGTCTCCCCAGAAGTTTTTGGTTCAAGCCCATAACTTGCTTTCTAGGCTCACAAACCTGCCGCAAGTGTGTGGTGCAGAAGATCAGGTTGTAGGCTTGACATCGGTACTCTCACTAATTCTAGAGAGATTCACCCAGGCTTCTCGTGGCATTTTTTTGCTTTCCTTTAAAGATGCAGTTCCTGGAACCAAATGATTTTCCGGAATATTTATGCTTTCTTTTCTTTGTCATTAACTTCACAGTGACTGTGATCAAAACGTCGCCTTCTTATCTCAGACACCAGAGAAGAAAGCACAACCCCAAGGTGTTCTTCAGGGAAGCAGCAAGGCAGCCAGGAATGCGATACTTTTCTTTTTTAGCATTTGACAATTCTCTAACAGTCTCTTCTGGATTTAATACCTAGGAAAAAAATTTATTTGTCCTGCTGCTTTGTCTGAATCAGCAGAAGCAGGGTTAAAAAAGATAGGACTCATGCACACTGACTTGGCACAGACTTCCAAGGGCCTTGAGGCTAAAACAAAACAAACCAAAAAAATGAGAAAAACAAGTTTTGTTTCCAAATAAACAAGTTTCCTCTCCCCTCAGGTATGGGGCTCGCTCAATTAAATTACACTCATCTGCCAAGGCCTGTGCACCATGTGGATTCGGTTACTGTCTCTGCAAGAATTTGTGTGATGCTCCAGGCCCCGAGGAAGGCAAGGGCTGACCCCACCCCTCCCCTCCAATGCCCTTCTCTATGCAATCTGCATTTTCTCCTTTGCTGCTAGGGGTTTTTTTGTTGTTGTTGTTGTTCTGTTGTTTTTCGTAAGCCCAGCCCAGCCCTGCTTGAGCTCTGCATCTGGATCTGGGCTTGATTTTAATTGCTCGCAGTTAGGTACGACATGTCTGTGTTCGCACAAAGGCTCATCTGATGGAGAGGAGGGGAAGGTGGGGTGGTGGCTGTCAAACAGCAGATCCTCTTAATGGGAGCTTTGTTGGACCCATACTCTGACCAGGTAATGCCATGGACGGTGCCTAAACTCCCCCCTGCCATGTGCAGTCTGGCTGCAGTTTTCCTGCTTCATTTCCCTTTCTGATCCATTGTGCAATATCGCTGCACTCATTTCATTTTATTTTGATCCAAACCCACCTCTGTTTTACTTCTTGGCTGGTCATCAGCTTTGACTGTTCTCCCCAGAAATGCATTTCTGTGACAGGACAGCAATAAAATAGGGTCAAATCTTTTTCTCGGACCTGTTGATTATCAGTACAAAACTCTAAAGGTCTGGGGACTTTTAGCACCTGAGATCCTGAGTAAATGGGAAATATATTTGTACTCTCCACTGAAGGAGTAAACACATCTGATATTTTGGGTCTTGTTTAAACCAGCTGTGAACCTCAGATGTCACCTATTGCAAAGACACGCAAACTCCCCTTGAGACCATAGGATGTTCATGAGTCTTGTCTTTGAATAGTTGTGTGCATCTTCACAGCCAATATAGGAGACTCTGGTCTTCACTTGCTGCATAACTGTTATTTCTTCCATGTTCCTTCTTCAGGAGGAATGGCTGAGTGAAGATACTGTCCTTTCTATGACAATGGGGCAGTTCACCTTCATCAGGCTGGTGTTTCATAGAATCATAGAATCATAGAATGTTTTGGGTTGGAAGGGATCCCTAGAGGTCACTCAGCCCAACCCCCCTGCAGGAGCAGGGACACCTTGAACCACATCAGGTTGCTCACAGCCCCGGCCAACCTGGCCTGGAATGTTCCCAGGGATGGGGCCTCCACCCCCTCTCTGGGCAACCCCTGCCAAGGTTTCACCACCCTCACTGTAAGGAATTTCTTCCTTAGATCCAGTCTAAACCTACCCTAGTTCAAAGCCATTACCTCTTGTCCTGTCACAGCTGGCCCTGCTAAAAAGATTGTCCCCACCTTTCCTATGGGCCCCCTTTAGGTACTGAAAGGCTGTAATCAGGTCTCCCCGCAGCCTTCTTTTCTCCAGGCTGAACACCCCCAACTCTCCCAGCCTGGCCCCATAGCAGAAGGGCTTCAGCCCTCGGATCACTTTAGTAGCCCCCCTCTGGCCCTGCTCCAACAGTTCCATGTCCTCCTTGTGCTGAGGGCTCCAGAGCTGGACACAGTACTCTAGGTGAGGTCTCTCTTTCAGCATCTCTGAATTCTTGGATTATCATCTCCAAGAGCTCTTACCTCTGTCACATTTTTTTGAAAGCTTTCTGCTAATTTGTCTTAGTAAAATGATTTTTAGACAGTCTTACCCCCCATAACTTCTTCCAGATTGACTGGTTTCAG
>NW_009260065.1:617510-621123 GCF_000687185.1 Egretta garzetta
CCTTTATGTCTATGGTCCTGGGAGAAAGAGAGCACCAAGCCACACGAATGCAAAGCTCCAAGCTCTGGAAATACCTGCAAACCTCCATCATCTCTGCCATGCGCCTGCAGTCAGGTAGGATGAACCGTTTCCTCAGTCCGTTTTGGATTTGGGAAGGAAACCGGGTCTTGCACATTTGACCTTTCCTCTGTTTTTATTCGCTCCTTGCTAGGGAAACCCCTGTTGACATTAATAATATTATTTGCAGGTGAAGGCTAGGTAATAGCTGAGTAAGGACCTTTAGGCTGGATTCAGGATGAGTAAGTGGAAAATCCCTGAATTTAAGCCTGGCTGTGTGATTTGTTCTTCTTTCATGAGAGGAGTTCCTGCCAGCTCAATTTTCCTGGCTGTATAATGGAGCAGCAAGACAATTCCAGCTCCCTGCAGCCAGATAATTAATAATGGAAAGGTGCTTTGGCTATTGTGATCACCGCAGATAATTCAGAACATTTTATAGATCTTAACTAATTAATTGACACAAGCTGCCCACCTAATAGGTCAGCTTGGTGTATCTGCATGGAAGCTGAGGCTGAGAGATGACACAAGCTGTCCTCAGCTGGACGGCTCTGCTCCAGAGAGGGAGCTGAGATGCCACCACTCCACAGAAGTGCTCTCCTCCGATGCTATGGCAGGTACCACCAGCCAGGATCTGAAGGAGCTGGACCAGACTGGGATCTGGGATATTTTGATCTGCTGTGTGATCCAAGAAAAAGATTATTTTGCTTAAACCGGAAAATCTTAAATCTTGGGGGCAGCAGCTGTGTCTTTCTGTTTTCTGCTAGCACACCTATCACAATGGCGTGCCCAGCTGGCTTAGTAGTAGTAACCAAAAAATGAAGAATAATAAATGGGTCACCCTTGCTAAAGAGACAAGCCTTCTGTTTTTCAGTGGTGGTTGCAGAAGTGGGAAGGGATTTCAGTGTTGATAGGGACCAAGACACATGTCAAGACAGAGAAGGTGGAGTAAGAAGTGTCCCAAAGCAGGGATAGGACATGCAGATAGCAAATGACATGGAGAAAGGGGTGGAAAACAAGGCGAGTTCAAGGCACAACTGCGGAAGGAGCCCAGGGAGGTGGAGGAGGTGTGGGATTGTGTTGAAAGGGGTGTGGAGGCACAGGGTGTGGTAGGCAAAGTGATACCAGAGGCCTTGGAGGGTTTGGCAATCTGTGGGTAAGAAAGGGCAGGACAAATTGTGGCAGGGTCAAGGACAGCAACTGTCCTCTGAGGAGCGCTCCAAGGCAGCACGGGTGGGAGAGCAAAGGAGCAGCCAGCAGGAGAGCTGCAATGTCACACCCCTGTCCCATGCCGCGCTGCGAGGGATCAGCCAGGGAATGCAAAATGGAAAGTGGGGCTGGGAGTCCGAACCAAGAAACAAAGACTGTCAAGGCAAAGAGGCCACAGAAATCCTGAAGGAGCCTTTACCTCATGCTGGGCCACTCTGTTTCTCCCAGGGAACAGTTTACTTGTCACAAAATTTAATAAATAAATAAATAAATATTAAATTAAATATATATCTATTAAATTCAGGTCCATTATTTGAGCTGCTTTTGGTAATGGATTTTTTTTTTTTTTTAAGTCAGAGGAACGAAATAAAGACAAAATAAAATGGTTTAATTTGCGCATCTGAATTTTGTTCTCCCCCTGAAATTTAATTATGGGAATATGTTTATAGATGAAACCCACTGTAATTCATTTTGGTCAAAGGATGTAATCTGTTCGTCCTGAAAGAGAATTCTAGTAGTTTGTATGGTTGAGAAACTCAGGGTTTTTTCTTGTTTTGTTAAAAACTATGGTCTTTTTTGTTTATCTCCCAAACCAACAACTCACGTACTTAAGTGCACAGCCCCACTCTGATGACTGGAGACGCGTCTGGATGAAATGCCAAGCCTCATTTTTTATTTAAGAACTGAGCAAGTTTCACCTTGCCTAAATTATGATTATTATGGCCCATCTAAAATGACCATCTTGCTTCAGATTATCTTAAAAATATTCTTGGGAGGGACTGTCTCCATCAGTGGCTCAGCACCTGGAAGCAATGAGCTTCCAAACCAGTGTTACAGTGGGTTGATGCAGCTGCAACCTCTACCAAAGCAGATGGGGTATGTTTAAGCAGGTTCCTTCAAGGCATGCTCCTCCATCCTAAAACAGTGAACAAAGGAGGAAAGAGCAGTTTTGTCTAAAGCACTACCAATGGCTCAGATTCAGAGAAGTAATAAGACCAGACAAGGCGAAAGAGACATTTGGGATTTATGTCACTTCACAAAGAGCTGTAAATCCCTGAAAGCTACAAAGGACAAGAAGGCTGTTCAAGAAATTCTAAATTTCTTGCTGTGTTGCCCCAGAAAGAGTGAAACGAGACACCCTTTTATGCACAACTTAGTAGCATGTCTTGCGAGTGCAACCAAGGGAGGATAACTGTGTGCAACTGCAGGGCCTGGAAAGTCAAAGTTTGGTTTCTGAGATGAGTGCCAGAGTCCTACGACCCAAAGAAGGGCAACAAAACCATGTGTGACTTCTCAAGAGTCTCAGAACTAGGCACAGCCAGGACCCTAAGGCTGGATATAAACTGCAAAGCCAAACAACCTGAGTATTCACCATGTCTCTACTCCCAAGAAAAGCAGAAACCTGGTGAAAAACCTTAGAGTCACCTGCAGGCTCAGCAGACTCCATTATAAATTCCTAATAGGTTTTCTGGGGACTCGTCTGATGCCCCCCCAACACACACAATCTATGACTTCTGATCTTCAAGATTTGCCATGACTTCTGATCTTCAAGATTTACCATTATGAAGATTGACATTCTGGAGAAAAAAAAGAGCTTCATATCTCATGTCCCCACCTCGTTCACACCAGTGTCTCTCTCTGAGGTGAAGCTGGTGGCTGCGTACCTTCTGCGCAGAGCCAAAGGAGTTCAGTCAAAGACTGACTGAGGGTCTTCTCGTTGCCTTCAGTTCAAAACATGCACTTGAGAAAGGCCTTGTCTTGGGTCATCCCCAAAGCCAACTCAGACGTGCCCGGCACACTAGAGGTAACACCACAAAACAAGTGAGCAGGCCCAGGGCAGACCCTACAGAAGACTTGGAGGGACCCCTGGGGAAATCTGGCTTTTATGGAGGAAGGATAATTTCAATTTCTTCCAAGTTAGCTCTGTTAGCATCTGAGAAGGAGGATATCAGCCTTGATTTTGGAGATGGGCTCCACAGGATTAAGTTAGCAGGGACCTGTCTTGGTTGCCATGTGCTTCTTGAGGTTAAATCCTGTCTGCAGGAGATGATGTTAATTCAGAGGGCTCCTGAGCAAAGCCATGTTAGAGCAACTACTTTTGACACTGTCAAACTTTTCCAGGGTCTTCATCCTGCACTTGGACAGCCTTGGCCATATGGTCACCACCAAGTGCCTCATTTCAACACATCCTGGGGTGGGCTATGAACCACATCTCTGCAGCCTGGTACTTTGGCTGGCTTCTGCAGATTGCTGCAGGACTTCAGGTGAGGGGTGTATGGGAAAGGAGGCTGGCGTAAGGCCTTGCAAAAGGCCTCTGCCATAGGTAGCATTAACCATCTTCAGCTTTCAG
>NW_009260065.1:622265-645027 GCF_000687185.1 Egretta garzetta
GTCTGTTTTCATTTCTAGCAGTGAAAGAGAGAAAAATCTTGAAGATACCAGCTGCCTACAAATCTTGTAAAATATAATAGCTAGGTGGAGAAGATGGACATAAATTAGTGCACCCTCAAAGAAAGTTCGGGACCTTTTCTAGCCGCAATTACCAGCCAACTAGCCAGCCAGCACCTACTAGCCAACTAATCAGCATGCTGTGAGCACGGACCCATCCTCAGCGCATGTCCCCTTTTCCTTCATGTCTATGGTCCTGGAGGAAAGAGAGCACCAAGCCACACGAATGCAAAGCTCCAAGCTCTGGAAATACCTGCAAACCTCCATCATCTCTGCCATGCGCCTGCAGTCAGGTAGGATGAACCGTTTCCTCAGTCCGTTTTGGATTTGGGAAGGAAACCGGGTCTTGCACATTTGACCTTTCCTCTGTTTTTATTCGCTCCTTGCTAGGGAAACCCCTGTTGACATTAATAATATTATTTGCAGGTGAAGGCTAGGTAATAGCTGAGTAAGGACCTTTAGGCTGGATTCAGGATGAGTAAGTGGAAAATCCCTGAATTTAAGCCTGGCTGTGTGATTTGTT
Organism: Egretta garzetta; assembly: GCF_000687185.1. Lineage (NCBI taxonomy): Eukaryota > Metazoa > Chordata > Aves > Pelecaniformes > Ardeidae > Egretta > Egretta garzetta. Next base: position 622,846 of record NW_009260065.1, read on the forward strand.
CTTCTTTCATGAGAGGAGTTCCTGCCAGCTCAATTTTCCTGGCTGTATAATGGAGCAGCAAGACAATTCCAGCTCCCTGCAGCCAGATAATTAATAATGGAAAGGTGCTTTGGCTATTGTGATCACCGCAGATAATTCAGAACATTTTATAGATCTTAACTAATTAATTGACACAAGCTGCCCACCTAATAGGTCAGCTTGGTGTATCTGCATGGAAGCTGAGGCTGAGAGATGACACAAGCTGTCCTCAGCTGGACGGCTCTGCTCCAGAGAGGGAGCTGAGATGCCACCACTCCACAGAAGTGCTCTCCTCCGATGCTATGGCAGGTACCACCAGCCAGGATCTGAAGGAGCTGGACCAGACTGGGATCTGGGATATTTTGATCTGCTGTGTGATCCAAGAAAAAGATTATTTTGCTTAAACCGGAAAATCTTAAATCTTGGGGGCAGCAGCTGTGTCTTTCTGTTTTCTGCTAGCACACCTATCACAATGGCGTGCCCAGCTGGCTTAGTAGTAGTAACCAAAAAATGAAGAATAATAAATGGGTCACCCTTGCTAAAGAGACAAGCCTTCTGTTTTTCAGTGGTGGTTGCAGAAGTGGGAAGGGATTTCAGTGTTGATAGGGACCAAGACACATGTCAAGACAGAGAAGGTGGAGTAAGAAGTGTCCCAAAGCAGGGATAGGACATGCAGATAGCAAATGACATGGAGAAAGGGGTGGAAAACAAGGCGAGTTCAAGGCACAACTGCGGAAGGAGCCCAGGGAGGTGGAGGAGGTGTGGGATTGTGTTGAAAGGGGTGTGGAGGCACAGGGTGTGGTAGGCAAAGTGATACCAGAGGCCTTGGAGGGTTTGGCAATCTGTGGGTAAGAAAGGGCAGGACAAATTGTGGCAGGGTCAAGGACAGCAACTGTCCTCTGAGGAGCGCTCCAAGGCAGCACGGGTGGGAGAGCAAAGGAGCAGCCAGCAGGAGAGCTGCAATGTCACACCCCTGTCCCATGCCGCGCTGCGAGGGATCAGCCAGGGAATGCAAAATGGAAAGTGGGGCTGGGAGTCCGAACCAAGAAACAAAGACTGTCAAGGCAAAGAGGCCACAGAAATCCTGAAGGAGCCTTTACCTCATGCTGGGCCACTCTGTTTCTCCCAGGGAACAGTTTACTTGTCACAAAATTTAATAAATAAATAAATAAATATTAAATTAAATATATATCTATTAAATTCAGGTCCATTATTTGAGCTGCTTTTGGTAATGGATTTTTTTTTTTTTTTAAGTCAGAGGAACGAAATAAAGACAAAATAAAATGGTTTAATTTGCGCATCTGAATTTTGTTCTCCCCCTGAAATTTAATTATGGGAATATGTTTATAGATGAAACCCACTGTAATTCATTTTGGTCAAAGGATGTAATCTGTTCGTCCTGAAAGAGAATTCTAGTAGTTTGTATGGTTGAGAAACTCAGGGTTTTTTCTTGTTTTGTTAAAAACTATGGTCTTTTTTGTTTATCTCCCAAACCAACAACTCACGTACTTAAGTGCACAGCCCCACTCTGATGACTGGAGACGCGTCTGGATGAAATGCCAAGCCTCATTTTTTATTTAAGAACTGAGCAAGTTTCACCTTGCCTAAATTATGATTATTATGGCCCATCTAAAATGACCATCTTGCTTCAGATTATCTTAAAAATATTCTTGGGAGGGACTGTCTCCATCAGTGGCTCAGCACCTGGAAGCAATGAGCTTCCAAAGCAGTGTTACAGTGGGTTGATGCAGCTGCAACCTCTACCGAAGCAGATGGGGTATGTTTAAGCAGGTTCCTTCAAGGCATGCTCCTCCATCCTAAAACAGTGAACAAAGGAGGAAAGAGCAGTTTTGTCTAAAGCACTACCAATGGCTCAGATTCAGAGAAGTAATAAGACCAGACAAGGCGAAAGAGACATTTGGGATTTATGTCACTTCACAAAGAGCTGTAAATCCCTGAAAGCTACAAAGGACAAGAAGGCTGTTCAAGAAATTCTAAATTTCTTGCTGTGTTGCCCCAGAAAGAGTGAAACGAGACACCCTTTTATGCACAACTTAGTAGCATGTCTTGCGAGTGCAACCAAGGGAGGATAACTGTGTGCAACTGCAGGGCCTGGAAAGTCAAAGTTTGGTTTCTGAGATGAGTGCCAGAGTCCTACGACCCAAAGAAGGGCAACAAAACCATGTGTGACTTCTCAAGAGTCTCAGAACTAGGCACAGCCAGGACCCTAAGGCTGGATATAAACTGCAAAGCCAAACAACCTGAGTATTCACCATGTCTCTACTCCCAAGAAAAGCAGAAACCTGGTGAAAAACCTTAGAGTCACCTGCAGGCTCAGCAGACTCCATTATAAATTCCTAATAGGTTTTCTGGGGACTCGTCTGATGCCCCCCCAACACACACAATCTATGACTTCTGATCTTCAAGATTTGCCATGACTTCTGATCTTCAAGATTTACCATTATGAAGATTGACATTCTGGAGAAAAAAAAGAGCTTCATATCTCATGTCCCCACCTCGTTCACACCAGTGTCTCTCTCTGAGGTGAAGCTGGTGGCTGCGTACCTTCTGCGCAAAGCTAAAGGAGTTCAGTCAAAGACTGACTGAGGGTCTTCTCGTTGCCTTCAGTTCAAAACATGCACTTGAGAAAGGCCTTGTCTTGGGTCATCCCCAAAGCCAACTCAAACGTGCCCGGCACACTAGAGGTAACACCACAAAACAAGTGAGCAGGCCCAGGGCAGACCCTACAGAAGACTTGGAGGGACCCCTGGGGAAATCTGGCTTTTATGGAGGAAGGATCATTTCAATTTCTTCCAAGTTAGCTCTGTTAGCATCTGAGAAGGAGGATATCAGCCTTGATTTTGGAGATGGGCTCCACAGGATTAAGTTAGCAGGGACCTGTCTTGGTTGCCATGTGCTTCTTGAGGTTAAATCCTGTCTGCAGGAGATGATGTTAATTCAGAGGGCTCCTGAGCAAAGCCATGTTAGAGCAACTACTTTTGACACTGTCAAACTTTTCCAGGGTCTTCATCCTGCACTTGGACAGCCTTGGCCATATGGTCACCACCAAGTGCCTCATTTCAACACATCCTGGGGTGGGCTATGAACCACATCTCTGCAGCCTGGTACTTTGGCTGGCTTCTGCAGATTGCTGCAGGACTTCAGGTGAGGGGTGTATGGGAAAGGAGGCTGGCGTAAGGCCTTGCAAAAGGCCTCTGCCATAGGTAGCATGATCAAGGCCAGTGCCTTGGAGATCTGGACTGCTCCATCTTTCACAAATGCACACAGATACAAAGACAAGGTTGCTTCTCCTCCCTCTCCCCTTTCTCTCCTTGTGTCTCTCCTTGTGTGCCCATGACTCTGAGCTGGGTCTGAAGGCTTCCTCCAAGGGTGAGGGCATTGCATCTTGGATAAGAAAGCAGAGAGATGATAGCAGGAGCCCTGAAATCTTGGGGGATAGGGAAGGGCTGCGCAGGCATCCAGACAGGCTGAGCCTGTGAGGGCAGGTACTGTCCGCCCTGCCCTACGAGGGCTGCCAGGTATGGGTGCAGACAGGCCTTGAGGGAGTGGTGGTCAGAAGAGGCAAATCAAGTGTTGGGAAGTTTTAACAAGGCAAGGTTTATAAGGAGGGTGTGAGCATGTGTCTGTGTGCACGCACATCTACATTAGCTGACCTAGTAAAAGACACATCACCCTTCTCTACCGACCCAGCTTCACCTGCCTTCATCATGAAGGCTGCAGCAACACTATTAGGAAGGAATGTGAGGAAATGAGTACAGTATAGCAGAAAAAAATATTAAAATATTAATGTGTAATTCCACAGGGAACCTCCAGCTTGGTTACAGTGTGCACTTCTGGTCTCCTAGTTCAGAAACTATAGAGCAGAAAGGGAAAGCATCACCATACCTAAGGTGACAGAGGGGACCAAAGGTCTGAACAGCTTTGTGGTGAAGGTAGAGCGAGCACTTAGAAAGCAACCCCTGGGTGAGGAGAAGGGGAATGGAACGAAGTCACGGATGTCCTGGAGAAGGTGAATGAAGAAAGACTGTTCTCATCATCTCGTGTCACATCCCCCAGCTCTTCTGTTACCAGCTTTAAAACAAAGGGATTGATTTTTACCATGGTGCATGAGTACAGCTGGGAGCTCAGTGTCCCAAAAGAATGTACAGGTTCAGAAAGAGATCATACAAACTACCAGAGGACAGATCCATTACAGGCTGTGGAAACACCAGGGTGAAGAACAATCCAATTGTGCCCTGTCTCCCATACTTGCAGCTTTCTCAGCCTAAATTCAGCCCAAATGAAACAGCTACAGACCCCTGGTATCCTTCACTGCTCAGTTCAATTGCCCACACATGCTCCTCGTGACTTTTCAGAGTCTCTGGGTTTTCTGAGACATCCACGAGGGGTTGGCAAACAAAGGGCCAACTGTTCTCCTGCAGTGACAGCTGGAGGCAAGTGGGCAATGCTGCCCTGGCCACGAATGTGTGGTGAACTGATTCACATCTCCACTGACCATAGTGACTAGATCACCACCAACTGCAATGGGAGTTTAGGTCCATAGCACACAAATAAACACTTACGTGCAGACACCTACACTGAGGATTCTACTGAACCCCATCAGATATCTCACACCAGGCAAGATGAGTCTTGGTCCTAAAGCTGATGGAAGGTACAGTGATGGAAGGGTTGAGAGGAGCTGAAGTAGGACTTCAATGCGCTCAGGTTGATATCTGCAGTGAGGTTTGGAGACTGGGGATGTCCTTGACTACGTCCATCTTTCAGAAGCTCTTGGGTGAACTCTTAGTCAGAACTGCTGAAGCCCAGTGCCTCTCCAGTAGCTCCAAACTCGCAATGAGGAGACAAGAGACAGAGGATGAAAGGGAAGAGAAAAGGTCCCAGTGGAGGCTGAAGAGATGAACCTTTATCATGAATAAGCAGCATGCATGACTAGGCATGCCTGACCCCCAGTTTAGGAGGAAATGAGGGTACATGCGGACATGCATTCTCCAGGGAAAAGAACAAAAATGGAGAAAAGCTAGATAAGGAACCCAGGGAGAAGAAATCCAGCTGGACACAAGACTTGCATGAGCGCAAATCTCATGCTTGAAGATAGAAACCCTTGCTTCTATAGATCCCCTGTATCTCTAAGACCTTCATAAAACCACTTGCTCTTTGTAGATAGACTATCAAATATCTGCAGGACTGAGACTGCAGCTGAATACAAGCCTTGACTGCCAGCTGTCCCCACCAAGAGGGAGCATTGCGTCCTGAGTTCACTGGAGTTGTGCCCTGAAAACCTGATGGTCTTTGTGAAGGAGCTTCACCGTTGGACTGTGAAATACCACTCAAGGTGAGCAGCATACAGAGTTAGGTGACCACTGCCAAGCCCTGGGCTCACCCTGCAGCAGTTTCTCCTCCCTCCATCCTTTCTGAAGGGGACCATGATTTCTGCCCCTTTGCAGCAGCAGAAGTGAGGAGTAATTCCTCCTGGAGAAATTGCAGGAGGGAATTTCAAATAGGCAGAAGGTAATTACCCAGCCTGGAATTTCTCCAGGCCATCCACTTAACATGCAAGACAAGGAGAAAACAAAAAATGCAAGGGGATCTTTGACCACAAGCAGTCCCAGGAAGTTGGCCTGAGCACACTCCCTTTGTTTGTTTGAGCACCTCATTTGACACAAATCGCTTTGAGCAGTTCACAGGTTTGAGTCAGAAAGCAACTGTGGTGTGCCTATGCTGCAGAAAGCCTTTCTTCCCCAGCCTGCTATTCCTCTGGGAGAAGACACACCTCTGATAGGAAGGCAGGTGCCTGGGGTAATGGGGGTGGGGAGAAGAGTCCACCCAACCTATGATTTTCTTTGGAAACCCAAACAGGGAATTTTCCAACCACCTGGCAATCAGTTTTTATTTCACATTAGCCTTAGTGATGCACCCTGCACTGTGCTCATCTCCCAGCATGAGAAATGAGCGGGAGATGAGATGGAGACACCTCTCAAGCCAAGTCCCTGCCTTCCTACCTCTGCAGCTGCAGGTCCTCAAATGCCCCCTGCTCAGTCGCCACGCTCCAGGCTCTGTGCTCAGGCAATAGCTCTGCTGGTGAGTCAAGACCGAAGATAATAAGTGGGGCTCTGAGGGCAGGCAAACGTGAGAGCCCAGTGACCACCACATAGGCAAGACAAGCATTGCCTGAGAAGGGGAGGTTGGTCCCAGCTCCTGTCTCCTGGCTACCTGCTCACTTCTAGGTGAAAATTCAAGGTTTAACTGGAATCCAACTTCAGCTCTCAGGTTGGGTTTCAGAAGCCACAGGAGAACAACTGAACTGGGAGACTGTTCTGTTGTGCTTTGCCATGTCGTCCCTTCTAAGAGCTGTTTACCATGCTGCAGCCTGCATCACCTCATGGGTTTCTAAGTGTTTTTATCCCCTTGCCCAGACAACTCTGCAATGTACACCATTTCAGCAATAAAAAAAAGCAAGTTATAGAAAAAATACAGTGCAGCTCCCCAAAGGGAACAAGCTCTTTGCTTATCCAGGAACCTCCTCAAGAAGGTCCAGGCATTTCCTAGAGGGTATTTTGATTAAGATCCCTAGTCCCCATCTGCTCACTGGCAGGTACAAGGAGAGGAGATGAGCACATAGCAGCTTTGGAGTGTCTCAGCTGAATGCTCCAAGTCTTGGAAATCACCTCAGCAAGGCTGAGAAACCAAGACCCAGCCTCCCACGTCTCACATTAGCACGTCCTCCTTGCAGCATCAAGTCATAGTTATCGCCCAGTATATTGAGCCATCACCCAGTCTATCTACCTGCCCCAAAGGAGGAAGAACAAACCCTTTCCTATCAGATGTTAATTGAACCCGTGTTTGAAGCCCTCCAAGGCTGGAGCTGCCACCCCCTCCCCAGGCAGCTGATTCTTGCTGTTCATTATCCTCACCACTGCGGTCCTTCTCTTTTCCTCTTTTCTTAATCTAAATCTTGCTTGCCGTGTTTTTTTCTTCCACCTACTATAGATACAGAGAGCAACTTATATCCTCCCTCCTTGCAGCCCACCTTTATGTCCTTAAAAGCAGTATTTTCTGTTCCCAGGACATCTTTTTTTCCCCTAGATAAGTCTATAACTATATGCTGCACATAACACTGTTTTATTATATACATTTATTTATTTATTTATTTAATGCAATGTTGTTTTACCACCACCACATCACATTAAAGGCTTCCCTTCCTCTATGGGTAAGGGCTCCTTCTCTTGCTGTATTATTTGATAAGCTAGAAACAAGAAATAATTTCCAGGTTAAACGCATGACTTTCCCAGAAGAACCAAGTTCCCAGCTCTCTCACAAAGTAAACGCTCATCCCGGCAAAAGACGAAGCTCTCACAACCCAGATGCTGCAGCGCTCCTGCCCTCAGCATGAGGGTGGAAGGCAGACTCCATATTAAGACAAATTCTTCCTTTCATGGAGTTGCACTCAGGGTAAAATACGCACACACTGTGCAGGAATTGCCCTGCTTGAGGGTAGATCTAACTTCTCAGGATATCACGCATGAGACTGAAGGACCCTTTCAGCCCCAACCTGGGACATTTCCCTGAGTACCAGCACCCACAAGCACTTTTTGGAAGAGCAGAGGAGGCAGAAATGGAAGTGATGTTTCATCACACCTTCCAGCTGAGAGCTAGCGGTTGGCTCACTCACCCAAAAAGCAGACCTAGGTTCAGACTCACTTCACCCCGCAGAGGGGTTACTCAGTCCTCCTGTGAATTTCTTCCCTTCAATCTTCCACATTTTTTTTCCTGCTGTTCTGTGGCACATACCAGCTGCAGAGACAGAAGCAGATTTAAATGAATATAGCTGATTACAATGTTCTAGGAGGATGAGGCAATGGCTTTAAACCCTCTCCAAGTGAGATCTGAGCCCAGGCTTCTCCTGCCTGAGTGAAAGCTCTAGAAACTGTACAAGAGCTGGGTGATGGCAAGCCCATTGCCACTCTCTTTAAGGGATGCTGCGTGGTGGAGAGGGGCAGGCAGCGTACCTGTGGCCTGAGCTCCTTGATGTGGGCTCCTTTCAGCTTACTTTTCACAGAATTGTCATAGAATCATAGAATCCCAGGTTGGAAGGCACCTCAAGATCATCTGGTCCAACCTTTATGGGCAAGAGCACAGCCTAGACAAGATGGCCCAGCACCCTGTCCGGATCAGTCTTAAAAGTGTCCAATGTGGCAGAGTCAACCACTGCGCTGGGGAGATCATTCCCATGGGTGACTGTTCTCATGGGGAAAAATTTCCCTCTCATGTCAAATCGGGATCTCCCCAGGAGCAACTTGTGTCCACGCCCCCTTGTCCTCTCCATGGGATTCCTTGTGAAAAGGGAGTCTCCATCTTCCTTGTAACCACCCATTAGGGACTGGGACGTGGTGATGAGGTCCCCTCGGAGCCTCCTTTGCTCCAGGCTGAACAAACCCAGCTCTCAGACCACCCCCATACAGCTGAGAGAGGCTTCCCAGCCCTTGGATCCCCTCGGTGGCCCTGCTCTGGGCTCCTCCAGCCTTTTAGATCTTTTTTGTACAGCGGGGACCAGAACTGCACACAGTCTTCCAGGTGTGACCTGACCAGCACTGAGCACAGTGGGATGATGACTTCTTTATCTCTGCTGGTGATGCTTTTTTTGATGCAACCCAGGATCCTGTTGGCCACCTTGGCCACAGCAGCACCCTGCTCGCTCCTGTTGGGCTCGTTGTCCACCAGGACCCCCAGGTCCCTTCCCACAGAGCTGCTCCCCAGCTGAGTGGATCCCAGCCTGTGCTGCACTCCTGGATTGTGTTTTCCCAGGTGCAAGACCTTACACTTGTTCATATTGCAGTTCATAAGGTTCTTATTAGCCCACCCTTCCAGCCTATCCAGATCTTCCCTTTTGGGACACTGACAGGGCCCGGGTGGGAATTGTGCACAAAACTGGCTGCATGGGGTGTTTCTGAGCTTGCACAGACCAAGAGGTCCAGGCAAATAGAGGTGTTCTTCAGCAGTGACTGTGTACCTGCGGGTTGGACAAGGGTCAGACAGTGGGGAGGGGAGTGGACAAGGTGAGGCTGCAGCACCGTTGGGGCTCAGGACGTCACCATCCTGTTTTCGTCATCCCGGGAGCCGTTCCGAGCCCATGACCTGGGGTATGCCACTCCACTTCTCTGTGACTCAACATTCCTGTGAAGTGGGACTCACACTTCCCTGCCTCAGAGGAATAAGGCAAAGGTAGATGTAAGAGATGGCAATCACTAAGCTGTTTACATATCTAATCTAAGACAGTTTTATAAGCTCCCAGACAGTTTTATAATGCAACCTGCCTTGGCCCCAGTTTTATAGTGCAACTTGCCTTGGTCCCTGCTGGATTCATCTGGCTGCAGCAGGATGTTTCCCAAAAATGGAGTGGTATGTTCATCCTGACCACCGGCTCCCTCCGCTCCCAGAGGCTGCAAGGAGGGCACAGCGCATCATCCCAATCTCCAGAGCTTTGCCTCACGCTCTCGGATCGATGGACAGACTGAAAGTCAATGGATGCCTTCTGTCTGGCTGCTTGCAGGAAAAAAAGGCACGGGATTAGCTTTGATCTATCACTAATAAATTACTTTCAACAGAGTATAGAAAAAGTGGTTTTAGCTCTGGCACATGTAATTTCAAGAGAGACTGCAGAAAATCCCAAATACCCAAACAATCCTGCTTAACATCTCCCAGGATTTTGTATAGTGGGAGCAGTAGTCAGAGGAGGGAGAGTCCTTGCCTCCAACTTATAATTGCTTAAGGAGTGTCCCCTAATATAATTAATAAGGGTGCTTTAATTAAGAACCCAGAGTAATGATGCTCAAAACAACTCCATCTGCTGTGGGGAAAAAAAAAAAAAGACACATATATAAAGATATATATTATATACATTATATATCTAGAAATAAATGAGGCTGCGGTAGTGGGTGCTAGTTCCAAAGGGTGAGGATGTTAGCCTGGTCTGTGTCCTATCATTATGTACTGTGAAATCACCCAACATCAAAGGAGCATGAAAGGAATGCGGTGAATGCTGCTTCACCATAATTGTCTGGAAAATTAAAGTTCAGTTGTGCCAGCCATTGTGTGTTAAATATCCTTAGGCAGGAAGGTCGATCCTGGAACAAGTAGGTGTGTCTAGCAGCCAGGCAAGGCAGCATTTCCAAACAACTGGCACTTGCCAGCTGATTCCCTCCCGTCCCGCTCGGACACCGGGGTTCATTCCCGTATTGGCAAAGGGTCGCCCTGGGGCTCAGATCACAAAGATGGAGCCTAAGGAACTTACTCATCCTCCGTCCAGCCTTACCCGGGTCAAAAAATCAGTTGGAGTTTCCTTGAGTAAGAAATGAGTAAACAGCGGCCGAAGCCAGGGAGAGTTTAGCCAAGGGAAGGCGTAGGGAGAATTTGGGGATTTGTCCAGCGAAGGGCCTGGCCGGGGTTTTGCTCGGGTGAATTCGGGGCTAGGGAGAGGGGCTGAGTGAACAGCAGCACCTTGCGTCTGCCAGCTGGGTGCATTTGACCCTGCAAGTTATCCCAGAGGCCCGACAGGGTGAGTAACCCTGCAAAGCACTGAGGCTTGGGAAAAAAGCCCTTTTCCTTCCCCCAGCAGCAGCCAGTGCTCTCCACAACCGGTGCCCCTCGCACAACGCGCCCTGGGTTTAACGGGTGCATAGTGCCAGGACGGCTCGTCCGCCTCCTGCACAGAGCCATGCAGGACGGTTTTCTATTCTTGAATCTCCTTTTCCAGCCCTGGTTTAAATGATTCAAACAACAGCGCATCCACCGCTTCCTGTGTGGGGAGCCTTTTTCTTCCCACCGCAGATCTCAAATGCTAGCCCTTCTTTCCTGACCCGAAATGACCTCTGCCGGAGCGATGCTAATTCCAAACTTGCTTTCGCCCCTGCGGGAACGGAATTGCCGAGCTGCACACGCACCCTCAGACCTGCATGGTCTCTCTGCAGCCAGCAGTACTTGCAGCCCCACGCCGCCGCGCCAGCGCTGCGTCCGCACCTATAAACGACGGGGAGGGAGCAGCGCCTGGTCGCCGTCTGAGGAAGGGACTTGTCGCAGGAGCAAGGGGCAGAAGCTGAGGCTGATGCTGGCAGAGGCAGAGCTGCTCCTTCCAAGCCTGCACGCATCGGTGGCCCAGCGCCGTGCTGCGCTTTTAAAAAATCTGCGCAACAGGCGCCCGAGATGCCGTGGCATTTTGTGCAAGAGGAACATTACTGTGCTGCCCTGGCTGGGCTTCAGCTCCTCTGTCTACTCCCGCTTGCTTTTGCAGTTTCGTTTGGAGATGTTCCTTACCTCCCCTGGGATGTTTAAAACTAGTCTGGACAAAGTACAGGACAGAGGAACAAGCACGTAGGGGTAGAGGGATGGAGTAAATTACTTAATGAGTTTTTTCCCAGCCCTAACGCCTGTGATCGTATGACTTCACCTCCTAAACAAGCTGTTGCTTAACACTGCTGGCACAGAAGGGCTGCTCTGTTCCACCCCACCAATGACCGCGTTTCAATGGGAGGTGAGCGGGCCCCCCCTCTATTTATGGCCTGCAAAATGATTTATGATCTATTGGAATGAAAAGTGCAATGTGAATGTCAGGTATTATAAACTGTTATTACGCTTCTGCTTCTGAAAATGCTCCCCTTTGAGTTTTTGAACTGTTTAATGGCGAGATAATATCCACAGCAACAACCCAAATTACAGGCTCCTTTAGGCAACTCATTAATATTGTTTTATAAATGAACATAATATTCCCGGGCAAAAGTTGAAAGTGCTTAAACCCTCTTCTTTTATTTTTTAATGGCAAAATACCCAGAAACAATTTTCAACATCCAATAATTATGATTATTAATAACTCACATTTATGTAGCACCTTTGATCATAAAGCATATTACAAACAATTGTGTATATATGCAAGTACACACGCACGTGCAGAACCAGTATCTCCGCATAGCAGCAGGCTATCAGTGCTCCTAGCGCAGGCAGCAGCAGAGATCCCAGAAAAGGTTGTATCATGCTGTGATATTTGCCCACACCAGCTTACATCGGTAACCCTGGGATAATCACCTTGTCCACTCCTAAAGCTCATCCCCGTGCCATAGCTTTGAAAGGCGATGGTACGCAACCAAAATTGCAGCCGGAGTGTTTTGGGTTTTGTTGTTGTGATATGGGGTTTCTTTTTTTCTAGGCTGCAATACGACAAGCAAAGCTGGAACTGAGCCAGGGATAACACACCCACTCTTGCAAAATCACCACGGGGACTTTGAATGATTGGAGAGCTGGCCACGCGCTTGGTTTTCCCGTCTCAACTAGGGATGATGCTTGCTTCAGTATCGCCCAAGTAGGGCCAGTGTCGCTGCTTCAGGAGAAGCAATCCACGGGGAAAATGGGTGGATAAAGGATATAAGACTGTCACGCAGGACATAGCCTGAAGTCAGTGCAATTAAATCGAACAGTTTAGATGAGGCGATGCTTCTTTACCGGGTTTTTCTTAGCCACATGGGTCTCAACATCCCTTGACAGCCCTGCATGGGGTAAGAGGGACTTTGGTACAGGAGGCAAAACTGCCACCTCCAGCTCTGTCTATGAGCAACAGCAGGACTGGGATGGTGATGTTTCTGGAATGGGTTTTGCAGTCAAGTCCCTGGTACCTCCTGCTTATTTACCTCCTCTCGGCAATGCTTTACTGGAGAAAGCATTTGAAGTCGTGATCCACACATGCATTAGGTATTTCCAACAGATGTCCAATACCTAAACCCACTGCTCTCACCTGGCTCTTGATACCCTTGTGAGTCCTCAGTCCAGCCAAGATTTAAATTGATGCCTAATTTGACCTCTAAGCAGAGGCAGTACCTGACTCACAGGGGCCAGCAAGCAGAGATTAAGGCAGGAGCTCTGGACCTCCTCCCACCCACACCCTGGATGAGTTACACTGATATTTATCTCAGCCTCGTGGGGCTCCTTTAGCCTCAGAAAATTACTCTTGTGGCTCACCCCTAAAAGAAGCTCAATGATAGCCCTCCCCAAGACGAACTGGAACAGCGGGTCTGAAGGAAACAGGGAGTGAGGGTGCTCATAGGACTCTGCCCTCAGGCAGGCCGGATGGACAGTGCGAGAGGAGGAGGCGAAATAGGGGGGAGGCAGATGCTGAACAGGAGAGGGATGAGTCGAGCAGGGGACAGTGATGCCCACACGCATGGCAATGGCATGCCAACATGCCGCGGAGAGGTGCATGCAGGACCACAGCCTGCAAGTGAAGCAACCTGCCCCTGAAGTCCACCCTGGTAGAACCTCGAAGCATGTTGGGAGATTTCCAGGAGGATGAGGACCAGTTGAAGAAAATCCTGATTAGGGTTGAAGGGAAGAGCATTAGCCCAGCAGATGCGGACAGCATGGGAAGAGTAAAGGAAACAGGGATGGTTTGTCTGGAAAAGGCAATGGTCAAGAGATGAGAATCTGCTCATGTTAGGAAGAGGATGATCTAATCACTGCGCCCTTGGTGGTTAGGACAAGGAGTCCTGAATTTAAATTTCAGCAAGAGAGATTGATGTGAGACACTAGGGAAAACACAGATAAGGAAAGAGAAGTACCGGAATAGATTGTCAGGAACGGGGTAAAATAGCCATCACTTGGAGGTTTTCAGGAACAATTTAGACAATATCTGCTAGGGATGACGTAGGTAAAGCTCATCCTGCCCTGGGGCAAGAAGGTGGACTGCATGACCTCTGGACTTTTCTCCCACTCCTGGTTTCTATGGTCTGGTGACTTCTTGGTGCTGTTTAAGCCCTTCTCAGCAAGACCCTGACCCACACTGGACCATACACCCAAGCAAGGGACAACCCACCGGGGCAGAGGGACAGGAAGACATGGAAATGCAACAGCCCCATGAGCCCACATGGTTTTTATTTCTGGGAGTGGTCTTCACATGAGAACGTGCCATGGTTCAGGGCATTCCCATAGGAATGAGGTCTCCCTGGTGTGGTAGGTCACAGTGCAACGGGACACAGAGACCTTCAAAACTAAATGACCTGCAGCAAGATGTCCCATGTGGCCCACCCTCCCCCACTACTTCTGGCCCATTGACAACAGCCACAGCCCAAACTTGGAGGAAGAAATTGTCCCTGCTCAGGAAAGATACTGCGGAAACCTGGACTGTTGGGATTTTTGTATTACATGTTATTTACGGGGATACTTTTTCCCCCTAAATTCATTATTTGCCTTTTATATATATATATATATATGTACGTATTTGTATTACTATTTTAAAAGGACCGGCGCCGGAGAGGAACTAGAGAGATAAGCAGTGGGAAGCTGCTTTCCTGACCTCGTGGGCCAGGTTTTCTAGCGTGGCGCAAGCCAAACTCCCTCCATTGTACTCCTTCCAAGGAGACCAATTTTCACCCACTGAGGATAATAGAGCCAGGCTCATTTACACCAGCTGATGAGCTGCCTCATGACTGTCCAAGATCCCAGATGTGCATTTCACAACAGCAGAGCCCTGGTATCCTGGCCAAAATCTAATTTGAGTTAATTATGTTCTGTCTCCCTAAATTCCCCCTAAGGTTTCAATTGGATTCCTCTTCACTTCCTGCCCTAACCTGTTGTGTAGTGTTGATGTGCAGAGTTCAACAGCTGCTTTCTTCCATCCCGCAGCTAATAGCTCCCCAGACAGCCATGGCTCTGAAAATAAATTTGAAATTGTTTCCTCATTATCAGGAAGGTGCATTTCCAGAGCTACCTAAAAGAAAAAAAAAAAAAAAAAAAAAAAAAAAAAAAAGCCAAAAAGGCAGATTCTCCATTGATAAAATGAACCCGTGTGCAGCAAACAGCCCTGGCTTCAGAAGCACGTGCTGGTTGACACCGCCTGCCCGCACAGCCCCCGACTCACTGAGGCCACAGCAGCTCCTGCCGGCAGTGGATCAGCAGATGGAGCTGAACAGTTTGCCATCAGTCAGGGCATAAATCCTAGATTTTAGCAGAACCAGGTCGATATATCCTTCACCAAACTTCACCAGAGCCAATTCACACTCGCAAAGGCTACAGCTTCCATCCTGCCTACAGTTTAATGATATAAATATGCATTTTTTATGATATAAATATGTAATTTAATGCTAGAGAGGCATCTTAAATCATCTAAACCATCCATCTACCAAAGCCTATGCAGGTATTTCCCCACACTCTATGTTTTACATTTAGCCGTCCCCATTCAGTAGCAAGTTAAACATTTCAGACCCTTGCGAGTCCAGTCCCTTGCGCACAGAGCAAACAATGCTGGTTGAATTATTCAGTGTGAACTATTTGTCAGATTCTCTTTTCTTTCCTCCTCCCTTTATGAACTGTCAGGGAACACACTATGATTTTCACCCATTTATTCCCAATTCTCAGTGGCTTATTTTTAGCCCAGAAGTTTCTTGCCAACTTTGTGCAGCGAGTCCTCAGTTAATTATTCAATGCGTCAAATTTGCTCTTCCAGATGCGTGAATAGGAAATAAAGAAAGGTTTAAAAATAAGCACAGGCTCAGTACTTTCCTGAATTAGAGTCATAAACCCTCATGCTTCAGGGCAGGCTGTAATGATGTGGACTAGGAACTTACGGACTTCTTATTTCATAATATGGATGCTTCTTGCACCTTCCAAGCCATGCAGTGCAAACTAAACTTGGTCTGGAAGATTTTCCATGTGTCTACACCACTGGACCTAACTGCATGAGACAGATTTCCCCTGATGCTGGTCTCACTCTTCCATATGATGTCAGGAGAGTTTGTGCTTGACCTCAAAACACACGGTCGCAGGGAGTCACTCTTCACAGCCAACCAGAAGATGGGCTGCTTTTGGCAAGTCTCCTTAGAGCTATCTGGTGGGTTTTTCCTCAAAAGATACGGATCTTTCCTTGCTTGCAGACTTTTGGATCCTCACCCCCCGCATCTAGGAGAGGAAGGAGTGAGAGGAAAAACAAAGTTGACTACAGTGATTTCTCCAGAAGGCGCGTCTTTTCAACTTTTCCTCTGCCAGAAACGGTACTGACACTGGAGGTGAAATAGCACCTCTGTTTCTTCTCACACCTCTCAGTGGAGGACTGGGCAGACATGAAAGGATAAATAGGCAAAATTCTGTTCTACTTATGCTGGAATAAATCTAAGCTACTCCTGGTTTAGGCACTCTTAATGTACATCAGATACACCAAGCAATTTAGTATTAAACTCCTACTTATTGTTCCTGGTTCTGGCCTGTAGTCTAGGAGGAAAGTAAGAGTCACCCCAGATTAAATTTCCTCAAATTCAGAGAAAAAAACAGATCTGCCATTCGACACTGTATGTGCATGAGCATCCATGGTCTGTCAAGCACAGGGCAATGGCTGTAACGTCAGAGAAGAGAGAAGGCACCACATGTTCCAAGGAGAGGAATAGTCCCCCAGTGAGAGGCTTCCTGAATGGCACCATTTGGAAGTTGAGGTCTTCCCTGAAGCAAAAAAGGGCTACATTCACTACAAAAATATGGAATAGTTCCAAACCCACCATAAAGCATCGCAGCTGCCAGGGAAAGCAGTGGTGATGCACCCATTTGCAGAAGGATTCAACCTTCACATTTGTTAATTTAAGACTTTCCTACGTGACTGCAAAACCAGGCAGTGTTGTTATTTATATTAGACATGCAGCCCGCCTTTCCTTCTGCCTTTCCTTCTTTCCTTCCTTCCTTTTCTTCCTTCCTTTTTCCTTCCTTCCTTCCTTCCTTCCTTCCTTCTTTCCTTCTCTCTCACTTTTTCTTTCTTGCTCCCTTTATCTTTCTTTTTGTTTTTCCTTTTAAATCTGGCTGACTCCTGGCTTCAGGGACAGCCTGTACCGCAACTCATTATCCAGACACCGTGTGATAACCCCGTTGCTCGCAAGCACACTCAGCTCTCCAGGGGGATTTTTCTGAGAAAAACGTAAAGATAAGAAGTCTGGGAGTAACACCTGAAGAAAAACTAGCCTGTTACAGCAAAGGCAACACGGACTTGAGGTAAACCTGAGGAAGGTCAGAAAAGCGTTTTAAGCAAGGCTCCAACGACCACCAGGTCCCTGCCTGGTAGAACCAGAGGACCAGCTCCTCCACAGGCCAAGTTCAGCCTCCCTCCATCAGCTCCAGTGATGCTCCACTGGTCGCCACTGAGTGAAAGTGTTGGCGCAGTGTCTGCCTTCTTTGGTGGCTGAGAAGAAAGCCTGAGAAAGGCAATGGGTGAGTATTTATGGGATGTGCTGGTGAACTTGAAAGGACAGCGCAGAAAGCGAACTGGTTGCACAGGGTCTCCTTGCTCTGCCCTCTGCCAGACGCAAGAAACCTAATCTTGTGGTGAACCCACATCACCCTTCGGCAGCCTGCCCCACTCTCCATGGGGTAGATATGGATATTTTCATAGCCTCTATATCAAGGGGGTTTGCTGGCTGAGATGCTTTCACAACAGAGGAAAGGAGAGCTTCTGTCCCCTGACAAGAGCCTCCCCACCAGCCAGACCCACTCAGGCCAGGAGAGGAGGTGGAGATTTCCCCTGCTGAAAGGGGGGTCAAGCAAGATCCATCCCCTGCGCCCAAGGCTGCCTCCCCACCTCCAGATGCACCAGGACATGCCCCTGTCCCTGTCTGGCTCTTTTGGGATCATGAGGAGTTCAGGGGCAGTGCAGGAGACCAGTGATCCCCGACATGCCCAGAAAACAAAGACCTGGGGAAGGCAGGAAAGGATCAGAAACAAAGCAGGATTAGCTGAGAAAGTCACCAGGACCCATCAGCAGACCAAGGCATCAGGCTGTGATCTCATGCTGGCAAAGCCAACGCTAAAATCAACCCGTGCCCTTGAAGTCAACCAGAGTTTGCCTGAGTAAAGATTGAGCCAAGAGGCTTTGCATGAATAAATCCCCCAGGCATGGTGAACTATGAGAGGAACAGATTTAATCTGAGGGAGGTTGGTGGGGGGTGGGCAGGGAGAGCAGATGCAACTGGAAATTGGAATGTCCTAATTATCCCGGCAAGTTGTATTGACTTGATTAAGCCAAAGCCCAGCTGCTTCCAAGGCTCTGGGTGAGTGGGAGAGTTTCCAAAAACTCAGCAGCAGCATGGGGCCGTGATGGGGTGAAACTCCTGCCTCACACTGCCAGTGTGAAAGGAGGAGGTAGAGGGGACCAGATGGGCTGGGCGGAGAAGGGGAAGGCAGGAGGGGGAGGCACACGTCTTATGGCATCTCCAAAGCTGAGCATTAGTGAAGGCAATGGGTTTGTATCCTCTCTTCTGCCTCTCATCCCACAATACAAAGCAGTGGTCTACATGCTGACTATGCTTCACTGCCACCTCCAAGCAGAAGTGGGATCTCAAATGACTCGATCTGTCACCCAAAGAGCGGTGAGCACCCCCAGGGAGGAGAGAGAACACCACCAGCAGGACAGGCAACAGATGGGCTCCCTCCATTCGCTTGCTGCACTTCTCAAATCGGGGAGAATAGGGAAAAGTGATTCTGGAGCAGTCATCCCAGGCTGAATGTTCAGACTGCCAGCAAAAACTGAACAGGACGTGCATTGAAGCTTATCGCCAGGTTTAGCTACATGTCCCACAGCTTGTGCATAGCTCAAACTAGCACGGGATTGCCGCTGAGGCAGCTGCAAGATGCTCTTCACATCTACTTAGGACGGAACAAGAAGACATGGATCAAATTGCACTAGGCAAAAGGGATTTAGATTAAGCACAGAGAGAAATTTTCCAGCAGGGAGGAGAAGTGAATTTTCTAGGGAGGTTCTGGAATCACCAAGACTGGAGGGTTCTTGTCCTTCTTTCTTCTGAGAAAGATTAGACAGACATCTGTCAGAGGTGGATTAGGTAGAGCTGATCCTGCCTTGGGGCAGCGGAAGAGCCAGCATAATCTCAGATGGTCCCCTCAGCCCTTTTTGCCATGACTATGTCAGTCACAGGCACAAGACAGATACTGGCACCACTTGTGAGTGGGTGATGTGGCTTTATGCCAAAGTCTGGTCCACAGGGAGGGTGAAGGACCTGCCTTTACAAGTGCTCCCTGCAGGAGAGGCAGGTCCCCTCCAACCCAGGCCAGCATTTCAACTCAGCACTCATTTATCACTGAGCATGGGAGCATGCAATGGCCAAAGTCTCTGAGACCAAAGCAAGCTGTGACTTGACACAGACTCTCTCTGGAGATAGAAAGTCAGAGATGTCAGGAGTGGGAACCTGAAAGACACAAGCATAAGAAAAATAGCAAAGCCCAGACTATGAGATATTTTCCTACAAGGCAAGAAAGTGTTTCTTAAATATTTGCCAAGATGAGGGTCCCGCTCCTGTGGCAGCAGCAGGATGGCTGTTGGCCCCAGTCCAGAAGGTCCCAGAGGATGTCTTCTGGCTGCGGACACCGACATAGCCAACCCCATGTCTATATGGGGGGGGTACAGACCACTGGTTGTCCCTTGGTGAGAACAGGCTGTCAGTTTGGCCATCACAGCCTCTCTTCAGGTGTAAATTGGGTCTGGGCAAACAACCAGTTGAGTATCTAAGAGTGACTCTCATCTCTCCACCTTCTTCTTCCTTCCCCAGTCTCCTCCTTTGCCCACCTCCTCCTCTCCATCATGGCCCAGTTTGCCAGCAAGACTACCAAAATGACAAGCTGCTCTGGAGGCATGGTGGCAGCAGGCTTTGCAGATGAAGCTGGGGGCCCCAGAGGCTTTCCTCACTTAACCCTTGATATCACTTCTTGATAGAACATCAGCCACAGCCTCCACTCCTGCTCCAAAATCAAAATCAGGTCTCTGGAAATCCTGTAACCACTGTGCTCTGCTCTGCCAGAGTGAGAAGGGAGTGGGCTGTTTTATCTGGTGTTAAGCCCTGTACTGAATAGATTGGGGAACTGATTAATGGAAACACACTGCCCTGAAAAATACAAGAGGCATTTGCCAAAGCCACCTGAACTTGGGCTGAGTGGACATCAAAGACTGCAGGAAGAGCTCACGTTAACAGGGCAAATCTCAGGAAAAGGATCTGAAAAAAGACAGAAAGGGCAGAAGACAGTGGTAAGGCTCCCCTAGTTTACAGCTGTTCCCAAGAGTAGAGCACAGTGTGCGTGAACCGCCCGGATCTGAGCACATTCCTGAGTGATACCTGTGGGAGAATTAATATGTACTGGAGAAGGGCCAAAATGTAAAGGATCAGTGTGTACTAGTCACATACTGCTTGCACTGGAAACAGCCTGACTCCCAAAGCATGGAGCGGGGAATTAAAACAGGTCCCAGGACAGACTCATCAATAGGAAGAGGAGAAACGGCCTCAAGTTGCACACAGGCAGGTTTAGGTAGGACATTAAGAAAAAATTCTGCCTTGAAAGGGCTGTCAGGCACTGGAAGGGGCTGCCCAGGGAAGGGGTCAAGTCCCCTTCCCTGGGGGTATTTAAAAGCCGGGCAGAGGCGGTGCTGAGGGCCAGGGTTTGGGGGTGGGATGGCAGGGGTAGGGGAACAGTTGGGCTGGGGGAGCTTAAAGGGCTTTGCCAACCTAAACCGTTCTATGAGTCTACGGTTCTATAAGTGTGTGAGGGAGCGAGGTGTTCAGGAGCACCTGAGTTGCTCCAGGACTGCGTTTACCCATGGGTTTCTTGGTCCACAGGCAAGGTAGCCCAAAGCCATTCTGTGTCGCAGCAAGACCTGAAATGGCCACTTCCAAAAGTCACTTCAAAATTAAGCCTAAAATTTTCAGAGGAGAGGTCCTCAAAGCTCTTAGAACTCTTTCTTAGCTGTTGACATAAAGAGACCCAAACACAAAGGTTGTATCAGCCATAATGTTCTTTGCAGAGCGCTTGTCTGTGAGAAGAAATGCCCCTAAAGTTGCTGAACCTGCTGGGCTTTATGCTGCTCACTTCTCCCAAGGACAGCACAAGCCTTGTCAGGGCCCTGTCTTCTCACAGAAGTCCTTTTTATTGCATGCAAATCCCTTAAAATCGGAATCTCAGACATAAGTATTTTCTGGCTGCCAAATCCCACTTGCAAATTTGTTGGAGCCAAAATCCAACTGTAAATTCCAACTCCTCCCCCAAAAAGTGTGAAATTCAAACCTCAGTTTGCCGTAGTGCGGAAATCTCAGAGTACAAATGCAAACAGCATATTTCAGAGCACTTTTAAGAGGTTTTTGAGTTTGACACTGATGCTAGCCAAAATGCTGGGCTGAAGTCTCCTTCTCTGTCACTCTGGCAAAAGGTTCTAGAGATGTACCGCATGGAGAAGGTAGCTTTAAAGCCTGAGCCAGGTGGATAGATGGCAGATTCATAAGCGTCCAGTAAGCCTGCGCACCTGAGCTGAGCTCCGCTGTTAGTCCACCGCAGGTGCAAGACAGCACCATTTTACTGAGCCTTTTTCAACACAACAGCATCTTGAGGTTCTTTCAAGTGTAGTCTAGATATGACCTGATGGCATCAGAACCCAAGTAAATAACATCAAATAAATTAAATGGATAGCTAAGGTTCAAAATTGACCAGAAAACAAAGCAAAATCAAAACCCAAACCGAAACAAAACAAAAACCCAACCAGGCAGCTTTTGACCCAACCTTTTAATTTTGAAATGCACTTCTTTATCACCACTTCATTCCAGAAGCGCACAACAGCTGTGCTGGTGGCCAGTCCCACGCCCTCTATCACATGCATGAGGCACCTACACACCCTTCCCATGTCAATAAAGTGTAGTCAAGTACAGCCTGCACAGACACATGTCCCGAGATGCTCAGGGGGAATGTCATAGCATATTAGATCAGGCAAAGCCCTGAGCCTGCAGCCACTCTGCAGTGTGGGCTCCTCTATATCTCCATGCCTATGGAGAGCAAGACAGCCCTGGAGTAGTCTGACTGATGACTGCAATGTCATACCTGCATGGTGTCACCCGTGACCCTTCCTAGAAAAGTCACAGTTTCCTTACCCCAAGGGCAGACAGGACAGAGCCCAAAGCAGACGGGTTACTCTGGTAAAACGTGAACACCATCAGCTTCAGCCATGGGCTTCCTATAGGCAGCAGCATGGAAGCACAGGTCAAGGTCACACAGCATGAGCTGCTCTCCTACAGGAGAGGCCAACTTAACCCATGCACATCCTCTCAGAAATACAAACCAGCAACAAACTTCTAGTGTTAAAGCAGA
>NW_009260065.1:645042-688372 GCF_000687185.1 Egretta garzetta
TTGGCTCTGTCACAAAGTGGGATGAACCTGGAGTCATAAATTACTATTCAGATTTGGGTTAGCTTTGGGTTTTTGTTTTTTTAAGGCAGGGATTACAAACTCATTGAGATAAACACCTTTCCTTTTTTTTCTTTTTTTCTTTTTCTAAAGAATGCCTCCAGGGACAGGAGAGCTCTAGCATAAAATAGAGATACAATCTATTACAACACAGAAGCCATCTGTCACCGAGATAAGCACACAGACTATTTATTACCCAGATACAGCAACCAAAAAAATTAGTCAGAGATTCAACCAATATAATCTTTCATTAAAAAAGTGGTTAATGAGCTTCCAAGAATGATAAGAAATGTGTTGAAACCTGACAAAAAGGAATTTTTACTGCTGCTTCTGCAAAACAAGGCAGAGCCGGTTTGGTCTGTGAGAAAGTTGGGTAACTGAGTTTTTTAAAGGGTTTCACCCAGTCCCTTGGTAGCTCTAAGTCCTCACTGCAAGGAAATGAAAAACAGCAGCATCATTTCCACCACAACTGATTTGGCCCTTAGCAACTTGAAAGCAAGAGGTAGAACGTATCGCTAGTACAGCATCCATGGCATTGCTCAAAAAAGCCCTTGAATAGCTTGAGGAAGTACTGTGAGAATGGCTGTCAAGGAGTTCTCAGGTCAAAATTCTCAATTTCCCTGTGGTCTTCAAACTCTACCTGGATGCGTCTGCAAAGTAGCATCCCTCACTCCTGGCTGCTGTCGTAGACTGAGCTACCTGCAGCACCTTAGCCAAGAACTAAGTGGGGTTATCGGCTCCTAGCAAAGACGTCAGGACTCCAGATGTTGCCAGCTGTTGGTACTTCTGCGTATCTGCACGGTACTGGTAGCATGGAAGAGGCCAATTTCCTTCCACCAGGCATCTCTGAGGACAGCTATTCAGTCTGGGAGGTCTATGGGCCCAGCCAGCCTTGCACATCTCCAGTTTGAATCCCTTGGGGTCATGATGCAGGTGTCTGTATGTGCAGGCATAGCCAGTGGGAAATCTGTCTTGGTGGGCTTAAAGGAGCCAAAACCAAAGCTGAAGTCTTAGTGTAATGGAAACTTAAAGTAATGGAACTTGGGTTCACCGCGTCCAAGTTACAGCATCCCCACAAGACCTCTGGCAGTGCCCAGACTTCACCACGTCCACACCACGCCAGGCAGCCAAGCCATCACTTTTGTGACGGAGCGACATGTACCAGGCACCAGCAGGACTTTGTTCTGCCACTGCCATTTGCATGCTCTCCTGCTCCTGGTTCTGCCCTGGCCAAACCTGCTCTGCTGCCTTCACACCCTCAGTGCAAATGAGAGGCCAAAAGGTTGGCACCATGGTGCCTCTCAGTTGATAGATGTCTCTTGAGCACTGCGGGAGGCGCAACAGCCCGCTGGGAGCACAACCAAACCTCAGCTCTAGGGACTCAGAATAAAGGAGGTCTCTTTATTGCCGCTGCTGAAGCAAGAAGGCAAGGGCCAAGGCGCTGTGCGTGAGCCAATATTTAGTGGTATGGCTTCAGGGAGCCTGCCTGCCGTATCCATGCTGCATACTGCATTGCGCCTGAGGGACAGCTGTAAAGGGCCAGGAGCAAGGTCGCAGCCCAGCCCAAAGTCATCACCAGAGCCATGTGACCATCCCAAGGTGCTTTCAGTGGTCAAGATCAAGGATGGGATGGAGAGGTCATTGCTGGAAGGCCACAGACTCAAGGCGCTGGCACAGGGCTGGCACTGAGTACTGCAGGTTTGCTCTCCGCTGCCCTGCTGTGTTTGTAGCACAACCATAGGCACGCCATTATTTTATTATTTTATTTCTTTTATCTCTGTTTTTTATCTTCCTGCTTCCAATTCCCCCGCCCTCTCCTCTGCTAGATCAAAAGAACAATACAGCTCGGCAGTGCCAGGAGCTGAGTGGATGTTTATACAGTGCTTTGAGATCCCCCAGGTAAAAGGTGTTAAGTGCAAAGCACTGTCATTACAATGACATGACTGCCAGCCAGTCTGTCAAACCTCCACCCCCGAGCTCATTAAGGAACAGGAATAGGGAGCCACATTCCTGCCTGTTCTCAACTGCTGTTCCTGTTTAGGGAAGGAAAAAGTAAAAGTTTAATTGCTTTGTTTATCTCAGATGCCACCTGCAGCTGGTGCCTTACCCCTCCTGCTGCTGCTTCTCAATGAAACCGGGCCCACCTTGGCCAAAAGACACCAAAAGAGGATAAATAAAGTACACAGCAAGGTGGATTCAGGGACTGACAGCTTGGGTTCACCTTTCCTATCTGCCTTGGTGCAAGCGGCGGGGGCAAATTTCCCGGGGAGGTGGGCTAAGGGGGCTGTAGCTCCCCTCCCCTCCTCCCTGATGTCCCCAGCAGCAGCTTGGGGATCTCCTGCCTCAGCAAGGGGACCCCTGCCACTGTACACCCCCTCTGCCCCCACACCCCTGCTCCTCGCACCCCTTCACTGTCACGGCTACCTCCAGCCCCAGAGAGCTCTCAGGTGGGCGCTGCGGAGCAGAGGGTCAGGCTTCAGATCAGTAACTTCGGCGGCCAGTGCAACGCAGAGCAAAATGCGGCAGCAAGCGCGGGCGCATCGCTCCGCTATCTACAGGCAGACTTGCTGGCACCATCAGCTCCAGGAGGTCGCGCCCCCCATATCATAAGCACCAGTCTGCAGAGAGCCCAAGGTGACCCCCTCCACCCTTCTCCTCCAGCAACAAATGAAATTGGGATCCCTTTGGTCCATTCCCTCTGCTGCTATAAATCAGCACAGCTGCTAGTTTATTCTGGCTGAGGACCTGGCCTTCCCGTCCCCTTTAGGAGAGGCTATTTGCACTGCTGGAAAACCAAGTACGTCTCGGTCTCTTGCTCCCTGCATGGGTACCTCTGTGGTGGCAGGGCAGAGATGTGTGGGCTACCTGTCTCCAGCTGCGCACCATCAATAAGAAAAACAAATATTTTAAAGATGCTTTCAGGGAAAGGAACAGCTTTATGACAGGGAGGCATATTCTTCCCAGGCATAAAAACTGTGGAGTGTCCTGACAGAGTGGCATTTTGCACAAGCAAGGAACTCTGCCCTGCTGTCTCCTCTCTGACCTTTAGCAAACCTCAAAATTTGCTTGCACTTGCTTACAGGAAGCTGGTTACACCTATATCATTGACTGTGACTCGCAGATCTGATGTTGTTTGGTCTTTCTCTACCAATGCATAAAAGATTTATGGCAGGGTGTAGCCATCCAGATGTCTTAATTACTTTCCTCTGCTGAAAGACACCCATAAAACCTACCTGTCTGCTATATTTTTCAACACAAATGCAAGAAGAAAAAAACTCATAGCAATAAGGAGAATATTGTTGGCACGCTGAAATTCTCTCTGCTGAGCCACAAATGGAATCAGGCCTGGATATTTTTTTATTATTATTATTATTATTATTCAGTTCCCTGAAGTGAAGGTAGAAGCCATCTCTGAAGTCAATCAGCTGAATAGTTACATGAGATTAAGCAAGCCAAGTGTCGTCATCACTAGCCTCAAAGTACAACAGCAACTCCACTAACACCTGTTCCGGGGCTCCTTTGAAAGATCTTCTAAAGATCTTGGTATTTGCAAGGTGATGGGGGTGGAGGCTTCAACCTGCACAAAAGCAAAGGAATCTCTTTGCTTCCCTTTTGCTCAGAGAAGCCTGGAATTGGGAGGCTTGAGGACAAGCTCCAGTTGCGATATTGGCACAGAAGGATCAGGCTGACCCTTCAATCTCAACTGCTCATGGTTTTTGTCCCAGCTGACCTGTGCAGCTGCTTGGCCTATGGGGCGATGCTCGGACCACCTTCAGCCAGCCCATGGTGTCACTGCAGCTGAGAAAGGATGTCCCACAGAAAATTTCTCTCCTGCAAGGAGCTGCACTGGAAAAGAACTTCCCTAGCTGCTTGCTTTTGGCTGGACTCCTCCAAGCCACGCAAACACGAGCTGAAGGCACGTACATTGTGCGACGCATGCCAGACACAGACTTCTGTTGTGTAACTCAGCACAGGAGATTTCTCTCATGCATCACAGGGACAAAACTTTAGATGTTCAGTAACATCACCATTTAGACTGTGGCCAGGAACAATGTATGCTGTAGGAAAGGTTTGCAAGAAACCATCAAATAAAGAAAATAATGAGAAAAAAAAGGCCTAGGAAAGACATCACTTTGAACCTCTTCCCTTTCCTTCTTTCCTCTGAGGTCAGCTGTTGCATCAGATTTTTCTCTCACGTCTTCTAATTCTTTCTATCTAATGCATCTGAGGGTGGGTCTCATCCTCACTCCACCGGCCTAAAATCTGACGAGTTCACGGACTCAGCATTTCCTCGAGGCAATGAGGTCTGCAGGCCCAAGGTCAAAGGCATGTTCATACATGATGCCCAGGTTATGCTAAAAGAACACACACGCAGCAAGGCCCAGCTCTCAGAGGTTCAGCAGAACCCAGCCTCTATAAGCCTCCCCAAACCGGCTTCCCTGCCTGGCCAGCCTCCTCCTGCAGCTGGAGGAGATGACCCAGAAGCCCCACTGCCCCTAATGCCGCATCCTGCACCAGCAGAATTGGGCAAGAGAACCTCAAAAGGCAAGGTCTTCTGCAGGCAGGTGTCTGACCTCCAGCCAGGACACAATCACTCCAGCCCAGTTTGTGCAACACATGGAGCAGAGCTTTGCTCCAGTAGTCTTGTGCATGATGAGCCAGCAGACACCCAGTGCAGGACACAGGCTAACATGCCCCGGTGCCATGCCGATCTCAGTGCAGAACCAGCCTGGGATTTTCCGGAGCCTGTTCTCAGTTACAGAGTGTTTTTCTCTGCCTTCCTAGGCATTACCAAAGCCCTGGCAGCCCTGCTCAGAGAGCTGTGCTTTGCGGCACACCAGATAGTACTCCCAGACGTAGGGGAGCGCGGATTCCCCCCCAACCCCTGCCTCGTTTCCTCTCCGTGATGGATGGTGCTCACCACACGAGCAGCTAATCGGCACTTTGTTTCTCCCGAGGCCATATGTCAAGCATGCTCTTCAAGCCCTGCTCTGACAGCAAAAGTCTGTCTCTCCCTCATGCTGCTCACGGGCTAATTGGAGAGACTAACAGGAGCGGGGGACAGGAGCACTGAAGCCAAATGTTGCTCACGTGGAGGCAATACTGCAAATACTGGTCTGAGAAACACCAGGCATTTCTCTCTCCAGCTTTTCACTCTCTTCCCTGCTCCACCTCCACCTCCTTTGTACCAGCACCAGCAGGGATTCCTGTTTGCTTTGTAACCTCAGGTTAGTTCCTGGGTCCCAGTGCCAGGACCAAGTTGTTGATTTCTGAACCCTGATCTAGATTCTTCCCCACTGAAAGTCTGGAGGAGTGAAGGCAAACTACATGACCTCTCTTACAGCCTAACCCAGTTTCATACACAAAGGTCTGAGACACAAATGAGTCAGACCCACAGCTAAGTTAAATTCAAAACACTCATAGAAAAGCAAAGAAGATTTGTCCAAAAAACCATTAAATCTGAATCAGCTGTTTGTTTGGGGTCTTTTTAAACAAAGTAGAACTTGTGCTGCGTGGTACAGGGACCCTTTCTAACTACGCTGTGATCGTTCACAAACAAGAACTGTAGTAAGTTCAACAAATCCTTTCGTACCTATCCCACAAGACCTGTCAATGTATCCATCACAGGAGAAGAGGGCACTGTGTGGATGGAGGTAAAACCCCATAAACCCCACTCCGGTGTTTTCATGGAATAACATTCCTGATAGGCAGATTACCTGCGCTCCCATAGGTGGGACCGTGAGAGTCACGGTGGAGAAGACCCTGGTGAACCTGACTCAAGTTTTGCACAGAGCCAATGTAGTGTGAGACAACATTTACTCCATGTGGAGTAGAAATATGAGCCCCCTCGAGTAAACCCTCCTCCTGGAGGCATTTAAAAGCCAGGCAGATGAGGTGCTTAGGGACAGGGTTTAGTGGTGGGATGGCAGGGTTAGGGGAACGGTTGGGCTTGATGATCTTGAAGGTCTTTTCCAACCCAAAGGAGTCTATTATTCCAGTATCAAATCCTCCTAGCACTAATTCAAGACTTTGAGAGATCTCGCTTGAGATGCAACTGCAGGCAAAACATCCCTCACCAGTTCCCCCCCCTTTCTCAAAGAAGTGCTTGGTATTAGTAAGTCATTTATCATAGCCAGGCAAAGCACAGGGCTTTCTAAGTCATTAACCTGCAGGGGAGCTTTGCCAATGACACACTCACGATCCAGCTGCAAGAAGGGGAAAGGAAAGATTCCCATCTCGCTCAGATAACTCACCTGCTTATGTGATTCAGCGTGGCAGATGGAGCTAAGCAAGCCTCAAACGTGACATGCAAACCTGCACACACATGCAGGTTCATGGGCTACAGCTCTGAGACTCATAAGCCGCTTCTGTTTGCGTTTACACTTCAGCCTAAAACTCAGCATCCTGGAAAAAATCAAGGTGCTCTTACGCAAAAGCCTACCTCACACATTACAGAGTCCACTCCATATCTGCATGCCTTGCCCTACACAGTGGCATCTCTGGACCCCTCAGTAGGTGCTCCCTTTTGTTCCCATGGGATTCCACTCAGAAGTTTTCCACCGGCTGCAACCACATGGTTTCACATGGCCCCCAGCCAAACTCAGGGATAGTTTCAGTTGCGCACCAGTAAGTAGGTGGAAAGAGAATCTAACCAAGCCAAAGGGCCTGTTCCTCAGATATAACACCATCAAAGTCATCCTCCACCTTCTGAAGGAAAAATGAGTTGGAAAATCCTACTGCTAGCTCAAGAACCATGCAGGGAAGCTCTTGACGAAGCATGCAGAGAGCCAAGGAACCTGCACCCCCAACTTAACCACCAATGTAATCACCCATATCTCAGGTGTCTGCTGGGAACTATCCCATGTACACGGCTGCATTTTGGTTGAATGCAGCCTAGGAGTAAAGCACTGTCCCTGCCATGCCCACACATTCCCCAGTGGTCCTCTTTTCAATGGCTAATGCTAGAATATAAGCTTCTTCGAAACTAAGAAAAGATTGTGCAGATGCCCCTCCCCAAACCGTTGTAGATTGGACCCCAGTGAGATGCAGAGATAACTAATTGAGCACCTGGCTGTGGTGGGTTTCATGCAGCCAAAGTTAACTCTCACACTTAAGAATGAAGATAACCACTGCACTTTTAGACCGATGGACCACCATGGTTTCAGTTGAATATGTGGAAGAACTTCTTTACTTTGAGGGTGCCCGAGCCCTGGCCCAGGCTGCCCAGGGGGTCTGTGGAGTCTCCTTCTCTGGAGATATTCAACCCCCACCTGGACGCTGTCCTGTGCCCCGTGCTCTGGGTGAGCCTGCTTGGGCAGGGGGGTTGGAATGGATGATCTCTGGAGGTCTCTGCCAACCCCTGCCATTCTGGGATTCTAGGATTCTGGGATCTACCCTCACTCCCTGGCTCCATTACTGTGATGGAGCATTGTCCTGGTTTCAGCTGGGATACCATTGATTTTCTTCCTAATAGCTGGTATGGCGCTGTGATTTGGATGAGAAGAATGTTGATAACTCACTGATGTTTTGGTGGTTCCTAAGTAGAGCTTAGACTGGCCAAGGACTTCTCAGCCCTCAGCTCTGCCAGGTGCACAAGAAGCTGGGAGGGGGCACAGCCAGGACAGCTGACCTCAACTGACCAAAGGGTTAATCCACACTGTATGACGTCATGCCCCCAGTAAGCTGGGGGAAGAAGAAGGAATGGGGGGACATTTGGAGCAATGGCTTTTGTCTTCCCAAGTCACCATTACGCATGATGGAGCCCTGATCTCCTGGAGATGGCTCAACACCCGCTTGCCCATGGGAAGCAGGGAATGAATTCCTTGCTTTGCTTTGCTTGTGTGTTCAGCTTTTGCTTTCCCTATTAAACTGTCTTTATCTCAACCCATGAGTTTCTCACTTTTACCCTTCCAATTCTCTCCCCCATCCCATTGTGGGGGGAGTGAGCAAGCAGCTGTGCAGTGCTGAGTTGCCAGCTGGGATTAAACCATGACAAGCATGATCCAGGAAAGAGTATACACAAGGATAACGTAGCAAGGGCAAGCACAGAACAAGCATTCCTTTGGTGCATTTGCCCAGCTCTTGGCAATCAACAGCTTAAGGATTCCTGATGGAAAGTTTGCAGGGGGACCCGTGTCTAACAGCTCCGGTGGACCTCTCCATTCGACTGTCCTGCCTCTGCTGACTGCAGGGATTTTACACCTGCTTGGTGTTGGACAATAGACTAAAATAGACTGCAAGTCTGGGCGAGACTGGGATTTTCTATGTCCGGGACAAGTAAAGAAGCAGCAGCCAGCAGTGCTGACATCATGCTGTACAAGGAGGGGTTGAAACAGGTAAAAGGAGGGAAAAGTCCCAAGAGACATGGCAGAGAAGAAAATAAAAGTTTTCCATCTTCTGTTTAGTTGAATAACCAGAGGATGCCAAAAAAAGGCAGTTCACTACAGCTGCCATCTGTTTTTCTACATTTTATCCCCTTCAAAGGATCATGGGGATCTCAGCTTCACCGCAAAAGGATCACACAAATCTAATCACATACAGTGAAACCCAATCATGTGGACCAGTACAGGTCTGGGTCCTTACCAGCAGCTTAAGAAACCAATTCTTCAACTCTGTTGCCAAAAGAATCAAAAAAACCCCAACAAAACATTTTGGATTTTCAGGTAGAAAAATCAGTAAACCAAAATAATTTCATAGAAGCCAGAGACGCAAGTTGGAGTAAATCCTTCCTTCAGTTTTGTGTAACTTAACTTTTGCATAGTATCAGAATAATGTTTAAACTAAAAATGCCATTGAAAAATTAAGCAGGAAAAAAGTTTGGAGAAGACAACAAGAAAAGCATCATTTATTTAATTTTTTCTCCAGATTCAATTTCTGAACCCATAATCACAAGTATTTTTGATCCAAGGTGGTGTTTTAGGTAAAACCATTTTTAGACAAAAATATCTTTTACCAAAAATACTCAACTCTGTTCTCTTCATTCCCATTGCCCTAAATTTCAGGGACTGGGTTCAAAAGCAAGGGGCAGACCAGGTTTTGCTTTCAGGCTCAGGATAAATGACACTGAAATCTCTCAGAGGTGTTCCCATGAGTCTTTAAGCAGCTGAGATATCAGTTTTTTCTTCTCACTTGGGACACTTCCAGACCTGGAAAAACTTGTTCCAAGTGAAAAACAAAAAGGGTGTATTTGCTGCCAGGAAAACACAAGCATCGCAACCCACCCAAGAGTTTCACAGAGGGGCTTCAGACCCCAGACTTCCCTGCAGGCCCGTATCAAGTATCTAATGAGGAATGATTTTGATTTGCCTTCATGCAGGGTTCCATTTCTCACTGCCAGTACTGGGATTCTCCACTTGATACCTACTGTGGGTCCCAGCTCCCTTCCCCAGGGTGGAAATGAGCATGCCA
This sequence comes from Egretta garzetta, assembly GCF_000687185.1. Lineage (NCBI taxonomy): Eukaryota > Metazoa > Chordata > Aves > Pelecaniformes > Ardeidae > Egretta > Egretta garzetta. The sequence continues at coordinate 654,508 of NW_009260065.1, forward strand.
AGAAGAGAAGCAGAGTACTGGAGTTGACATCTGTCACCTTCTCTGCAGAGGAAAGTTTTGCCCCAGGTAAAGATGTTCAGATTGGGCTGGGCTGCGTGTTTTCCAGTGGGTTCCAGTCCCTATCAGCTTCACCCATTTAGTAGGCTGGTGTTAAACAAGTTCAGAGGCAGGTGTGGCCCCTGTCAGGAATTTCTTTGGTTGTGGGAAACTTGCACTGAGAAACAGTTTTTGTAATGCTTGTCCAGGCATGTAGGAAGCTTGTCCCCAAGGTCCCATGAAAGCGTTGGTGGTAGATACAACATTGCCTGATACAGAGCAGCACCCAGAGAGAACCAACTGGTGGTACCCAAAGAAAGCTCTGGTACTAGAGAAGACCCACCAATGGATTGGTATAAATTAGAATACTCATTAGCAAGAAGATGATAGGGGATTCTTACATGGTATAGACTGCAACCACAGGAGGCCCAAGATCTTACCATTTCAGAGCCTTCCACACCTCTTTTTCTTACAGGTGGGACTGTCCAGCAGAGCCAGTCTTCCAGGGCAAATCCCTGCCAGTTTCCTCAGCTTCAGAGGGTAGAAGAACCCAAGAACTCAACCTTCCCAGATTCACAACGTCCTCCCTCATACATACATCTCATGCCATGCCAAACATGAGAAGAAAGCCTTCACCAGGACCATCTTTCCCCACCCAGCACCAATGCAGGGCTCAAGAAACCTGAACAGCTCTGGTTGCCCTAATCCAGAGGGATCTGCCTCTGGATTACAGCATATTGTGATATTGAACCCATTCTTCACAAACACGTACAGACTCCTCCATTCCTCAGTCTGAAATGACTGGATATTGCAAAGCCTGAGTCACTTTGCACCTGAGAAAGGGAGTCCATAACCCAGACTTTGTCTGGTTTGTCCTTCTATGGATTACAAACACCTCCAGAGTGTGTGTTTGTACAGCACCAAGCACAATGTAGCCATGATCCTTGATGAAACCTCCAGGTACTTCCGAAATACAGATCAAATGTTTGATGATGTCCTTTCAGTGCTTGAACAGCTATGATGATGGGCATTGCAGGACAACCATCCCCCAGATCATCTTGTCCATCCACCATGGGTAGCCTTCCCTGGCCCCAGAGCCAATGTTCGACACTGACTACTGTTGCAGACAAGGCTGGTATGGTCAGGAATAGAATTTGGTCATGGCAAAGCAATAGACCCCCACAGGCATTTATTTCTGTTTGCTGAAAGTGTGAGACAAATTACCCTTTAAACCTAACTGCATCGGGAAGCACCTACGTAGAAGCAATCAGGTGATGGCAAAGTGTCCATGTGGTGGAAAAAAGTACAACTAGCCATGAATCTACAGCACAATATTCACCAAGTTCAAGCAGTCTGGGCAATTTCCACAGCCTCACTGGCTACATGCATCACACGAGGACCTGGCACCCCTTTTCCACTCTGTCTGCTTGTGAGATCGCCAAACTAGTTTCTCAGCAATTATTAGTGCTCCTTGGTTATGCATACCTGCTGCTTTGATGTCCGCAATTCTCTGAACTCAGCACCAATGTCCTGATCAGAGGTGTAGCAGAATAATGCTTGGAGGTGGGTTTCTCACCTGAGGTTTTGCAATTAGCTTTCTTTTGCAGTTTAAGCTCTTTTGTGTTCTCCACTAAGCCCGATTAGCATCTACAGCCACTTTGCTGTACACTGCTCCTCCCCAGGCTCAAAGGTGGTTCTTTTTCTATACATTAAATTATAGGTGTTTAACATGCAACCTGAAAGATTTTCCTAATCACCTCTCAGCACTCCTTCCTCCTCGTGAGCAGAGGGGATGCCATGATAGGTAACCTCCCTCTACTACCAGAACAAGCTCCGTGGCCTGCCCTTGATCCTTTAGAGCTATAATAGACCCTTTAGAGCCAGAATTGCTCGTAGATCCCCAGCCCCAGAAACCAGTCAAATCCCCTTTCTCAGAAATACCTGTTATCATAGATTTTTCCTCCTAATGTTCCAGCTGTCTGCAGTGGTACAGGGGCACTGCTCCATATGGAACAGCTTTTGGAGGAAAGAATCCTTTTGGAGGAGTCTTTTTTGCCTGAGGCAGAGGGAGAACACCTCATGTGCAAATGATGAGCGTGTAGGTACCCTACGCTGCACTTCTGAACCCAGGTGCTACTTTAAAGACTTTACAACAGCCAGCCCAGCTGAAGAAAAGCTGCTGCTGCAAAGAAAAATTCTCTAAGGCTGAAAGCATGAAGCAAAGGGGGGAACAAGGTCACACCATCACCTTCGGGAAGAGGAGCGAGGGATTGCCCATCCCGGGCTGGGAGCTGGGCTGGGCCCCACAAGTGGTGGCCCCCGGGTGGGGGATGAAGCAGCCCCCGGGTGGGGGACGAAGCCATCCCACCGCTGTCCATGGTACCGCTGTGCTGCGGGGGCTCCCGCCGCTCGCCGTGGGGCACCTCAGGGCTGGCCTCAGGCAGCACTCACACCCCTTGCTTTCAAAAACCCACAGAGAAGGGGAGGATGGATGTCACCACTTGGAAGCACCCAGACTCCCAGCGTTTCCCTCAGTTAAGCACTTGGCTCCCAGGAGACCATAATCTCTCAACAGAATCTACTCTGGGGGCCTTAAAAGCCAGACACATTTATGAAACAATCCAAAGAATAACATGCATCACGAAGAGCATTGTTTGATGAACAAAAGCAAGCCAGCTTTACTGGAGAAGCCTGACAAAGCTACCCTTCCCACTTGATGACCATACTCCTCCTGGACAGAGAGCTGAGCTACTTTTGAAATGCTTCTGAACCTCCGCAGAATTTTTAAAGTTAGAAACTAGTATAGATTTGAACTAAGACTGAACATCATGCCATAAAATAGCAGACGTTTATGAGCATGTCAGAAATCTATGCAGCAAGAGAGAGCTGAGGGTAGCAGTCCCCAAAGACCACTAGTGTCTCCTGTCCCTTTAGGAAGGGCCATAGAATCATAGAATCATGGAATTGTTTAGGTTGGCAAAGCCCTTTAAGCTCCCCCAGCCCAACCGTTCCCCTACCCCTGCCATCCCACCCCCAAACCCTGGCCCTCCCCATGGCCAACCTCACCCTGCCCTGGCACAACTTGAGGCCGGTGCCCCTCGTCCCATCGCCCCTTCCCTGGGAGCAGAGCCCGACCCCCCTGGCTCCCCCCTCCTCTCAGGCAGTTGTAGGCAGCGATGAGGGCTCCCCTCAGCCTCCTCTGCTCCAGGCTGAACCCCCCCAGCTCCCTCAGCCGCTTGTCATAAGACTTGTGCTCTAGATACTTCACCATTTTCATTGCCCTTCTTTCGACACACATTGGTGTCACCATCATGATCAGGACTCATCAGCTCTGCCCATCCCAGGTGAGCAAGGCTGGGATTCCCCCACCACAAAGGAATGGTCCAAAGGGAGATACCCAAAGGACAAGGAGAGGGAAGAGTAGAAAAACAGATCATCTGAAGACACCTGCATTTTGCCCCACTTCTGTGCACTTCCTATTTAGGATATGATGGAGGAGAGTTTGAAGGAAAGTAAAGGGTCCCGAGGATGCTCAACCCCCACCATCCCTAGACAGCACGGGACATGCTCCCATTTCACATGGCTCAGTCTCAGCAGTTTGTTTCCATGGCCTCCTGCCTCCTTATGCAGAAAGGGGCTGCACCTACCCCTGCTTCACTGTGAGTTTTAGATAACATTTTCTGACTCGTCACCTGAACCAATTCCTCTCATTTTCAGCAAATTCCCTTTGCTCTTCACCTCCCAGCACCAACTGCACGTCTGCGTGATGCGGGAAACAAAAAGTAGGAGGTCAGTGAGTATCTCACCATATCTTATTCACTGTTTGGTTTCCTTGGATATGGAAAAATTCTTTCTAATGCCGACTGATAGATCAAGAAAGATGTGCCCCCATCCCATCAAGGGTAATGAATGCATAGCTAAAAGCCAACCTAAAGAACTAAATGAAACCTCTGACGGCATGCACTTCTACCTGCAGACTACTACTGAAAGGTTTAGTGCAGTTTCAAAAATGCATCTTCAGGAATCAGTTACTTCCTTTCCAAAAGCTAGAATTAAAATATAGCTGTATAAAAGTTTCACAGGAAGATTCGTCAAGAGTTACGTTTTCAACAAACAGAAGCTGTTCACTGAGAACTTCCTCAATAATGGCCGAAGCTCCATAGAATCATGTGTTGAGTAAACATGCATAGCAGGAGGAATCTATGGAAGTGCTGCTTGTGATCCCTATCAGATAACAAGAGAAGGATGATTGATCCTTCTGAGAGGACTGATCCTTCTGAGAAGCTGAGACAGTTGGGGTTATATAGTCTGGAGAAGAGATGGCTCCAGGGACACCTTATAGCAGCCTTTCAGTACTTAAAAGGGGGCCTACAGGAAAGATGGGGACTCTATCAGGGAGTGTAGTGATAGGATGAGGGCTAATGATTTAAACTGAAGGAGGGTAGATTTAGTTTGGACATAAAGGACAAAATGGTTTGCTATGCGGGTGGTGAGACACTGGACCAGGTTGCCCAGAGAAGTTGTGGAAGTGTTCAAGGTCAGGTTGGACGAGGATCTGAGTAACCTGGTATAGTGGAAAATGTCCCTGCCCACAGCAAGGGAATTGGAACTGCATGATCTTTAAGGTCCCTTCCAACCCAAACCATTCTATGATCCCATTCTACAGGTAAGAAACATGCTCTGGTCACACAGCAAGTCTATGGAGAGCTGGCCATAAACTGCAGACCTTCAAGCTCTCCAAATCCAGTAAATTAGCCTAAAATCTCCACTTTTTTATGCTTGCCACAGCCAGCCTAATCATATTCTCTGAGCAGCTCCCAGTCAGCTGCAAATTGGTCCAACAATCAGATTCAACGTGTTTCTAAATCTTTCTGGAGTCTGAAGAGAGGATGGCCATTGCTCTCCGATGCTCCCTGCCCACAGCCAGTTTCAGGCACCGTGTCCACCACCCATCTAGGGCACAATTTGTCCCCCAAAGCCCCCCTGAACCAAACCACAGCTCTCCTAACGCTGACGTTGTTCAGGCACATTCCCCAAAGAGCCCACCTGACTGTGGAGCTTGGGGTTTCCTAATTATATTCCCCAGGGATGAAGGGGTTGGAAAGCAAAGAAGTTTCTTTCCACAATCTCTTTAGTCATAGTTGTTTCTAAGGTTACAGGAAAACAGAAAGCCACTGAATACCACACCACCACATCCGGACCTGGGAATGGGTTTCAGTGCTTAGGATGGACAGCTTTTCTTGGTCTGTCTTCCTTGTGATTTTGCAATGTGTTCCTTTGCTTTTATGTACTGACCCATTTGAAACAAACAAACAAAAAGACCTAAAACTAAACCCAAGCAAACAATAAACCTCCCAAACGCCTCCCCATGATTCACCTAGCTTAAAGACCTTAGACAGAAAGGTGTTTCCTAGGAATCCATTGCCCCATGTGCAGTCCTCGGAGGGTGAAGACCTGACTCACATTCTCTGGAAATGCCTTTTTCCTGATGCCCAGCACAGAGGTGCATCCAGTTCCCAGGCATGGACATATCAGTCCCCCGTGTCGGTCCCCATCCCAGGTGCTCAGAAATTGCCTGTCCACATCCTTCCAACTAGCCATCAGCACGAACAAGACTCCCAAAATCATAACGAACTCAGTTCAGCCCCAGTGCATTCTTATTTTTCCCCAAATGAATGTACGGAATCCAGGTAACCTTTACCGTAACACCTACAAGCCGCAGTCACCGAGCACGACATGGCTGCGTTAAGCTCCGTACAAATGCAGCAGATACTTGTACAGCTGATTTTCTGCAATTAAGTGTTTAACTGAAGATTCACAACAAGGCATAGAATCATAGAATCATAGAATCGCTTTGGTTGGAAAAGACCTTTAAGATCATCGAGTCCATCCGTTAACCTAACCCTGCCATCCCACCACTAAACCATATCCCTAAGCACCTCATCTATCCTTCTTTTAAATACCTCCAAGGATGGGGACTCTACCACCTCCCTGGGCAGCCCATTCCAGAGCCTGACAACCCTTTCAGTGAAGAAGTTTTTCCTAATATCTAACCTAAACCTGCCCTGGCGCAGCTTCAAACCATTCCCCCTCGTCCTATCATCTGTTACCAGGGAGAAGAGGCCGACCCCCACCTCCCTACAGCCTCCTTTCAGGTAGCTGTAGAGGGCCATCAGGTCTCCCCTCAGCCTCCTCTGCTCCAGACTAAACAACCCCAGTTCCCTCAGCCGTTCCTCGTATGACTTGTGCTCCAGCCCCCTCCCCAGCTTGGTTGCTCTCCTCTGGACATGCTCCAGCAATGCAACATCCTTCTTGTAGTGAGGGGCCCAAAACTGAACACAGTATTCGAGGTGCGGCCTCACCAGCACCGAGTACAGGGGCACGATGACTTCCCTTGTCCTGCTGGTCACACTATTCCTGAGACTATTCTCTCAAAATCCGCAAGTTATGATCAAGAGCCAGAAATTTTGGGGAACTGACTTGCTAAGGTATAGATTGTAGGACTCCTCTCAGGGTAGAGGAAGCTCAGGGCCTTGGTTACAACATGCCTGACAAAATCAGACACCACCATTTCTCCTGAAAACTCTTCAGAAAAGAAGGGAGCTGAAAAGAAGTGAGGGTGGAGGAGAAAGTCTCACTTTTCCAGTCTTTAAATTTAATTTCAGATTTGTGAGGGATTATTTTTTTTACTTGAAAATAAAAAACACGTGGACGCTTCTACACTTCGCGGAGAAACAACAGTGGAGGAACTTTTGTTTTGCAAGTTTGCAGCATTGTTTCCTTTTTTTTTTTACTATTAATAATTTCATTGTTTTTACTGACAGCTGAAGCACATCAGCTTTGCGTTGTTTGATTGCCCATACAGACACACAGACCTCTGGACGGCACACAGCGATGTACCCATGCGGAGCTTTCCCATGTGAGCTGCAAAGAGTGACAGCAAACGTGTGAGACCGCAGGGGGAAACATCACCGAACAGGGCTAAACCCCAAACCAGCTGCCTAAACTCAGGCATCCGAAATGTGACTGGAATATGAGTGGTGCTCCTGCCATATTACTAAAAAACCTACAGTACCTTCACTGACTCTTTGCATTTACCAGCGATGCTCGCTGATCCGAATGTGCTCAGGGGACATCCCAGCGTGGCTTCTTCGCTGCCAGGGATGCCTGATCTAACCCTGGAACGGAGGAGGATTTCCCGTAAGTGGGAGACATGGGATGCGCTGGGCTTCAGGCATCCCGTGTCTCCTCTCTGCCGCTAAGAGCTTGTGTACAGACACCAGCCCAAGTCAGGGGGTGAGTTTAGTCCAGCTTAGCCAGCCCAGTCCAACAGGTTATGGGAAGCCTTTGCTTTAAACCCACTAAGCTGAAGTGAGCTTAAATTGATACGAATTGGCTAGAGTGAAAACAAGAGGAGCCACTCCAAAATGAGGTAAGTGTCCACAGTGTGCTTTCCACCTGTTTTACTAAATTGGCTCCTGTTTCTCACGTAGACAAGGCCTAATTTACTTGACCCTGGGCAAATCCCACAACCTCCTTCTGCTTTATGTTTCCCACTTTGTGAAATGAGGGTAACGCTGTGCCCGCTTTTGTGAAGTGCTCAGAGATTTATGGAGGAGGAGTGCTACATTAAACTGAATAAGTAGGAATTATTTTACCTTGACATAACAAAAAAAAAAAAAAAAAGCCACCAAAAAAAGTGCTCCGAGTCCAGTTCTCCAGTATTTTACTGGCATTTTGTGACTTAGCAGAAGCAAGAGTTTAGGGAACAATAAAAACAAAGTTAAAGCGTTCTCAGCTCATTACACATTTTCTCAATGTCTTTTCAGACGCAATTAAACCAAAGAACCCTGAAATTAACTGGTTTCCAGCCTGAGTAACACTGGAAACATTTATTTCCTACCCTCCATGTCTAATTAGTGCCGTTCAGTCAAAAGGGAGCAAAACTCCAATTTGTAAGTGAAACTAGACGTATATTAAAAACACACTCTGTAATAATGCCCCAGTGCTTCTGTAATGCTTCATGCCTTCAAAGGGCTGAGCAAGTATGATCTCATTAATTCTCACAGGTAGGTAATTTGGTGTTATTAACCTTGTTTTACAGCCAGATCTTAGAGAGGTGGAAGTGATTTGCCCACAGGCGCAGACTCCATGCTTGAGACTGAACTAGAACTTGGGAGACCGACGGAGTAACCGGAGCTGGGGACCCTCCGCGCCTCCAGAGGGGAGCTCAGCGCCTTGCAGGGTCAGGACACAGCTCCTGTGGGATTTAGGGGTCTGCTATAAAGACCGTTAAAAGGCCAGAGGGAAAGCTGGGGAACGTGGGAGCACCAAGCTCAACGGCAGCTGTGCAAGAGCCTTTCTCCTTGCTCTTCATCCCTAACGCTAGCAATATCAAAGCTTTCTTGTTTATGGCTCCGCTGTGACTTTTGCTGCCAGACTTAAGACCACGCTGCTTTCCAAGGGGCCTTGCTGAAGGCTTGCTGCCATCGGAGATTGCACGAGCTTTGCCCAGGATAAATCAGCAGTAAGAACACTCTCCCACAAGGGTCTATACAGCCAAATCCAGAGTGTTTTAGCCACTGACATCCAAGGTTTCATTCTCACACCCTTGCTCACCTGCCATGTCACCCTGGGGGCATCGCAGTCCATGAAAATCCTCCATTTGTACAGTGAAGGTCCCCAGCCCAAAAGCACGGCATCAGGACGTGCTCAGAAGCGTCTCGGTCCATGCAGGCCATGCCTGGCCAACACATCATCTCTCCTTTGTGTCACCACCAAAGCCTGGCCCGTAGGTGTTTCCATCGCACACCTACCACATCACATGCCATGTGGCACGAAGCAGCTGCCCATAATACACAGAAGTAGGAGGCAAAACTCATGCCCTCCCCTCCCAATTAACAACTGAAAGGTTAGCGAGTGTTCCCCAGGTCTGGGAAACCTCAGCCCAGCTCCCTTTGACGTTGGAGGCAGAAATCCTCCGAATCCTGCCTGCCACGGGCAGGGCCCCTGCCTGACAGCAGAGCTGGAGAGGGGCTCACACAAACCCTTTGCAGAGAAACTACTCAGTTGGGGGGGGGGAAAGTAAATAAAATCAAAACCTGAAGCTCCAGAGGGCAAGAGTGAGCATGACTCTGCAGCCCTGGGATCGGGGCACTCCCCTGGGAGTGGGGAGACCTGAATTCCAGTTACCAGCACTATGGGTTGTTTAATTTTAAAACACATAAACAGTCCTTGGAGCAGGAGCTGGATCTCCGGCCGCCCCGCTCCCAGGTGAATTTCCCCAAGCGCTAACACAGACAGTCTTGCTTGTTCTTTCTTGCTGACCCACTGAATCTGGTGTTTCCCCGCTGCGAGGTGGAACACCTTTCCCAAAATGGGGAGGAAGGGGGAGCAAAGAGGCACCTGCCACCTCCCCACATCGCCCCAGGAGGGTGGTAAGAGAGTGTAGTGGGAGATGTGGCTTGGACCCTTCCTGATGGAAGAGGGACCTGAGCCCACGTCTCCCCTGTTGTGAACGCATGTTGGGGCTAGCGAGGCAAAGAACTGCTGACACAGGAGGAGAAGCCCAATCCCCTTGCAGTGATGCCAGCACACATATGGTTTTGGAGAAAAAGGGTTTACATGCTGTACGTGCTGCCCATGCATTTTAGTCCAGGGACACAGCTCCAAAGAGCATGCAGTACTTGTATTAGCTTTAGGAGTGCAGTGTGGACTCAGGAAGGGGAAAAAAATTAAGCCTATCACAGCAACATAAAAATTAGGGCAACTTCACTCTTCTACAGGAGTTTGTGAAGTCTCCGACAGCCCAGCCCTGACCCCATGTGTCTCTAATTGTACCTCTTCCATGGCCTTCAGGGAGCGCAATGGGCAGTGGTGGAGGAGATGTTGCGTTTCTCCATCTCTCAGAAGCTGTGAAAGCCCTGGCAAGAGGAGGCTCTCAGAGTGAGGAGTAGGTGTCGGGCTCCCCCAAACCTCCCTCTGCTCTTGCCCTGACCTCCAGCACACCTCCCTGCAAGCCAGTGCAGCTGCATTAGCTAGCATGAGCTGCTTAAAATGGGATACGAGGCACAGCTAGGAAACCCATCTCCTCCAGGTGTCCACAGACTTCGTAACTTTTCAGGATGGGTTGATCGTTTCATGAACTGGGGCCTGTTTGAACACTGCAGTGCTCCAAAAAGGTTTTCAAAGTGTGGGGATGGAAATTCATGCACACTCTCACACACACCTCACGCCCACGCACGCTCACTTCCAAATATTCTTTCTCACACCCACAGACGAACTCCATCTCACACAGGGACACTATCACAGCATCGGCAGCTCCTTTCCAAGTCCTCTCCCTCTCTCAGACACGTGCACACACTTTCACCCTTCTTCTGCCCCACTGTGTGTCAGCTCGGTTCTCCCTTCTCAGCAGGTTCATCTCCCAGGAACCATACAAGCAGTGGTTTGAAAGACCCTAGAAAAGGTTCTGGAGGAATTTAATAAGAGGAGAAAAATCATAGTGAAAACAAGCAGATCAGAAAAACCCTACAAGTTGGGCAGTTGCACCAGGAAGGAGCTTGGAGGGATGTTTTCCTTGAGAACAACAATACAAAGGTGTGAGGACACTTCTGTACACAGGGCTACCATGCCCAGGGCCTCTTCTCAAGTCTCCCTTCTCACCAGAGCTACAGGTGCTTCATGCACCACCACAACCACAGACAGGTTCCCTATGCCTCGGAGCTTCCTCCCAAAGATGGTGCATGCTCTTGTCCCCATGGCACCATTGCAGTGGTATGAAAGAGAGAAAGGGGAGGAAAAACCAAACCTGTGGTTTGGGCAATTGCCATGGATGTAGGAAATGGGGATTCAGTTCCCTTTTACTTGGGGAGGAAGACTAAGGGTCATATATGTCACCCCCCAGCAGTGCAGTCTACTCATCTGGCACCAGGATCAGCTCTGCTGTCCCTTCAGGCTGGCCTTGGAGTAGGCTGCTGGTATTGGTTGTCACCCCATGTCCAACAGACCCCCAGTCACATATTTCTACTGCACTTTGGTGCCAGCAGAAGACTTCACAAACCTCATGGCGAGCAAGAGTGGTGAGCTGTACTGGCAGGACAAGGACAGGTTTTCAGCCAGGTAGGCTCCCTGGTCCAGCTCTCCATGTAACCACACATGTAACTGTGCTGGAGCAAGGCTGAGGGATGAGAAATTCAATGGGGATGATCACTGTCACATCAGCCCCTCTCCTGAAGTGGTGAGTCACATCCCAAAAACACACATCTTCCTTCTGGTGAAACAGAAAGGAGTTAGAAACTCCTCCAGACCAGGGATGAGGTCTCTGACTGGAAATGGGGACACCTGGACCCAAAGATTTATTGAATTTAAAATAATTTCACAGTCCAAGGAGCAAGGACTAGTGGCAGGGAGGTTCCCTCATTACAACTGCAGCCCATGCTGACTGTCCATCCAAGGGCCTTTCCAGTATGCCCCATTTCCATGCTGAAGAGCATCAGGAACGTACTTGTTTAAGCACATCTGAACACATTCATTTCCAAAATACCGGGACAGAGCAGTTCAAGTCTTCCAGAACTGTAGGGAGGGAACTGAAGTCTGGAAAAAAAAAAAAAAAAAAAAAAAAAGCCCCAATACTCTGTCTAACTCTAGCGGAGTGCGCAAAATGCTGTGATGATGCCAAATGTGCATTTTCCCCAACCTCTGCCACTGCATACCACAGATACTGGGTTATATTGTTCAGCACAGGATGAGTGCGGTCTCTCGGTCTCTTTTATTAGCAGCCTGCTTCCCAGATCCTAGGCCAGCCTTCCCTACCAGGTCTTGATTAACCTTTTGGTGAGCATCTCTCTCTCACACGCACCCGCTACCAAACAAAGCCGCTCGCTCACATCTTCCAGCAGCGCCGCTTCTTCAAAACATCCCTCCGTCTCATTTTTGTGATGTTTTCCTTTCAGCCGTGTGGTTTGCCAACCACCCCTCCCCTCCCTCGCTAATTGATTTCTCAGGAACCACAGATGTAGCTTGGCACGTTGGATCCCCTTGGTCTGTCAGCCACAAAATCACCTCCCCTCTCCCTCCCCCTTTCCCAAGCCATGCTCAGGGAGGGGAAATGCCTTCCTGCTTATAAACCTCCTGCCCCAGCTGTACTCCATGTGGGGAAATAAAACACACATGAGATAAGAGATGCAAGAGGCAAGGGCCATGCCCAGAGAGGAGAGAGACAATTGCCAAAACATGGAACAGCCCTGCCTGCTCCTCACCCTGCTCCAGCACAGGCAATGCTGACAGACAGCAGAAACCCAGGGTTATCAGGCTCTTACATCCCTCGGGTACTTTTGGAAATCACTCTTCTTCCCAGAAGTCCCTCGAGGGGTATCTGCCCCATACCGTGACACCGAAGGCAGGTTCAGAGGAGCCACCCAGAGAAGGAGGAAGGAGGGGCTTGGCGGAGGCCGATTTATTCTGCTTCTCAGGCACGTTTGCAGCCCACGCATGTTGCTGCAGCTGGGCTGGTAGGGATGTCCAACTCTGCCAGCTGAGCACTAGTTCAGGCCACAGTCTCGAGACAGTCCCTTGAGGTCCCTGCCAGCTCTAGATACCCACTAGGAACGTCTAAACCATCAACGGCTTAGCAAAACAGTTTGGTCCTAGGTCGTGGTTCTCTGGTCATCCTTACCACATATGTTAGCTTGTTCCTGCCTCTCTGTGGGATGAACCAGTGTCCTCTGAAGTGAAACCCAGGCAGCGTTGCAAGGGTGTTTTGCTCCCGGTTTTGCTCCTTGCACACCGTACAGATGAGTCTCTCTCAAGTTTGCCGCTCTCGATCCTCCACAGCCATCCAACCCCTGTAAACACCTCCCTACACCCCCACAACACGCTGCAAAATCAGCTCTCCAGCAGCCTGCAACACAGCCCTCACCTATTTCAGGCACTTTGAATTTAAAACAGGGGGAAAAAAAAAAAAAAAAAAAAAAGAAATTAATTATAACGGGGAGCCACGAGGGGCCCAGAGGAAACCTGAGCTAAGTGCTGCATGGGGTGGACTCTGCAGCCCTGGACAGGGCTGCTTCGTGGCAGGGCAAAGTTACCAAGAAGCATTCCTTCAAATCTTACCTGTAGCAGCTCCTGGGGGAGGTCCTGGAATAAATAACTACATTTATATTAATCAGAGATGGGCAGGTTTCCAGTCTTCTGTTTGGGGCACAGCAGCTCCTCCTGCTTCCCCCTGTTACAGTCACTTCACCTTTTCCTTTTCATTGCTCGCATTCCCTGAACCATCGCTCCCCCAGCCCAGGGAAGGCACCTTCAAGCCCTCATCGTTCGCATTGCTGGCTAAAGCAAAAAAACCAAACCCCTCTTTTTTAGAGGAGGGGGGAAGAATAAATCATTTGTGCTTTCTCACCACTTAATTTGTGGCAAGTTTTCTATGCAAGACTGTCACCTTGAAATAAAAATCTAAAACCTGACCCCCTTTTTCTGAAAAGGCACATCACACAGCAAAATTGTCTCGGTGTCAACACGCTGTTTCGTCAGCGGACGAAGACGTACCTGCCACTGAGCTACCTGCCCAAACCCAGTGCGTGTTTCCTGCTGGCATGAAATGAAGCCTTGAGAAAGGGAAGGTGGAACATGGAGGCTTCACATCCACTGTGCCATCAGATATCTCTGTGCCAGGAACAATGTATGAAACTGCATGGACCTCGCCTGGTTCATCCATCAATCTGCTAGACTAAGAGTTCACTCTCATGAAAACAGTGACAAAAAAAAAAAACCAACAAGGGAAGATCTGTTGATTAAGCAGAGACGGTTTTCATAGCCAGATCCCTCCCTACAACTAGTAAAATTAGTTTTACATCTGAGAAGCAACATGGGAAAGAAAAATAAAATGAAGCTCATTTCAATGACCCAGCGTTGCTCTGAGTAGGAAAAGCCACAGCTATTTGATTGAGTCTGTTTGGCTGCCTGGTTAAGCAACTGGTAGACACAACAGATAGAAACTCCTATCTTTTAACCAAAAACCCAGCATCTCTGAACTTTCAGAGCCTCCCAGCAGCCACATTATCTCCAGCAGAAACAAGACAGCTTCTCGGAGCAAAGAGAGAGAGACCCAGCTCCAAAAAGGCATTTTGGCCTTAAATTCCTCCTGACTGCTGTGAGACTTCAGCACCTAGAAGCCTTTTTGAACCAACTCCAAAGGCAACAGTTGCTGCTATGGGAACAGGACCAAAAGTTGTGTTTGCTCGGTGCAGATGCATGAGACCAACTTCATGAAGGAGAAATAGGGAATCATCTCATAGGCCATTGTTGGGATGCCAGGTGTGATAGCCAACGCCTTGAGGTGGGAGCCCAGAGGCTAAGGTCTGTTCTCAGGTCTGCTATACGACCTTGAACAAGTCCTTTCATTTCCCCAAATGGAAGGGTGTGTATTTACGCGGAGGTGCAAAGTGGCCAGGCTGAGCTACGAGGCAAAATAATGCCATTATTTCTCAGTTCACTCCTTGGCCATTCAGAAATCTACCAAAGCACAACGTTCAGCGCTGCTCGTCTCTGAGCAGAGCAGATCATCTGCTGGGGTGAGTGGTACAAAAAGCTATGGCTGCAGCCTGTCTCCATCACTGGATGTTCTCTCTCCAAAGCTCATTGTATGCCCTATACAACGGTGCTCTTGAGGAAAGGGTTTCATGGTTACAAAGCACAGGTCCCAGAGCCTGAATTCACCATTTCTATCCTGGCATAGCTCCACAGAGAACAGGGAAATTCTCCTGCTTTGGGAATGTAGGTCTGGAAAGGATCTCCTGCCACTGGCAAGCAGCACTTCTCCTCTATCGTAAATGTAATTGAAACAGGGTCCCAGATTTCACCCCCATTAGCCATTTAACCAGCTGTAAATTGCCCTAGACTACGAAACCCTGCCAATGGTCTTGCATTCTCCTGTCGTGGTATGAAACCCAAGGGGCTCCATCTAACTCCCAGGTCAGTTTGGACCCACACTAGTGTAACACCTTTAAGTCAAGCACAGTTACACCAACGCGTCGGTGATGGCAGAAGAGATTCAGAGCAAAGTCCTTTTGAAACCGCTGTGTTAACGCAGGCAAGCAAGACTCTGCAGACACTATAACAGCTTAATATCTATGCCCCTGTTCAGGAAATAGGAATTGTGAGTGTTGTTCCTGTTATGGTATCCTGCATATCTGAAATTGGAGTATTTGTAATGGTATGAAAATTACATACAGAATAGGAAAGTTAGAGCTTAATTGTTGCGATTCCAAATACCAGTGTTCTTTCCTTAATCTTAACTGAGACAAAGGAAAACATCCGACAAATGTATTTGGTCTGCATGTCTCGTCTGCAGAAGAAATTAAGAGCTGTATACCTTTTTCATGAAAATATGTGAAATCTTGTTGAAAATAGATCAGAGGTTTCATGACCCACAACTGCACCTCAGAATTAGAGGCCTACACTGGAGGAATGTTGAAAATAAAAGTCCTGCCATGTTTTTATTTGTGCTTTAGGACCAGATGTTCATCTCAGGTCAGTATCTGGCCAGAATAGAGCCCACTGTAGCTTCTCAGGACAAACCTGTTGGTCCTGATGTGAGTGAGACCTTGATCACCCTCAGTACATAGACAGCAATGTGCAGCTACACCTCCGACTTCAAGAACACTCAGAAAGGTCTCTGTTTTTCTGAATATTTCTACATACCCAAAAATAGTAAGAGCAGCAATGACAGCTAATGGGTCTGGCATTTAATGAGTTCCTAGATGAAGAGCCCTTAAGCTCTCAGATCTCCTAGTAGGTCATTAACTGTCAGAAATTATCTAGTCATCTATTTTAGGGCTTTCTCTTGGACTCATTCCTGTAACATCCATGTGCTTCAAGGGCCTGAGCCTGTGCCTGCACTTCTCACTGACTTTGGTCGTAAAGAATCAGGTACCAGCACCCTAAAGAAATGTGCGTAGATCACATTGCTTTCAACACAAGTTAAGTTCCAACATTTCATAGAATCATAGAATGGTTTAGGTTGGAAGAGACCTTTAGAGGCTATCCAGTCCAAGCCCCCTGCAGTGAGCAGGGACATCTTTAACCAGATCAGGTTGCTCAGAGCCCTGTCCAACCCGGCCTTGAATGTTTTCCTGTAGATCCAGGTGCTTCCCCACTAACAGTGAAGACTGGGGGATCATCCTTTGGGGAGGAACAAAACTCTGATGATCTGAAAAGCTGGACCTGCAAAAACCCCTTTTCCCTTCAGAGACTCCCACCCCAAGTGCATTTGGCTGCCTTAGAGGAGAGGAGATGCTGTGCCCCAAGTTGTTGGCTGCTCTGCTGAGACAGAGGACAAGTAGAAGTTGCAACTGGCAGCAGCCCACGGCACAGTACTGGGCATGGCCTCACTAGGAAATGGGGCAAAGTTGTGTTGAGATCTCCTGGTAGGTAAGGTCTGCCAGGCTTGAACCCCACTAGTGGGGTTCTAGTGGGCATCTCTCCTACTAGAGATGGCAGAGAGAAGCTGCAAGTCCCAGGTTAGTCACCAGTACTGTGTCCTTTCAACATGACCTTTCCCTGTATACATCTTACCTAAACTGCAGGGCCACTTTTTTCCCCGCTGTCTCCAGTTGAAATCAGAGTCTGGAGGCTCCAGAGAGAGACACTGTGAGTCAATATTTTATTTTTTTATTTTGGAACACCTATAGCCATTGAAACCCACCTTCAAAGCTGCTCCTTACCACCACTCCAGAGCACAAGCAAACCAGGAGCAACTGCACATCCTTGGCCAGAATCCCCATGGGTAGAAACTAGCATAATTTCCTGGCATTGGCAACACTCTTCTGATTCAGACCAGCCAAGGGCCTGACCCAAGAAGCAAAAAACCCCCACAAAAGTGGTAATTTTTCCTCAAGAAGAGATGCATGCTAATATTGCCTCTGCCAGTTCATGACTAAGAAATACATCTGTGTCAATACTGAGACCAGACAGCGGTTGCTTTTTTCCCCTCCTTCTTGTAACTCCAGTGCCTGAATGAATCAGGAAACAGAAGACAAGTCCTAACACTCACCAGGGCACAACGAGGCAGCTCTCTGCATCCTTTGACTTTGCTTCACCTCAATCACTATTTATCATAGGAGTCGTGTGTCCCACCAGAGGGTGTTAGGTCCTGCTAATATACAAAGGCTACATCTGCACTAGTAAATTAAACAGCATCAGGGAGCATTTGCAGGCACAGGAACACCACCATCTATACTCTTATAGAATCGTTTAGGTTGGAAAAGACCTTTAAGTCCAACCATTCCCCTAACCCTGCCATCCCACCACTAAATCGTGCTCCTACAGAAGCCCCTGGCACAGTTTTGGGCCAGGCCAAACGATGTTCTTGCAAACAGTGCCTGAGTGGGAGCTAGCCTGAGCCAGGGACCATCCCCCAACAGCCAGTCAGGGTGCAGCCACTCTGTTTTGGAGGACAAGAGAGTCCAATAGCAAGGACGTAGGCTGCCCTGTGCCCGTTGGCTTCACGGACAGAGAACAGTCCCAGGCACATCTAATTTACTGGTATAGACCTAGACAAAAAGGTTTCTTACCTTCAGCAGGGGAACAGAAAGCAAGACACATTTAAACATTTTAAAGAATGCTGTGGAAAAAGAACACCTGAATATTTTGAGCATTAAAAAAAAAAAAAAGTTCCCTAAAAAAAGATATTGTACAAAACTGCATTTCCAATGAGGACAGGAATCCTATGGAATTCCCAACCTCTCCAGCAAATTTTACCGTAACACTTCAGTTGGCTACACCAGTTTTCGGGCAAGAACACCCACATACACCCCTCATTTCTACAGGGACAAGGAAAGACTTCCAAGCCAAAAAAGTTCATACTTCTCAGAAGGCAAAGCCAGCCAGCTCCAAGCCCAGTGATCCAGGAAAGCTCAGCTGACTGCTTGCAGGACAATTTGTTCCTGCAAAATATCAGAGTCCTTCAGGATGAAGATTCCCCACTGCACTCCACCCACCCAGTCTGTCCCAGGACTTAACTGTCCTTCCAGTTTAAAAGATCATCCCCTAGTTCACCTTAGGTGTCCTTTGCCATGCACTTTGTCCTCACCAGTTGTCCAGCCACCACAGGCGTAGCAGACAGTTGACGGATTTCCTGCTGTTTATAATAATTTGTATACATGCAGTTTGTTATCTGCTGTTAATCCCAAGCCTTCCCCGAGCTGTTGCCTTCCAAGATGCCGTCTCCTTTCGTAAGCTCTTTAGAAGTGTAAACTTGCCCTTGGCTGCATTAACATGACCAAGAGCAGATTTTCTACCAAGTCATCACAATCACCTCATATAACTGTCCTGTCCATACTTGACCTCTCTGCCAGGATTGCACCATCTGAAAGACTTTACCAGGAACTTTATATTTTCCTCTAGATAATTGTAAGAGATAGTGCTGGATCATGGACAGACCCCAGTGGGCTGAAAAACGCTTGTCTGAGTAATGGGTTCTGCAGCACCCACATCAGCAACCCCCGAGAAGGAAACATGTGTTTCCATGCTACCCCTTATGCAGAGTCCTCTCCTTATTGCTTATATGACTGTATTGGCCAAGATTTCTGATTTTGGGTCTGACCTTTCATAATCCTTCTTGTTAGGGTCAGCTCATGTATTTCCGCTCAACTTTTGGCTAAAACCAGCTGATTCAAGTTTATGGAAATAGTTTTTCAAGTTCAAATGATTTCAGAAAATTGCCGTGATTATGTTGCTTTAGTCTCCCATTTAAAAAAAAAAAAATGAAAAAAAGATTTACATTTCTTAAGGGAAACAGTTTTGTTCAAACAGAAAAAGTTCCAATGATGTTTTTAAGCTAAAAATGTATTGGATTTTTGTTGGTTTTTTTTTTTTAAATAACAGGCTTTAAATGACTTCCAAAAAAGCCCCATATTGTTCACATTTGTGATGTTTTGTTGAACCCACCACGTCCCTCTTCTGTTTTCTAACCTTTCCAACATGAACCTTTCCAAATCGTATCTGCTTTTGTGAAAGCTCCTGAGCACCAGCTGTGCACACACCTCTGCCCAGTGCTGTGCGACCGCGACACCCCACACCGACACCGGGGGCAGAACGGGCACCAGCAAAGCAGAAACATCAGCGAGAGAAGATGCTTCCCACAAGACTTGCGAAACACATCTCAGCAACAAGAGCCAGACCAGTAACAGCCTTTCTTTGTGCTTTCCCCTTGGGTAGTGTCCATGTCCCCTAACCTCAGTGTAGCTACAGTGTCACAACTACTGTCACATTAATTAGGACCTCCTCAGCAGAGTTATTGGAGCCTGGGGAGTGTTGTCTCATCCTGGAGATGCATGTACTGATCTTCACGGGCAGCAGCACTGGTTTATCCCCACTGCCTACCCCTCCTGCTCCCTGTGGTCCCATGCGCTGCTCAGCGCAGAACGCCACCAAAAACCTGAGTTATAAGGGCAAGAGTCCAGACTCACAGAATCCCAGAATCCCAGCATGGCAGAGGTTGGCAGGGACCTCCGGAGCTCACCCAGTGCCACCCCCCTGCTCAAGCAGGCTCACCCAGAGCAGGGGGCACAGGACAGCGGCCAGGCGGGGGTTGAATATCTCCAGAGAAGGAGACTCCACAGCCCCCCTGGGCAGCCTGGGCCAGGGCTCTGGAACTCCATGGTTTAAGCTCCAACTCCACGCTCAGTGCAGAGTCTCAACATTGTCTAAGCACTTAATCCCTCTCTGGGTTTGTTGTTAGCCCCAGTACAGGTATTAGATACTCACACAGTCCCTTGTCACTGCTAACATCACCTGTGGGACGTCCCACTGGACCAAGACTGTCCATACAGGCAAGATAGAGAGGAAGAGCTGCTGCACATCTCCATTGCAGGACACTGGTCCCAGCTGGGCTGCAGCCCCTCTGGTCCTATTCCTGCACACCTCAAAAAAAATGCCTTTCAAGCCTGCTCAGCCCCACGGCACTGGACAAGAGCAACGCTGCTTCCATAGACTCTGAAGCAGTCCCCAGTGGCTCCATGCTCAAGCAGGCTCACCCAGAGCAGGGGGCACAGGAAGCGTCCAGGCGGGGGTTTGAATATCTCCAGAGAAGGAGACTCCACAGCCCCCCTGGGCAGCCTGGGCCAGGGCTCTGGAACTCCACGGTTTAAGCTCCAACTCCACGCTCAGTGCAGAGTCTCAACATTGTCTAAGCACTTAATCCCTCTCTGGGTTTGTTGTTAGCCCCAGTACAGGTATTAGATACTCACACAGTCCCTTGTCACTGCTAACATCACCTGTGGGACGTCCCACTGGACCAAGACTGTCCATACAGGCAAGATAGAGAGGAAGAGCTGCTGCACATCTCCATTGCAGGACACTGGTCCCAGCTGGGCTGCAGCCCCTCTGGTCCTATTCCTGCACACCTCAAAAAAAATGCCTTTCAAGCCTGCTCAGCCCCACGGCACTGGACAAGAGCAACGCTGCTTCCATAGACTCTGAAGCAGTCCCCAGTGGCTCCATCTTTGTGAGGAGCAAGGAAGATCATAGAATCATAGAATCTTTTAGGTTGGAAAAGACCTTTAAGATCATCAAGTCCAACCGTTCCCCTAACCCTGCCATCCCACCACTAAACCCTGTCCCTGAGCACCTCATCAAGACGCCCGATTTCTTTTGCCTCTGCCATTCAAACAGCTGGTTTGGAGGGGGAGAGCAGCATAAGCATGCTCTTGGATTTCATCTGCAGCCTGTCACAGTCGGCTACCTCCAGCAACCCAAAAGGTAAATGACCTTTCTAGCTTTAAACGAGATGAGTCTGACGAGCCCCTCGCCATCCTGCTTCCCACCCCGCCTTTAATCTCATGCGCGATCTTGCCAGGAAGACGATATATTGGAGTTGTCATGATAAGGGCAGACAAGGCTCTGAGAAAGTCTTTACAAAGCTGCTTGAAGTTTAAGAGTTGCCTTGAGCAGGTAGTGATCCTAAACACGCAGCGGTGGGTGGGGGGATTTCCAAAGCTGTAACCATCTCACTGACGGTGCCGCAGCTGATACCGGAAAGGATCAGCACTAATCGCTATTTTAACAAATTACTACAAATGCTCGTGTTTTAAGGGGAGAGATGAAATCATGCAAATGAGCCATGTTCCCTGGCTAAACTCTACTTGCAAGCTCAGCTACAGGGAGGTGTCTTTGAAATGGATATGAGGTGAAGTCCCTAAATATTCCAGGGGCTGGGTTTGCCTCTTTGTTCCCCCAGTTTCACAACAACAACAAACAAAAAGAGGGCTTTGTTCATTTTAACACAGGAGAGAAGCAAAAAGAAATGATCTCTTTTTGCCTTTGTCTTCAGGACACTGCATTTAGGAATTCAGCTTGCTCTTTGTAGACATTAAAAAGTCAAAACATCGCTCTTGTTTCATTCCTATTAATTTGCATTATGCTCAGAGATCAGAGCCCATCTCGTGACCGCAGCTCTACTCTGAGATCAAGGTACGGGTGCTAAAAAGCCCAGGTATAGCTGATGTCATGCAACATATCAAGTTTTTTCTTTTTTTTCTTAAGTTTTTCCGGAAATTTCCTGTTTTCTGTCCTTAGAAAAAAAACATAGAAATGCATTGTAGGACAAAACACACGTCTTGGATAGATGCACCTTTCACGGCGAAACCCATCCTGCCTCCTAGGGCTCAGCTCCAAGCTCACGTCCAAGCTGATGTGGCTGTAAATCAAGCAGGAGCAGGTGGATGTTTTGGTGAAGGGCATCAAGTTTGACCTCTTCAATCCCCTGGAGTCCACTTTGCACCACAAGAGCAATAGCTCCGTGGATTACTCTATCAGACTTCTACTTGCTTTTAAAAATCCTGTGCTTTTTTTTTTTTTTCTCCCCAGAAAAAGGATCTGGGAGGAAAGTAGTTTCTCTAAAGTCTAAACATAGTGGCTTTGTATTTATTAAAGACTGAAGGTGTTTTCAAGCTGCGAAACATGTACTCCCAAGAGCCTTTAAGGAGAGATATCTCTCTCCTTTCCAACAGTTCCACTCTTTGCAGTCTAAATAAACAAGAAATAAACTGCCCAGCTCATACACCAGCTAGCACAGGTGACTGCTTAATTCGGGACGAGAATTCAGCCTTGTCCCAACCAACTAATGCTGTTGGCATGATTTCAGGAGGAACTATTGTCAGACCTTGTTAAGCCCTGTGCTCCAGCCACTGAAAAATTAATACGCTGTGACTATTTCAAGCACCACTTAGGAGGCCAGGCTTTAAGAGTTCGGCTTGTGGTTCATCTTGGGGGAGCAGGAAGAGGAGGGAAAAGAATGACAAATTTAAAATTAAATCAAACAAGAAGAATAAAAATAAAAAGACTCAACAGCCAACCGTTCACAATGGCCTGCTGGGAACTCGTTCCTTTTACTTCTGATTTACAAGTTACATATGGCGGGTTGTTTACATTCTGTTACTGGTTTATGTTGTTCCAGAAAGGAGAAATTCCTCCAGTAGATTTTGATTGCTTTCCTGTATGCCTCTCTCCCCCAACACCCCCACCCTCAAGTATCTGGTTTCGCTTAATATGCCCAGAGGTTTCCGGAACAAAAGAGGTTGTTGGATTTTTTTTTTTATGGCTAAACAAAAAGTCGACTCTTTTTCCGTGAAGATTCAGGCTGATTGACGTTATGTGAGTGTGAAGCCATGCTTTCAGACTCTTCTCTGCGTACAAACTGCTACAGCAGCCCCATCTTCATGTGTCACACGAATGAACAGCTCCAGCTGCATCTACTGCATGCAACAGCCAGAGACATCCCGGTGGAAACCGTTCTACCCATGCTTTTGGTCACATTTGCATTGTGGATTCTCCAGGATGAAGCAGGACTCCTGCTCTAAAGACGCAATATCTCCATGGACCCAGCAAAAGGGCAAGGGAGTATTATTATTATTCACACAACGAGGAAAAACACAGAGGTTTCTTTACTCTACAAAGAACCCAAAGCTGTCTTGAGGCTTTCTGAATCTCAGTTTGTGTGCATGCTACAGCAGGGATAATCAATAATAAAACCGCCTACCCAAACAGTTTGTTCCTTAAATTCCTCTACACAGAGCACTTATTTATTGAAGCCAAATCCCTTTGGTGTGAATTCCAGTCCTGTTCCCATAGGGTCTGCATCCTGGCCTGGATTAGCAAGAGTGCAGCAGCAGGTCCAAGGACATAAGCCCTTCCCCTCTAGTTGGCACTTGTGAGACCACAGGTGGAGGGTCATGTCTAGTGTGGGACTCCCCAGTGCAAGAAAGACACGGACATCATGGAGAGTGGTGAGTGGAGGCCCAAAGATGGTTGGAGGTCTGGAGCACTTGCCCTGTGAGGAGAGGCTGAGGGAACCAGATCTGGTTCTGAGACATCTTATTGCAGCCTTTCAATGGGGCTTAGAAGAAAGATGGAGAGAGACTTTTTACCAGGGCCTGTAGCGATAGGACAAGGGGTAACAGTTCTAAGCTTAAGGAGGGTAGATTGAGAGACTGGATATGAGGAAGAAATTCTTTACTATGACGGTGGTGAAACACTGGCACAGGTTACCCAGGGAAGCTGTGGATGCCCCATCTGTGGAAGTGTTCAAGGACAGGTTGGACGGGTCTTTGAGCAACCTGATCTAGTGGAATATGTCTCTGCCCACAGCAGAGAAACTAGATAATCTTTAAATGTCCCTTTCAACCCAAACCATTCTGTGATTCTATTGACAGCTTTAAGGAAGGAAGGGACAGGCAAGACCTTACTGCTGCCAACAGCTACCTTATCGTAGGATACACAAAATGCAGATTCAGACTCTTCTCGGAGGTTCACAGGGATAGGACAAGAGGCAACAGACACACGTTAAAACATGGGAAGCTCTGATTATGTTTAAGGACTTCTTTGGTTTTACCATGACAGTGGTCAAATGCTAGAACACTTTCATAGAAGTGGGGCCCCTGAGCAACCTCATCTATTAGGCCTGGTTTGGGCAGGGAATTGGGCTAGATGACCTCCAGATGTGCTTTCCAACCTGAATAGTTCTATGAGTTTATGAATCCTAATTTCTAATGTCTTTAATGACCAGGACAAGTGCCAGTTTGGTATTCCTTTGCAGGCTGAAAAGAGAAGTTAGCTTCTGGCTAAAGCGCTGGCTATGCACACCATGCAACCTCCATTCAAGCCCTACCATTCTGACTCCAGTCTGACTAGGGAATAGCAAAAAGAACCAGAGAAGATGTCGTGGTCTTCAGAGCTGAGCTTCTCCACAGGTTGTCACTTGACTCATCCCTAACATAACCCTCTCCTTGATTACTCAGCAGTGTAAACATCTGCCTCTGGAAAGAAGGCTACAGACAGCACCATGTTCAACAGGATGGTTCTGGAAGTTGGACTGCATTCCAGGAAGAGATTGCCATGGCCATAAATTTAGCACATTTAGAGCTAAGCTTAATTATCTGAAGGTGATTTTTCACACCCCAGATAGAGCAAAAAGCCACTCACTGCCATCTTTGCCCACCTGCCCAAAGAAGGAACTAAGAGGTGAGGTGCTGTAAAAAACAAAACCAAAGAGAAGCTTCAGAAAATATAAGTAGCCATTTCTTTAGCTCAACAGGGAACTGGGTTTGGCTGCCTTAGACAGCTCTGGGAAAACGACAAGGATTTCCATATATTGCCCCAAAGACAGGAATACAAAAATAAAAACATAAGAAGTCTCAAAGGAACCATGCTGCAGTGTATATGTTTAAATATACATGCTTAATCATACAAAGGAGGTCTGGTTTAAATAAATTATTTTGGTCACGAATTTAATGGAATAAACTTTTTCACAACCAGCGACATCTGTGATGTACAATTCCAGAATAATAAAAAGAGAAAAACCAAAATGAGTCTACCAAGGGACTCTCTCACCCAGTAGCCAAGAACCAAGGAACTGGGGAAGAGAAACTATAAAAACAGGCTCAATCCTGGAGCAATTCTCTCCAGAATACTTTCCCAGTACCCTACAACAACAGGGCACTCCTGCAGGTGTCTTTAGGTCACCTAGTCCAACACCTGCTCAGAGCAGGTCTAATTAGATGAGCTTGCTCAGGACTTATACATTTGAGCCTTGAACACCTTCAAGGATGGAAACGTCCCTTGTGAACACCTCTGCCATGAATTTGTCCAACTTCTTTATGACCCCAGGTTAACTTTAAGTATCTACACCATCCCACTGAAAGTCATCCCCAGCCTAACTACTGGCAGCACAAGGAACTACCTCCTTTTGCTTGTTACTGCTAGCTCCAGTAAATTAAAACCAAAACCCAAGCAAAATCATACATCAAGTAGAAAGAGAGATGAAAGAAGGAATATTGCCATTCTGTTCATTAATGGTGCCCTTGCTGTGGTGACTCTGCCTTGAAAGAGCATGAGACACAAGTGACAGGAGTTATTACCCTGCTGGGACCTTCATACAAAAAGAAATTAGGATGAGTGGGCCTGCTAACTGCCAAGAGGTATAACACACCTTTACAAGATCATCAGCCTTCCATATTTTGTAAACCAGAAGTACAAAATAGTGTTTCCTCTCCAGCATGTCAGGAAAGGAGAAATTATTAAAACACTAAAAAATTAGGTTGGTAAGAGGATTTAAGTACAAGAGCAACAGCAACATATAACCTATGGCATTCATTTGCCCAGGTCATCAAAGGCAGAACTAGATATTTACATGCATGGTCCATATGATGCATTATAAAGGAAGTCCAACAAGGGATGTTGAAACTCGGCAGTCTTGAGGCATTTGTCTCTGAACAGATTTAAGACGACATTTACTGCACAATCTGCCCATGAAGTAAAATGAACCAAAATGACAACAGATGAGTCCAGCTCTGATCCCTGGGGCTCTCTGCTCCAAGACTCAGGACTGACCCAATGACTGCTCTAAGACTGCCCCTTTAGGAGATCCCAGTTCCACTCCTCCTTGAAAAAGGAAGTAAATAATGAACACTGAGGTTGGACAGCCCACAGTTTGGGGCCACTAGAAGGAAAAAAAAAAAAACCAAACCACAACCTGTTCCACATGAGCACATCCTGAAGTTTGGAAGACTTCACAAAATCATGCATTCTAGCTTTACTCGTAGAAGCCTTCAGCTTCATCCAGCACCCAGCATGGACCTGCTCTAGGGGAAAGCAAAGCTTCATCACTAGCCTGGTCTCATCCCTTGCTGAAGGGACTGGATGACAGCTGCCCACTGGCAGGGTCCTGAGAAAGTGGACTGAGTCTAATGGATGAAAGACCACTTTGGATAAGGAGTTCTTGCTCATATGGCTGAATGTTGCCTGGGAAATTAGAGTCTTCCCATCCCTACCCTGCTCTAAACTGTCTATGGAGTGCTAGGGAAATCATCTAAAGGAAAATGATCTCTGAAGGCATCTCGCATTGCTCCTGGAGATTCCTGTCCACCCTGCCTATGTTATTTGTGATACCCGTTCTCACTCAAGGTTAGTGTAGACATCTCCTTGTGCTGTGTAGACCTACCCAGTCTGGACACCCTTTGGTTCTTCCCAAATACAAGTAGGGGCACCTTTCAGAAACGCTGAGCGCTCCCTGCCTGGCCACACCAGGGATGGTGCAATGGATCCCCAGCAGCCAGGGCAAATCCCAGCCTTAGAGCCCTCATCTTGACAGTACAAATGATGAGTGAAAAAATGCTGGTATTTTCAAACTGGACCACAGGGAGACATGAAGTTAGGAAGTGTTAGGAACAGGAGAAAGGCTTTTGCTTTACTAAGCAAAAGGGTCCACATTAAAAGCCAGACAAAGGAACCTATAGCCTATAGGACTCTCATTCAGTAGCCTTCTCCATGAGTTTGGCTTTTCGCAGCACAGAAAAATACTTTGACATCTGGGCTCTGTGAGACATTGGGCTCACCTAGGAACCGAGAGACCCATTTTTAGACCCCATTCTTCCCAAACAGGACCAATGTGTTAAACTCGACTGCTGTGTCCTAGGACCATTGCCCAATCACTGGGTGAAAAATCTTCTACTTGGGTACATGTATCAGTAAAGTTACACACCTTTTAAGGAAAGTAGAGGCTTTTTGGATAGTTCAGTCCCTAGGTACACCTTGGGAAGGGAAAGACTGAAGCATCCTGTCGGTCTCTGAACAACACCCTACTGTCTAGGTAGGAAGCCCACGGTAGGGATCCTGGTTCATTATGAGACCTCATCTGTCTGGTGGGCTTGAGGCTCGGTGAACACTACAGGAGCATAACCTAAGTCTGCGAGACCAGACATTTCAGCAGAACCAAGATCACGTAGAATACTGGAACACAGGGCAGGTAATACAGCACTGACGTTCCAGCTACATAGAAACACAGTCAATGGCCAATGAAGGGATAAGAAATCATTGAAGTTTAGGGGAAGATGGGCTCCGCTGAGGAGAGGGGTGGCCCAAGAATTTAGTATTCATTTTAATAAGAAACAATGTAGATGGAGTTGCATCTACATTGCTTGTCTGGTTTTTATTTACCCTTCCTCCCCTCTTTGGAAAAGCATCACAGAGCAAAACAGCCCAGAAGGGAAACTAGCCTGATAAATAGACCATCAAGAGCAATAATTAGTCTAGATAGGAAAATTAAATAGGGGGAGCCACTAATCAGCTCCTCTCTTTGCAAGGAGGAGTCTGGGAAAGTAATTTAAAAAACCTTTTGGAGGAGACTCTGAGGCAGAGCGTAAAGTAAAAATACAGATGGCCAGAAATTAGAGCAAGTCTGTGTGCGCAGGAACAGGTGGAATTGGTTAGAGGCAGAGCTCCCTCCCACCCTGCTTACCCCCTCCAATCCTTCTCATGACTTTACCTTCTGCTTGGCAGCGCTGTGAGCTAGGAAGAAAAAAAAAAAATCTCCCTCCAAGCTGGTGAAGCTGTCTCCAGCTGGGAGACGGCACTGCTAGCAGCCCTGCTCGGTTCCCAGGGGCTGCACACAAAGCCCCCAGCACCAGCAGACAGATCCTAATTCAACTCCTTATAGCGCTGGCCTCACAAGTAGAGGGGTAACTCAGCACCCCAGAGCCCCTGCCAGCAGGAACTGGAGGGAAGATTTGCCTGGGCAAAACAATGCTAAATAAAACCATCAGACCCTCCCTGTTTATAAGCCTCCCAGAAGATGAAGCTTTGCTAGGATCAGACTTAGTCAGTCTACCACCAAGGCAGGAGGGAGCAGCCCACAGCTCTGCTTTGCCCACAGCAGACTCCTTTTCGCCCCAGGACCTCACCGTTCCTCCCGTTCCTGCAACAAGAAACTACAGGCTCTCTAACTGAGCTCACCCTGCCAACCACCAAAGGGTGGTCACCTGCAAAGGCCTTACCAAACAGGGCTATAAACTGGAAGGTCCACAATGGCGCTGCAAACTCAGAGGCTGTACCAGTGTCAGAAACAATGGAAGTCCTGAAGGGAAATTGGGATAGACAAGGCTTTGGAACACAAATAAAATTCTTCACCCCAAGGAAGTTTGGATCTTCAGCTTCCATTCAATTTGGGAAACTCTAGCTGACTAAAGCCCAGGGCTAAGCAAACTCATGTCTCCCAGAATGGAATCCATTACCGAGCTGGAATGCCTCTAATTATACTAACACTAATAACGTTAGCTACTAAAATAGCTCAGAAAAGGATAAGTTACAAACGTGGTTTTCAGCCTGTGGGTTTCGAATGCATGGAGGTTGCCAGGAGGGGTTGAGAGCAGGGACACAACCTACTTTCTTTCATTTCTCTTCCATCTAGCAAACTCATCCACCATTTTCAGATCCTGTCACATAAAGAACAGATGTTTTAGTTGCTATGTAGGCACCCAAAGAAGCAGCCCAGGTCTCAGAAGAAAAGAACTGAAAGATTTTTCTCTTTTTTTAGATAGCAAGGAGAAAATGGTTTACCCTGGATAGAAATGATCAGGTTTCCTTCCCTTTCTATATGTGAAATCATGTACTCTATGAAAGCTTTCAAAAAAAAAAAAAGTGCTTTTTTTTATAAAAAAAAAAACACCAGAAACCAGACTTGTGTCTACCTCATGTAGCAAAGGGGAAGTTCATACCAGGTTACATCTGTCAGTGCTCAACAACCAGGAATTCGTACGATGCCTCTACCCCTCGCTAAGAGATGCATTATGGAAGATGACCTGGCTGAACGCCTCGCCCCAAGGAGAAAATAGGAGCCTGAAGAAAACTGGTGCCATATTTCACAGAGGATTTTCTTTGGCTAATATTAAACTTTTCCATAGAAAATTAAATTCCCACCCAAAATAGAGTTTACTCTCCAACTAAATCCTCTCTGATTTATGGATTGGGATGCTGGTTGGGAATTTATTTTTTTTTTGCTCCTAATATTGGAGGCAGGATCAACTGCCTGCAAATGCAACTTTCAAAGGGAAGGTCACAATTTTCTTGTCATCCTGTTTCATGAGTTTTTAAGAATGTTTAGTGTTTGTTTAAAAAAAATTAAGGTTTTGGAACTGCTTATGACCATGAGCCAGCAGTGTGCCCTTGTTGCCAAGAAGGCCAATGGCATTCTGGGGCACATTAAGAGGAGCGTGGCCAGCAGGGTGAGGGAGGTTCTCCTCCCCCTCTACTCTGCCCTGGTGAGACCCCACCTGGAGCACTGGGTCCAGTTCTGGGCTCCTCAGTTCAAGAAGGATGAGGAGCTGCTGGGAGGGAGTCCAGAGGAGGGCAACAAAGACGATGAGGGGACTGGAGCATCTCCCCTATGAGGAAACGCTGAGGGAGCTGGGCTTGTTCAGCCTGGAGAAGAGAAGGCTGAGAGGGGACCTCATCAACACATACAAGTATCTTAAGGGTGGGGGTCACGAGAACAGAGCCAGACTCTTCTCAGTGGTGCCCAGAGCCAGGACAAGGGGCAATGGGCACAAACTGAAGCAGAAGAGGTTTCAGTTGAACGGGAGGAAGAACTTGTTGACTTGGAGGGTGCCTGAGCCCTGGCCCAGGCTGCCCAGGGGGGCTGTGGAGTCTCCTTCTCTGGAGATCTTCAACCCCCGCCTGGGCGCTGTCCTGTGCCCCCTGCTCTGGGTGAGCCTGCTTGGGCAGGGGGGTGGGACCGGGTGATCTCCAGTGCCAACCCCTGCCATGCTGGCATTCTGTGATTCATCAGGCCAGATTTCAGACTAACCTGAAAGTCAAGACCCAAAGACTTAGAGTGGGTATGAACAATGTTTATACACAGGACACTTTTATATTGAGAGGCAGGGACCTAATAAAGGGCAGGAAGTAGGTGAACAAATTCACAAGAAGAAAAGGACATGTCAAGACAGAGGATTTCAAATCAAGGGATTTTCCCTTTATTAGGCAAGGCTGCTTCTGAATAAAATAGATCAATTCTGTCATGAGACTGGTGATTGTTCACGAGACCATCACAGGAAGAAGAAACACACATACACACAGGGGTAGGTTTCGGTAACATGGAGGTCACAGCTAAAAATTCAAGCCCTTATTAGAAGTTAGGGGAAATTACCTTCCTAAAGACATGCCAGTGACCTTCAACTCCTAATACAGTCTGAAGGGATTTCGAGTCCAGCTGTTCATACACACTCAGAACACCCAAATTGCGGCTGATTGGTATGACTCAGTCTGCTACCTTTCCTAAATTTGTCCCCACTAGAAATAAATGCCAGTTATTCAGACATGAGGGGAAGAGGGAACACAGCCTTCTCCCTACAAAGCCTAAGGCCAGTTGCACACTTTGTCAAGGGCTTACCTGCCCTTCAGCTTTGTCTTTGGGGAGCAGGTCCTTCCTTGGGCATTGCAACAACAGGTACTGTGCAAAGGCCCTGCTTGCAAGCACACTGAAGGAAAGGGAAAGTCTCCCTTGCCACCTTTTGGCTCAGGCATTATCAATCCTGGACTAAAATAGACTAACAAGAGATGCTGCATCTGTAGGCGGATCAGTCTTTCAGGGGCAATTGCAAGGCATCCTCTACCTGTGAACATCCCTACAGGAGCTATGCACCATCTCCTACAGACTCTGAAGGTCCCAAATGGTGTGAGATGCAGAACAGCGACAGTTAATGCTTTTCGAAAGCCATTGTTCCCCCAATCCACATATTCTCCCACTGAGAAACAGTTTTATCCCAAATGTATATTTTTGATTTCCCACACTTTTTTTCTGCGAGACCAAAAAGGGAAAACAGGACAGTTTGGTCACCCATTCCTCAGCCCATTTTACCTTTGGAAATAAAAGAAATCGCAGAGAGAGGAAAACAGAGGAACAAAAAACAAAAGGTGAAAAAGACAGTAAAGGAAAACGAACATTCTTCAAAATTAAAAATATGATTGTTCAAAGCCTTCCACAAATGTCCTTTTAATGAAGGGCCAATTCCTTCTGAAGCCCATGGAAGCTTCACAGAATTAGTTTCACCTCAAGCAAGTTAGGGAGTGATGAGCCATGGCCAAGTTTGAATAAATGGATGTAAATCGAGATCCCCTGGCCCCCTTCCAAGCTGGCCAGACACAAGGCAGCTCTGGTCTTGAAGTCACATACTTCTGGTATCTACACTCACAGTGGATTGTGACTCTGTCTGGGTTCATTGTGTGCTTGCTAACAAAGCCTCATTACTGATCTTTACAAAGCTGCATCACTGCAATGGCAAGGTGCTTACAGCAACAGGTGAAGGTGGTGTTAATGCATCTCTAACAGGTTTCAGACTGCTTGTTTGACCTCAGAACAAACAAACAAAATTGCTTCTCACCTTCCTTGGAGTTCCCTTTCTACAAGACTCCACATAAAAGGAAAAAAGCTCCAGGCTTGCCTGGCCTGGAATCAGAAGACACTTGCATGTGGAGGAGGAGGGGAGGCAGCCCCAGTCCCCTCCCTCCCCTGTCCCACTTGAAACGTTTTCTTTCCTTCAACCCTGAAGATCTGCCAGGATGACTCCAGGTCCTATGGAGGGAAGAGCATGCGTGGTGAGTCAGTTCCCAAACCTTCCTGAGGTTGGATTTGACACCAGCAAAATGCCTCCACTTCAGCAAGGGGTTTTAACAACCAGATGGAAGATGGATACACAAGGGAGATGGGCAGTCAGCGGGCATAGTCTAAGGACCAGCTACCCCTCCCAGGCCACTTTCAGCTGCAAGCCCAGTTGAGCTAGGGTTTGCAACACCAGATCCAGCAGGAGCAGTGACATTTCTATCAGACCCACAACTCCACTCAAGGTCACAAGCCCCAACTGTATTGCATTTTGGAGATGACCCAAGGAAGGTGCTGCTCAAAGGGATAGGATGATCACAGGGTGAAGGGAGTTTATTCTGGGATGAGGCTCATAGTCCTTAAATAAATGTGGCTGGGCATGTTTGGAGAAGGTGGTTTGCCAAAAGGAGGGTCCAATGCCAAGCACAGAGGGGCTGTGAACCATCCAGAAGACTTTCTGCTCCAGTCTCTAAAATATCACCTCTTCCCAAAGCAACCACAAGATGCTTTCCAAGGTAAATAGACAAATGTCACCACACGGAAGTCAAAATTATCAAAACCTAAAGATACCTCAATGAAGAAAAAACACAACCCAGAAGAGTGAGATTTAAAGATCAGATCCCCTTCACACCCTCCATGATGGGGGACATGCCCTGAGTTTTAAGAATGATTCCTAACAAGAAAAGCCCAGAATGCTTTCGATGTGTGACTTCATGCAAAAAAAAGTGTGGCCCAGACATATGTAACAAACCCAGAAGTCATCCGGAGGCCAAACAAAGAGCGGATGACCTAAGACAAGGCCAAATGATCAGAAAAAAAGAAATAAAGGTTTATAATCTGTCTAACCTGCCTAGAAAGCACAGGTCTTTCCTACATCAACATTCCTTAGCAGTTAGTAAGAGATAATAACATGATTATTACGGGGTTTCTAGAGACAGCTCAGGCAAAAGTAAAGGAAATTCATGCTGCCACAGAAGAAAACCACAATAGAGGGTTCTGCCTTTAAAGGTTGTCTGCTCTGGACATTTCAGCTATTCATTGAGCAAATATTAGCAGCCGAAGTATTCAGGCTGGCAAGGGATCAGGTTCAAATGTGACCGAGGCGAATGATTAAACCAAGCGTTTATGCAGCTTTCCTGGGATAGGCTGTGTCTGCCCAGGCAGAGGAGGCAGGCAGACACCCCTCAGTTGGTGGGTTTGACCCCCGGACAACACCAGGCAGTGGATTCTGCAAGGACTGATGCGGGACAGGAGATTTTTTGGATGAATAATTTATTCACTAAAAAAAAAAAAATAAAAAAAATTGGGGTTTTGGGCCTACCAAAACTATTTGCAAACTCAGTGAATACTTTCCACCAAAAGCCTGAAAACATTTCAAGGAAGCAGTGTTTTGTTTAGACTTTTCTTTTTACTTATTTTTTTTTCCTCTCCAGAAATGCCTCTACTTGAAAGTGTACTTTGAGGCCAGAGTACTTGACTTTAAGCAGACTAAGCTTGAATGGAGATGCTTCCATTTCGCGCTGAACACAGTCAGCACTCTGCTTTGTGGGCCAACCCAAAGAAATTGTTGATTTGCACAGTTCTAGTAGGAACAGCTGGAATCAGCCTACTGGCTCGGTACTCACAGGGAGCAACTGGATCCAGTGCCAGTAGACCCAGTTCACAGTGTGACCTGGAGCAAGTAAGAGAAAGAACTTCTGGACTAAGGAAATACTTGATATGGGCTATGCAGGAACCATGCTGGGAAGCCTAGGGCCAAGAAGAAAAGCCTGGAGTCTTCAGAGTTGGAAGGAGCATGAGGGAGCCCAGCTTGGCATCCCCACAGAGCTCTGGGAAGTAGATAACCCAAGAAATAAAAATCCACTGGCAGCAAAGAGGCTGGCTGAGCTGATTCTCAAG
>NW_009260065.1:688385-698050 GCF_000687185.1 Egretta garzetta
CTCATGACAGTCCTCCAGGCTCCTTGAAGACCATTAGCTTATGCTTAATGGCAATACCTAGCAAGAGGACAATGAACTCCCAAGGAGATGTTCCACCTGCTGATGCACAGAGAAGAGAGACCTCTCCTTTCACATATGTAGGCATACTGGTGGTGGATAAAGGGGTAGTGAGCAGGTATTACCACACAACCCTAAGCTCCCAAACGGGTGCCAAGTCTCCCCAGACTTACTGCACAGAAAATTTGTCCTTCAACCTTCCTTTCTCCATCAGCTATATGGAGTCTAGTCTCCCAGCTTCTGTGGAGCTTCTAAAGGCTTCAGTGGAGCTTCTAAAGGCTTCAGTGGAGAGGGTGAAATAACCCCACATTCACTTTGTTAGTCTCCAGCAACAAGGAAAGCATAAAAGAGCAAGATACACACAAACATACCAAAATCCCATCCCAAAACATTTCTCTAGGTTCCAGTTATCTGCTTCTCAGGGACTTCCTAAGCCAGAAGTGTCATCCTTATATTTAGCAGCGCTTGATGTGGTTCTATTGCTTTTGCCTATACAGCTCCATGCTGGAGGGAAGGGGAGAAGAAAATCCAGCTGGATATAGGCAAAGAATTGTGTCCTCAGATGATGGTGTTCCTGCACACAGCTTATCTTCGCATTGATGGGGACTCGTTGAAGGCAACTTGATGTCATTTTGGATGTTCAGGAATTTTGGCCGTCACCACAGAAACATTCTGGACATGCGCGGACACCCACCAGTTCACACCAACTCCTATTCATTTTCTGCCCAAGCACGGAGGGCAGAAACAGGCCCTCAACCCATAAATCATGGTGTGTTTGTCCCTGTGCCATGAAGAATTCTCTGAGAATCCTGCAGCTGAAGGCAGGAAATTCACAGCTGAGACCCGTTCCAGGGCTGGAACCTGGGCAACTGGCAGGCAACTGCAGCAAGAGATTTTGGAGCTCTTGAGCTGAGATTTATGCTGCTGGAATTCATCACAAATATTTCAGTCTCAGCAAGAGGTAGGAAAGAGGGAAAGATCGCTTTGCGTGAGACAGCTTACTTAGGCAGGGCTGTCTCTCATCTAGCTTTGGAGGCATCATGAGGCAGAGCGCTGTGGTTCACAGAGCCTTTGGGGAGGCAGAGGTTGGCTCTGCAGCTCTATCCAAGCCTATCGCCAGCAGCCTCCTGGAATCCAACTCCTCCTCTCGATTGATTCTCCTAGAGATGCAGCATCAAGACTAGATATAAGGAAGAAATTCTTTCCAGTGAGGGTGGTGAAACCCTGGCAGGGGTTGCCCAGAGAGGGGGTGGAGGCCCCATCCCTGGGAACATTCCAGGCCAGGTTGGATGGGGCTGTGAGCAACCTGATGTGGTTCAAGGTGTCCCTGCTCCTGCAGGGGGGTTGGGCTGGGTGGGCTCTAGGGGTCCCTTCCAACCCAAAACATTCGATGATTCTATCAATTGCTTGCCTTTGCGGCTATCAAAGGCTGCACTGGCTGCTCATCAGTCGGTGTCCTGAACACACCTCTTCCTGGGGTCTCTCCTCCCAGAAGAACACCAGTGGGGGAGGATAAGACCATAATAAGGTGAAAATTTGGCTGGGTCTCTTTGTATTGTCACCAAAGTCCCACTGTGACAGGGCACTGCAAGTCTCATCACCTCCAGAACAGCAGAGAATTCTGCTGGCAGCCAGTTCAGTAACCACAGCAGTTCTTGTGTGCTTTGCAAGCATTTGAGGTGGAAGAGGTTGCTTTACCCAAGCCAAGAGAGATGCCACAGCACCATATTGCTATGCCATGAATTAGAGAGGTTGGTTTTGAAGAGCCCCGGGGAAACACATGCTTGGGGTTGCTCCTGTGCATGCAGCACGAGGCATGCCTGCACAGGCTGTTTCGGCTGGGCACACTGGAGCCAGCCGGAGGTGCTGACACAACCCTCTGCCTGGGCTGGGAGGTCTTGCTGAGGGGCCTCCGGAGGAGTCTCTGCTCACATCCCGCCAGGTGAGAGATGAGACCTCTCCACATATGCACATGCCATCCGGGCAAAGCAATTTTGAATGACAACTATTGCCAATTCACATATTTGACCACCTCATGCTGGGGCAATACCAGAGATGACCACTGACACCTCTGCTGCACCCATGTGCCAGGTATAACCTCCTCCACAACAAGGGCAGAAAGGCTGACCACAAACCAGTGTCCAGTATACGAACTGAGCAGTCTGGTATTTGAACTTAATTCATCTCTAATTTGGTGTTTACCTTAAAGATACATGACTGTGAGAAGTGGTGGCTGCGAGAAGGCTGTAGTAAACGCCTGCCTGCCCTGAGTGGTCCCCTGGGTGAGCACAGCAACTGCAGCTGCCTATTGCCCCATCCCTGGGAACATTCCAGGCCAGGCTGGAGGGGGCTGTGAGCAACCTGATCTGGTTAAAGGTGTCCCTGCTCCCTGCAGGGGGGTTGGGCTGGGTGACCTCTAGGGGTCCCTTCCAACCCAAAACCTTTATGAGTCCGTGATTGCTGCTGTAGTCAGTCCTGAAGAGCTGATGGACCAGGGAAGGGAAAATCTTGGAGTAAGAAGCAGAGTTTATGGCGGTGGGGAAGGTTTAAGTTGGTGACAAAGGGACGGATCGCCCTGGTGCCATGCAAACTCCCTGTGGGCACCCAATTCCCACACTACCCCCAGTGCACCTGCAGGAACTGCAGAGGCCTCTGTCACCTAAACCCAACGAGGAGAATGAGTCAGACACCTGGCAGCTCATTCCAGTGACATTTGCAAAAGCAGGTTTCATTCTGTGATCCTTTCTTCCTCATCCTCCTCCCCTCATTCCCCGCCTTTTATGAGTAACCATATCTAAATACCTAAATCTGGTTATTCTTGCACAGCCCTTGATTTGGAAGGAAGTTGCTCAGATGAGGCAATACTTGAACTTTGACCTTTTCATGCCTTTACAGAGCTTTTCTTCTTGAATATTTAATATTATCCCAAGAAACATCCTGAGTATGTCTCTAGTGCACAGATCCAGTTCTGCTTTTATTCTCAGCACCTCAAGGGGATGGGGACATAAAGGAGAACAGAAGTCCTGCTTTATCTACCGAAAGTGTCTTAGGGTTGTGCAACTTGTTTACGATGGCAAATTTTGGCAGCCAGCACAAGGAGCCTGGGATGGGATTCCAGTTCAGCTCGAACTGCCTCTCAACAAGTCCCAACAACAACGTGTGCCATTCAAATTTTGCCACACTAAATTCATTCTCTGACTTGGCTCCAGCAGCACGTGTGTGAGGGGGACATTCTCACCGCTACCTATGCCACCACATTCCTCCCAGCAGGTCTCACCAGATAAGTTTTTCCATCTGAACCATTGAGACGGGCTTTGGTGATGAGTAGGTAAGTGTAAAGTTCAGGTGGCCTTTCCCCTGCAAGACCCACTGATAGGTGACCAAGGTCAAGCTCTTACCCAAGTCTGGTGAGACCAGTATTGGCAAGGAAGTGCAAGCAATAATTGCCCATAAATCAACTGGTCACAGAAGAGGTGCTTCCTGGTCTAGTTCCCCATATCCCTAGACATGGATCGATGTGTTATGACCTCTGGTGTACTGACTCCTCCTTACGTTACTGTGCTAGTGACAGAGAAGTGGTATCTGCCTTCCGAGATGGTGGATTTTTCCACAAGCAGTCCATTATTTAGAAAGTCCATTCAAAACCATTGTTCCAGCTACATTTTCTGGGGCAAAAATAACAGAAATTGGAAGCTTCCCTATTGCCTATAGCCTAATTTCTTGGGATGTGAGTAAAATTGCATTTTCCCCACAAAAATGGAAGCGTTCCTTGGTTATTAAGCCATGGCACAGAAGTGGAAGCAGCTACCCTTGACTGGTTGCCTGATTATGAGGCAGCTGGGGTGGAGTCTGCATTACCTTCACTAAGGGAATCTGAAAGGGAACCCAAACATTTTGTTTCCGATTGGACCACAATATTTTGAACCATGTAGATCACCCTTTGGGTTGATTTAAACAAGTTTTCCCTCCTATTTTCTGGCCTAGTCATACTAAAGAATTTCAGGGTCCTGCCCACCGGTTGCTGAGTGGTGGTCCTGCCCACCAGTTGCTTCCCACACATTTTGGGTCCAGCCATGTAGATGATAGCTTGGTTTGAGGGTACAAAGCAAAGCTGTGATCCATGAACTCCAAGCAGAAACCCCTAAATAGTGGAAGAGAGCAGATTCCAAGTGTGAAAGTCAGGGAAGTTTTTGGCTATTCATTTTCAAACTATATGAATTCAGGAGACTGGATGCTGATAAAATCCTCAGGTCATGTTGATGCCATTCATTGCTCAGGAAAGGACCGTCCCAGCAGCATCAATGGGCTTAGCATCTAAACAGTCAGGAAACAAAGAGAAAAGAGGGGAAGTGGCCAAAATGCTTTGCCCAAGGTTGGAATGAAGGTCAGCACCAGACTAGGATTAAGAAGCATGCTCTGCAGCATCCCATGAGTGCTATGCTGTCTCCACGGTAAAGACTAAATTGACAGAGGATAACAAGTGAGGTTATTACAGAAGTATTTGCAGAACAAAAAAAATAGCCCTTTATACAGCACTTAAAATCCACCCATGAAGTAGGTGACTTTACGCAGACATAATACCCTACGCTTGAAAAGGAAATATGCCAGGAATGTGAAGTGATGGGTATGGTTTCGCAGAAACCCTCTCAAAGATCTCCAGCTTGTCCAAAAAAAAAAAAAAAAAAAAAAGAAAAAGGGAAAAAAAAAGAAAGAGGACAAAAATAGGAAGACATTTTCACAAACATGAAGTCAGTTAACTTTCTTGACTTTCTTGTTCATCAGCAGAGAAGCGGGTAAAAGGAATGCGAAGCATTTACTAGCAGGGCAGGAATCATTCAAAAATGGAGCGAGTCCATTAATTACAGAAGTAAATACAATTAACACAGCCTCCAAAGAGTTTACATAAGCTTCTTTTAAAAAACTATTCCCTTCTACCAAGCAAGAGTGTCTAATTTAGAAGTGAAATTAGGAAGCTGGCTAGAGATAAAACAACCAAGAAGACGCTTGCAAAATACAGTTCCTCAGTTGTGCTAGAAAAGAGAAATGCTATGAAGCCACCAAGGCCGTTAGCACAATTACCAAACCGCTGAGTACTTGGGAGACACTGGAAGGTAACAGAAGATGAAAGAAAAAAAACAAGACGGGGGGAAGGCAATATTTTCCCCAAGATACAGGCACAGTGAGGTAAAAAGAAGCACAAAAGGCACTGAACTGGTAACTTCTGATGAAGAACACAGTCCATGCCTACTTTGGGGTTGTCCACATTAGAGTTTGAAGGGACCCGTTGAAATGGCGCCCCTCATCTAGTACAGCTATGAAGCCTTTCTTTAACCAATTAAAACGCCTGTGGTCAAAAACTTAACTGAAACACACCTGCCTTCCCTTTTCTACAGGAGAAATTGAGAGACCTTCACCTGGGAGCTATGTCCTAGTAGCTCGTACTGCACATACAACATCAGGAAACGATGGAAACGTAGGCGGTGCTGACTCTCCACATTTTTAGCATAATTTTGAAAGTCTGGAAAGGGTAAAGAAAAGCCTTGGACAGGACGTGAAGTGTCTTTTCAGGGGTTTCACAGCATCTTCATTAAAACCTACAAGTGTCTCCAGAGAAAACACTGGCCACTTAAAAAAAATCACACCTTCTTCTAGCAGAGAAAGGCTGAGCTGCTTGAAGTTACAGCCAGGATGGGGACACGATAAAACAGATTCAAAATGAGGAAAAACACTCCTTGGACTGGGTAATCCCTGCCCCGAAGGAAGAGTCCACAGCCCTGTATGTGTCGCTGGGTGACAGCAGCCAGACAGGAGGGTGTAGGTTCTGGCTCAGAGCATGCAGTTACAGGAGCACAGGTTGAGACCAGCCTGTGCTTGTGGGTTTCCTCTTCCACAGAAGAGTACAGCTGATGTTTCTCCTCTGCTGGTGAAAGGACGAGGTAGGACACCAGCAAACCCTGCCGCAGGTCCCACTGGAGAACACACGGTGCTTCTGATGTCTAGGAAAGCAGTGAGGAGCAACCCAAAGCTGTGCAACTTTATGCAAAGTTTTGGAGCCAGCTTCCCTTCTGCAAACCTACTTGCCTTCTGCACCAGACCTCCAAGCCTTTTACTCCTTCTGAATACAGAAGTAACAGCCTAATACGGCCCCACACCTGTAAGTCCACATGGTGCTGGGTGGACTCACCCAGGATGGGTTAAGATTTTAGCCTCAGGTAAAGCATCCCAGGGATTCAGCAGGGACTGTTAAGCACAGCACCAGGATAACACAGCCAGGCCACATCCTGACCTGGTACAGCACACCCTGTGCTCCTAACTCAGAGCTCACACAAGACTTCAGGTCTGCCTACACCAGCAGGATAGACGTGCCCTTTGGCTATCAGTTTTGTAGGTGTGGGGCTGCACCCTCTAAAGGAACCTCTGCACTCAGCTTGCCTACAACCATGACAAGAGGCAAAAATATCCGGCTCTTCTAAGGGATGAAAGGCAGGCGTTCAAAGGATTAAGTCACCAGCTTCTTCCCTTCCTTTCAGAGCTGGTGAACCATGCAGAAATGCGTGTCAGCTGTGTTGGTTTTGAGTCGGGAGCCAGAACAATGCAGCCTGTCTTTCCTGGTGTGCACCTCCAGGGAGGATTCCTGCAAGCGTTCCTCGGAACAGGGCAACGTAGGTGGCAAACAAAAGAGAAAAGCCCTTCAACTTTTGACCCTCCTGGAGTTTACAAATTGCAAAGAGCTCATGTCATCGTGAATGAGTCCAGAGGCATCTCACAGAGTCCTTCGGCCCATGCTGCATGTGCCTCTGCTCTTTGCCACCTCCTGCAAGTGTTTGACTTGTTCCCACCACAGAGCAAGAGAATGGGGAAGATGGTTCCTGGGAAGTTTTTTCCAATGGAAGTGCCTGTCTGCAGTGGCAGCAAATAAATTAAAGCCCTCAGGTCCAAAGGCCAAGCCACATCCATGATAGATGCTAGTCTTGATCCACATGAGATGGCAGCAGCTTTAATAAACCTAGAGAGAGGTATTCCCCATGTCTGCTTGTCTCCAAGTGACTTCAGACATCCTTCACACCTGGTACTGGGATGGCCTGAGTAAATTCGTGCTCGGAGAAACCGCTGCCTGGGACTAGGAAGGGACACTGGATCTCTCATGTTTACAGGTGGGGAAAACCAAGCACAGGAGGAACAGATTTGTTCAAGATCACCCAGGGAGCCCCTGGCAGGGCAAAGAATTGAGCACAACCATCCCAGAGTCCCATGCCAACACTTTTGCTACAAGGCAACGTCTGTCCCGTTCAGGAGGACCAAAACCTTAGGGCAATGAATGCCTGTACAAAGAAACTGAGAGGATCCTAACACGGAGGCACTTGACATGCAGCCAAGACTACACTCTGCAGCCCACTTCAGTTTCTCACTGCTTTGGGGTTGTTTGGGGTTTTTTTAAAGCAGTTTTTCCATCATACGCTTTGCCTGGTGTTGGTCTGATACATGTAAGGTCAACAAGAAGGACAACACCTAGAGCTCACACGACTGGTGCAAACTGCACCCCCCCTCTCTCAGAGAAAGCTTCTGCCAAATCTATTGTACCTACGGAGCATCCCCAGGAATTTCTGAAAAGCCCACTACAAAGCATAAAATGCTCTGGAGAGACAATGCCCATGTCTTCATACATGGAGAAAAGTCAGCCAGCCTTCTCAGGATGACAGGACTGCTAGCATTTGCCAGTTGACATGGGCTGTAAACAAACAAACAAATAAATAAAAGAGACAGGGAGATATGGAATCAATTCAGACAACAATAGCAAGTAAGTGAGCATTCACATTCTGGTGCAAACACTAATGCCATCCTTTTCCTGAGTCAGTTGGGTCTAAAGGCACATAGTCACACTAGCCCAAAGGCAGGATGTATATCCACATGGTACCAAGCTTGAACTACTGGTTATGGGCTGGCTCACAGCCTGCTCAGGGCAGGAACATGCATCTGCATCTGTCTGCATTTTCGTGAGCTGTGGTGGAAAATTAGGGCTTCTCATCATGAAACAAGGCTGCAAATCAGGAGCCCTCTCCTCTGCTGATATACCATCCTGCCATACAGCCATACCATCCTGCCATACACCCACCACAAGCATTTCCCAAGCTTACTTCACCTTCACCTGCTGCCGTCACACTTACTTACAAGCAAGCACAAGCCAGGAGGGAAGGTATAAAATATAAACCTTCATTAAAGATTTTGTAAGAAGTCAATGAGGCCAAAATAACAGAGGATGTAATAGAGCCATAAATATCTCCCACAGCCATAAACACTTCTGCCTGCTGCAGCCTGGGCATTTATAACTGCTTCAGGCATTCAGCGCTGTGTTCACACTTACTCCAGCATTTACCATCCAAGGAGCCAGAGGTTGGCAGACGTGGTGCCATGCACAGACTCAGCCATCAGCCTGGTTTTACGATACCGGCTTCGGTACCTTTTCTGAACTCTCCTTTCCATGGATTAGGGCTCCTGCTTCAACCAAGGGGTGTTTAAATGTTCTAGCTGAGCTCAGGGTCCATTATATTCAGGTGCACATAGACATTGAAGTGTCTCAGAAGAGACTTTCTCTAAGAAAATGGGAGAAAGGGGAGAAATGCACCTTCCCTGAACACTAGGTTTAAAAAAAAAACAAAAACCAAACACAACAGGATTTCACCTAACCAAGACTAATATTACAAAAGCCACCTTCCCCATAGGTCTTCTCCTGAATGTCCCAACAGCACCAAAAAGCCTTTAGGAAGTGGAG
Source organism: Egretta garzetta (assembly GCF_000687185.1). Lineage (NCBI taxonomy): Eukaryota > Metazoa > Chordata > Aves > Pelecaniformes > Ardeidae > Egretta > Egretta garzetta. The sequence continues at coordinate 697,213 of NW_009260065.1, forward strand.
AACACTTCTCAGGTCACTAAAGAAGGACAAGTGAATTCTCAGGAACACCAACCCACTGCATCATCTCCCACACTAACCTGGGAAAGTGGAACGTCTTTGGCTATGCCAAGGAAATTCCTTATTCTGCCTTCAAAGCACCAGCTGTATAAGGCATAAGTCCTTGTGGCCAACCAGCTTTTTGACACAAACCTTCAGGCACCCACCTTCCTTCCTAGGCCTGGGGTTTTCAGATACCAAACAACATCATTGCCTGCAGATCCCACCACTTCGAAGAGGCACAGTACAAAAGCTGAAATATTTTAGCAGCAGACAGATGGGTTGACAAGAGTCTAGGTGGTCAAGAGGTCTCTAAACTAGAGTATTCATGCCCACTAACCTCAGGTGTGGTTTTTTCCATTACCCAAAAATACATGTCTTTCTCTAAAAAAAAGACATCCTCCACTCAAACCTCAGAGCATCTACAAGTATTCATCAACTTCTTCAGAATCCTCCTCATGTATTCAACAACCTTCCCCATCTCACACCACCACGTTTCCAGCTTTTCCAAGCCTCACAGGAGATCTCCAACTAGCTTAACCACCTTCTTCACACCCCCAAGTTGCTACAGCAACAATTATGCATGGTGTTGTGTAGTGTACACTTGTAGCGTATGCTGGATATGCCAGTCATGGCAAGAGGTGGAGAAAGGTTCCTTACATTTGAGTAAGGGAGTATAGAATCATAGAATCACTTTGGTTGGAAAAGACCTTTGAGATCATCGAGTCCAACCTTTAACCTAACCCTGCCATCCCACCACTAAACCCTGTCCCTCAGCACCTCATCCATCCTTCTTTTAAAT
>NW_009260065.1:698224-720733 GCF_000687185.1 Egretta garzetta
TCTGGACATGTTCCAGCAATGTAACATCTTTCTTGTAGTGAGGGGCCCAAAACTGAACACAACATTTGAGGTGCGGCCTCACCAGCACCGAGTACAGGGGCACGATCACTTCCCTACTCCTGCTGGCCACACTATTCCTGACACAAGCCAGGATGCCATTGGCCTTCTTGGCCACCTGGGCACACTGCTGGCTCATATTCAGCTGCCTGTCAACCAGCAACCCCAGGTCTTTTTCCACCAGGCAGCTTTCCAGCCACCCTTCCCGAGCCTGTAGCGCTGCATGGGGTTGTTGTGACCAAAGTGCAGGACCCGGCACTTATCCTTATCTCTTCAGTATTGACAGAGGTCAGCAAGAGACACAGAAACAGGCCTAAAATTTTCCTAAATGGATTCTGAAGGCTGTTGTACTTTGCTGCAGAGCTACAGCTTGTCCCGAGATCATAACCCACCCTGAGGCTCAGAGACAGGTCAGCAGTGGGATATCTGCCAAGTGCCATGGAGTCACATCACTGCAGATGATTTTGCTCAAGCTGCACATTTAGTTACAGGAAACCAGAGGTGTTTGCTAATTGCTTCTTTAAGTCTTTGCAGGACATCGCCAAAGCTATCTTTGAAATGGGGTTGTAGACAAGAGGTCATGATTCACCTCCAGAGGGACCTCAGGGTGACACTTGCAAGATTTAATCATGACCTTGTGAACAATGTGTGAATCAGAAAATTGAACTTTACATCACTCAACCAGATTAAGGCGGTCCTGGACACCTCCTTCGAGATCCCAGGCCAAGCATTAGTTAGTTCCTCCCCTGGATGATTCAGAACGAAGATTAACAAGAGAGAAAGCACCAAACCAAGCAGAATTATTTGCAAAGCTTAGTTAATCAGGAAATGTTTTCCTTGTCCATGACTCGAAGATCACATTATCCCACTATTATATGTCCCTTGGAAGTTTTTCATAAATATGGTAGAGCTGAGGGGCAGGAAGGAAGAAGGACAAATAGGTCAGTTATTCAAGAGCTCACATGAGATATGAGAGCAATTGTAACCCTCTGCATTGCATGAATCACATACGGAAGATGAACTCTGATGACCAGCGTGCCAAACGCTGGCTAATCTGACCATAAGAACCAGCTTCAGCCTGGACCAAGTACCTCCTGCGAAGCGCATCAACTAATTCATCAGCAGGATCTCCACAAATTTGTTTCGACAAATCAGTATTTTCCAGGGAAACACTAAAAAAAGCTTGTCAGGACTACTTCAAGTTGCTTTTACTTTTACAAGTAATATAAGGACCCAGTCCAGATCCCAATGCCACTGAGAATCCAAGTTTCCCACTGTTCACCTTTGTAGTTTACACCATGCCAAAGGACTTTATGGAAGGTACTCCAACTTTCTCAAGAGAAAAGGTAAGGACAAGTTACTCATCTTGCTAATCCTCCACACAGTGAAAAAAAAACCACAACAAAACAGCACAAAATCTCAACCCCTACCTTCAGCTTCTGCCATCACACCACCTCTGACTCACATCTGCCAGGCTAAAAAAATCCTACACAGCTGCTATCTTCTTAAATGTCTTTAAAAAAAAAAAAAATGCTGATCATTTGCCACATTAATTCGCTGAACCTGAGGTCTTCCCAACTCCCAGCTGGAGTTAATGAGAAATTCTCACCTATTCTGGTTTTGACCTATACCTTCTAGGAAGGGAGACCTGAGAACAGAAAGCTCAGCAAAATCCAGCTAGGACCTGCCCATCCAGTTCTGCACCAGCCAATGCAGAGGAATTTGCCTTGTAGAATTCAGACTTGCAAGGAGCAGAAGTAAGGTTTGTTATTGCCTTGGTAATTGCTTGCACTGGAGAAGAGTGGGGCCAGGGGTAATGGGGCTGCAACAGGCAATTGCAGCCTGAGATGACCTGATGGCAGTGCCTAGGGAGCATCAGCTGTCTTTCTCTCCTGTAACAACCATCCTCTTCTGTCCAATGAACCACTCGTTGGGCCACTCTCTTTTTTTTTTCTGTGCATCCAGGCTCTTTAAAATGGCAGTTTCCCTCTGCAGAATACCTGGGCTGGCTACACTCAAGTTAGTCTGGGGACTCAGAAATGGCTTGAGCTCCAAGTTGCTCTAGCCAGGTTGCTTTTATGACCCCAGTGAGATGACTTACCATGTCTCTGCGCTGCAAGGCAAGGAGGCATAGGTAACTTCTGCTGTATCCTCTTTTTCTTATAAAAAGAACGGTTCACAGCAACAACAACCAATGATACAAAATGGTGCTGCGGATTAGGTTGGCCAGAAGGAAAGGTGTCACTGGGTACAACTGCATCCTTCTCTACAAAAAATCATAGAATCGTTTAGGTTGGAAAAGACCTTTAAGATCATCAAGTCCAATGATTAAATGCCCAGAGCTCCCTGGGTAGCAGCATCCAGAAGACTTGGAAACTAAAGGAGATGGATCCATATGTAATCCTTTGACGTGAGCTCCAGGCTAGACCTTTCTTTTTGTTATACAGCTCTCTGCTATCAGCATATAGGTATCATCCAGATGTCCCTGAGGGGAACCAGGTCTCATAATATATAGACTGAAGAGAGAGGTCATCACTGGCCTGAAGCACAAACAAGCACAACAGCCTGATAGTCCCATGCAGAAGGCTCACTTCAAACCATGGCGCTGCTTAGGCATCACCTAAGTTTCGGCTCTAAAATGAAAAGGAATAGGGATGGAAAAACCTTAAGAGTCACTGACCCTTGGCTGAAGGTGAATTTAATCCACACTCACAGACGATCAAGCAAGCCCATGCAAGCCTCGCAGAACCATGCAGGAACACAGCATTTTTCTGCTCTGGATTTATGCAGCTCTTGTGAGAATCAGTGCCAAAATCCATTACCGCCTGCTTTCTCGCCGCCTTCGATTTCGTAGCCTAATCTCCAGTTTAGCCTAGACGGAACCACAGAAGAACAAACAGTGGCCACCCGCCTCTCCCCTCCTCCCTCCCCGGGAGCACTAGCTTCTATTTGTGGGTCCCCTGGGGAGAAAACAGTCGTGGCCATTGTATTTGTTTAAGGGTTTTCTGTAATTTTCTTGGGTTTGACTGCAGCCTCTGAGGTTAACCACAGCCAGCTATTGTGGCTGTGTCTTCATCATTCTCTATTGTTCCGCACTAGGTGGCTCTGCCTTGTTTTCTTGGAAGGTCGAGAGATTGTTTGTCATTTCTGGCTTGGCGCTCAATGGGGAGAGGGTGATGGAGGGGAGGAAGAAGAAAAAGCGGCTCCTTCTTTTTTAGGACTGCGGGTTTCTGAGAAAGACCAGTGTCACTGACCAGCTAAGGTCAGCCCGAGGTTGCTTAGATGGTATTTGTAACAGCAGGAGGCTGTAACCAGCTCTCTGCTTTGATAGGATTCCCTTGAGGGGTTTCGAGAAAAATGTCAAGAATCCCCCACTTCTGGCTCCTTCCAGCGGGGTGTTCTGAAAGTCTTTTCTCCTGAGAAAAGGAGGAGAGGGCCATACCATATAAAGCCTTTCCCCTGCTGCGGCAGGATTAGCCACATTTGCACTGCGTCCTGACCTTTTGCTACTGTAATGCTGAATTTCGGCAGCACTGCCAAGAGGCGACCCTTTTTCTGGCTTCCAGTTTTGCTCCCTTATGGGAGGACACAGTCATTCTCCAGCCACATAGAGACAAATTCTTCCCAGCTCGTCTCCGTCAGTGCCTAAGACTGGAAACTTACCTCATTGTCATGGATGTGTCCCGGAGCCAAGGGCTTGGACTCTGATTCATGCGTAGAGGGAAAGGAAGGAGCGGGAGAGCACGACTCCATTGACTTCACCGAGTTACACCAAGGAGTCAACAAGGGGAGCAGTGTAATCTAGTGCATAGGACACCAAACAAGGAATAAGGAAATCTGGCTTCTAGCGTTAATATTGCAACCTGCTTTTTGATCCAGGCAATGCCACTGTCTCACAGAGCTTTTATTCTCCCTTTCCACTCTTTTGCCAGTAATGTCTGCCCCAAGTTACAAGTTGAAACATTGGATTGAGTTAGTCATCTATCTAACTCATGGATTGGAGAGAAAAAGACACTGAAGAAATGACCTCACCTCAGCCCAAAGCCGTTGTCTAACGTGGCTTAGAGGAGGTGACACAGATGTCCTTCTCATGCCCTTCCCCACCCTTCTGCTCTTTGATGGGAAAGTATAAGATGATCCAGTTAGGGATCTCAGGAGGCAGCAGCTATCTGGGGATTATGTATATTCCACTTTAACTGGAGACCACAACCAGCCTGCTCACTGCCAAAGCAGGAAAATGGTCTATCCTGATAACATGTTGACTTCTTCTCCTGTGATTTGAACAGAAGCAGTTTTAAACCTGGCACAGTCATGGCACCGAGCCTGTCAGAGTTCAAGGAGCATCTGGACAATGGGCTCAGTCATATAGTTTAGCTTTAGGTAGTCCTGCGAGGAGCAGGGAGTTGGGCTTGATGATCCTTATGGGTCCCTTCCAACTTGAGATGTTCTATGATGCTATGAGTTAATTGACATATTAGTTATGAGTTGCTAAAACTGACAATTTACACCACTACAGATTATCCTAGACATTTTACAGGGGTTGTAAGCAGAGCTGAGGTACTTGACTAAATTTTGTATGACTTTCCATTGGTGCAATTCCATTGAAATGGTGCTAAGAGGCGGCCTGGGAAGCGAATACAATTTGGACAAAGAAGTAAAGTTGTTTCATGGTAAAGATGAGAGAACTGAAGGAGGTGAGAGCAAATCCAAAGGAGAAAAATGTCAGGTTGACTACAGGGTTTCCATTATGCCCAAAAGAATAACAGAAGACCAGACTAGTGGGCATGAACCACCTTCTGGAGCTGTCTCTCTCTTTCAAGCTTAATTCAGACCTAAGTATTCAGTCTCGGGTAGCTGCATTCACACCTACAAGGGGCCTTGAGCAGGATCCAAACACCCAGGTCCACAAACACAACCCAGAAAGTCACCCATGTTCCAGTGGCTGTACTTCATTCACTAACTCTCTCTAGAAAGAAAACCCAAAAAAACAAAGGCAGATGAGAGGACATGACCACAAGCCAGGTGGGTAGCCCCTACCTAAGTGGGTCCCTACCTGAAGCAAGGTCAGTGTCTTGGGTCCTCTTTGAGCAGAAACTCCAACACCCAGCAAGAGAAGTCCTGGGGTCACGACTTTCTGTTGGGGGTTCCCACTTGTCATGTGGGATCTGGGCATCCCCCTTTGGCTGAACCAGGAATTATGACACCTATCTCTGACACTCTCAATAACCTGACAGGGACCAAGAGGCTAATCTTTAAACGTTGGAAGCTCCCACAGATCTCACCCTTTAGTAGGAGGATAAGAGTATCCAACACAACATCATACAACTGGCAGATCATGCCCCATACAACCTTCCCTCAGCAAAGCAGGTTTATTTTCATCTCCTTTCCTTCAACAGGGCATTTTAGGGGTGCAAAGGGAAACAGTGCACGGAGCTTCAGCAAAGGTATCTATGTGAAGCATGGACAAGCTTCCACAAGGGAATGAGGGGAAATCAGCAACACTTAGTCCAAGAAAATAATAAAAGTCATCCCAGCTAAAGATATGGCATAAAACACATCAGTCAATCCCAGCAGATGTGCAGGGCCAGACAAAAACCTTACCATCACGGCGTAAAACACATCAGTCAATCCCAGCAGAAGATGTGCAGGGCCAGACAAAAACCTTACCATCAAACACAGGTCCTGGGTCCACTTTGAGCACCCTGGAATGGAAAGCTGGCTGGAAAGTAATTGTAATTATTTTAATTTTATCCAAATGCCTTCATCCAGCTTGCTTCCCTTTTCCCCAAATCCACCATCACAGCTAATCACGAGATTTCCTAAAGATCTCATAGGACAAGTGGCCGGTACTCCCCAGAGACAGTCAGCTCTGCAGCAGCAGGAGCTCAGGTACCTTCATCTGTTGTGAGCAAGTCCTTGCTGAACACCTGGATGTTGGCCCTGGTGTTTGTTGGCCCAGGCTAGCTCTGTTGTTAGCAGCATCAGCAGGGCATACCGCTGACATTGCAATGAGCATCAGAGGACTGCAAAGGAGAGCGTGTTAAGAAAAGCCTAAGGCCCCAGCCAGTGAAAGAAGGGACATTTTGACAAGCCAAAATCCACCCAGCAAGATGAGCAGAAACCCCAAAGAACAGCCAAAAGTGAAGGTTGTCCCTCTCATGGGACACCACTGGCCAAACCTCATTTTAAAAGGCTATTCTATTTTTCCTCCTGGGCCCAGCGCTGATGTGTTCCACTCCTGGGAAGCAGGGGAGATTTATGCCGATTAGTCAAGCCACTGCACCACGATACTAAATAAAAATGGATATTAAAGCAAATGCGATGAGTCACCCACCCCAATCTTTAACAGTCGTCAGCCCTGGCCATGTAACAAGCTGTTGACATACCACTGGGAAATGAATGTTAGCAAGAACAGCCTCTCGTCTCTGCCTCAAGCACCCTTGACCTTGCTTTGAGATCTCAGAAGTGGCCTGCGAGACATATGAAGCCAATTACCTTTGCCTAAGATTACCCTTCAAGGGCCTCATTCCACCATAGGCCCCCCACCCTCTGCCGAGCTGCCGAGTGTCATTCAAAAAACCGGGGTGCAACCAAAGGCTGCGTGAGACGACCCACGTTAGACATCAGTCGGCAGCAGCAATGCAGCTTATTGATAGATGTTGTTAATTATTAACCCCTCGGCTGCTCTGAGGGAAGCCAGCAAAGCTGGCGCACAGGTGCTGCTGGGGGGAGAGGACACCACGTGCAAAGGGACTTTGGCTGAGCATCATCTCTGCTGGCATGGAACATGGTATGTGGAGATGGCACAAGGCTTTTCTGCACTGGGGTAAAATGGACCCCATGGATTGCTCCTACAAGAAGAGGAAGGACAGAAAGAAGGGGGAGAGAAGAGACAGAACTTGGGAGAACCACTAAATGCCACTGAGAGGAGAGGAAGGGAAATGGAGGAGAGCACCTCCTATTTCAACCCAGCAGCCCCCAGCAGCAGTAGCCACCATAGCTTCACAGCAGACTGGGAAAAAAGGACAGCCCTATTTGCTGGCTTCCCCTAAAAAGCATTTCCTCTGCCTGCTCCTGGAACAGCCCCAGTTGTACCAGTCTGCACCAGCTTTTGTCCTCCAGAAAACTGGTGTTGGGCAAGTGCTGCCTCAAGCCAGGGCTGAAAACTATCATTATGTTTGGGCAAGAAACCAGGGCTTGAGCACCCTTGGCCAGGCTGTAGAGGAAACTGGCTGAATGTCAAGAGATTTGTCCAACGAGGCCAATGCGATGCTTTACTTCAGCACAGTGCATTGGGCCTCCAGGTGAGCAGGGTGTCCAAAGCTTGACATGCAGCTCAACATGTGGCTGTCTCTCTGTCGCAGAGGGTTGGGCAGAAGCATCTCAGACCCCCCAAAGGTGCAGGTCCATTCGCAGTGAGGAAGGCCCATTAGTACGAGGGAGCCTCCAGCTCTCTCTGTCTCAGCCATGCTGAGGTCTGTACGTTACATTCCTACTTCTCTCCCTCCCCAAATCTTTGCTATTATTTGCAAGTCTGCCAGGAGAATAAATTTAGCACTGAGATGTCCAGGAACATCCAGGGTTTACCCTGGCCAATTCACCCCAATACATCGCCTGAGCAATTTCCAGTTGCGCCAGAGCTGGCACTGGTGCTCAAAGGCCAAGCAGGGGCCAAGCCCAGCTCCAAACATCTCAGCTCCTGCTGTGGGCCAGAGACGTGGCAAAGCTCTGCCATGGCCGAGCAAGGGACAGCTGCTCGTCACCCATGAGCAACAAGTGGCATCAGCAGGACATCATTAACCCCAAGTGCCCTGCGTGCTGCTACCCACAGCGATGTGCCTGTCAGCATCTAAGCCAGCGTATTGCGGGCACTACTTCCATCCTAAATAATAAAAAAGAGTGAAAGAAAGAAAGAAAGATAGAAAGGAAGAAAGAAAAGAAAGAAAAGAGGGTGGGGGCAGGAAAAAAAAAAGGCAAAAAACTCTTTAATGTGAACTGACAGTGACCTGTCAGAAATATGTTGCATTCAAACTTTCCCATAGAGCACTGAAAATTTGTTCCTTATTAAAGAGGGGGGGTGGCGTATCCAGTTCAAAGGAGAAGCTGGAGCAGAGAAGAATTCTGTGGCTACTACTGTGGTGTATTTTTTTCCATTTGCTTTACCCTGCTTCCCCCCCCTTCCCCACACCCTTCCTTTCCAACCCCAATTCCTGTACGGTCGCCCTGAATCTAACAATTCCTGTCCAGTGCAAAAAATATAAAAGAGAAAAGTTGGGGACGAGGGAGGGAAATCTCCAATTTGTGGGAACTGCTGGTGTTTTAGTGGGAATGCAGAGAGGGTTTTGGACTTTCCCATGCTTTTAGCTCAAAACACTATTTTTACAGCGCCATTCAACATAGGCGAAGAGAGGGTGAGAGATTAAAGCAGTGTAAAAGCAGTAAATAAACTAAATGTCAGTGGCTCACATGTGTCAGGAGCGTGGCTGTTATTATTATTTACACTTTGAATCCTATTTACTCCTCGGGGTATCCACAGTAGCCTGAACGCCATGATACAAACCCAGGGCACAAAGTAACCCGTGACCCTTGGAAGGCATTTTGTGACATTGCCCATGTTTTCTTGTACATTTTGCCTCAGCAAAGTGTAAAGCATAGTGGGGGAATGAGGAACAGCTGAGATCACCCTGCCATTCGCTGCAGCAAGTGTCCTGGACACTGGTCATCTGAGCTAGGCATTAAGAGGCACCTAGAGTCCTGGAAATTCCTGAAATGTTCAGAAAGCACCTGGTATTTAATGGGATTAACAGGACTTGCCATAAATGTTAAGAGGGATAGGGACATTAATAGCAGTACTGTGAAGCATGTAGGATTTTGGCTTTAGAAGAGACTTAACATGCACCCATAGAGTGCGTCACGTTCTCATGCAGAGCCCAAAGACAAACATATTGCTTGAATCTTACACTAGGAAAACAGGATGGGTAGGGTTTTCCTGGACAACCAGAGCCAGAGTTCCTCTACAAATCCATGATCAGGATTAGAGCAAAAGTCCAACTAACCCCATACCTTGTCTGCAGGGGTGGCCAGCAGAAGATGCTTAAGGAAGACATAAACCCAATCAAGTCACATAGCTACATTTTGCCCAGCTTCCCGTCTTCTTCTCGTATAACTACATCAGCAAATCACATCCTTGGAGTGATCAAGATCCATTTTTATAGTTCCTTACCCACACCCCTCTTACTAGAAGGAACTTCCTGAACCTCACAGCTCATCTACCTCCAAAATATCTTTATGGCCACTTTATGCCTGATCAAAGCCTCCAAACAGACTTTGGGCACTGCAAAAAGACACTGCAAAGCCATGATAAATGGCAATGAAAGGTGGGAGAAAGAGGTGTGCCATCTGGGACACAGTATTCCCTTCGCTCCCAGGAGAGAAGAAAGTTAACTTTCATTTTCTGGCCATCAGTCACTGGCTGGAGTAGCTGGATAACAAAATCAGTGTTTCATCCTTTCTCTAGCCTCATCTCTATGGCATGGACATTACCCTCCTCCATCCCAAAAGGGGGCCAGACCCAGACAAGTACCTTACCATCACATTCAACCTCAAGCACAGGAGGATGCAATAACCTTGCCTGCAAGTCATAAACAGGTAGGTCAGGATGGTCCCATGTGTCTGAGCAAGAAAGAGGCAAAGTTTCCTAGTATGAGCTAAAGAAAAAAACCACATTTTTACTCATTAGCACTCCTTGCGCTTTCAAGATTAGCAGGATTCCCACAGGAGCTCTAATAATTCTGATCCACTTCAGCAGATGGGAGATGAACAACATAAGCTTGGATGCAGCACATGCAACTGGGTCCCCATCTGGGTGAGCACCAAGGATTTTTTCTTTTGGCAGCGTCATCTACCACAGGGACCTGGTGTTATCACACTGCCTTATGCTTCACAGTTATGTCCTCAGTGGAAAGAGGATTTCAGGTGTTTCCCAGCGCCATGCAGCTAATTCTCATCCAAGCTTTCCTCCTTTTTAATCCTGCTCGCTCAGCACTTCACAAGGACCAAGTTTCCACTAACTGGTCTTTACCCAGGAGCCAGCTCCTTGGAGGCACGAGGAGATCAAAATAGAGATGGGATGTGCTACATGAGGCAGAAGATATGCACAAAGGAGAAATGCCTTGCTGAGTCAGGGGCTATGTAGCCTGCAAAATAAAAGAGGAAAAAAAACCCTGATGTTTTTAGTAAAGTGTTTGTTTTCCTATTTTTAAAAGAGGCTGTTGTCTTCCTATTTTTAAAATAGGCTGGAGGAGCAAAATTAGAGGTTGTGTTCTAAATCTGAAGAGGTATTTTCTGATGGGTTGACCTACAGTAATCTGCAGTTTTTGTACAAAGCACTTTCAGCTACAGTAACCTCACCATGATTTAAGGCCATTCACTACTTGGTATTTGCATTAACTAAGCACAGGATTGCTGCAGAAAAATACTGTTCAGCTGTTAAGCTACATCAGGGATGGTCAATTCTTCGAGCCTCTGCCCGCTCACAGTGGTGTGCAGGAAGGATAATCGTGCGTTAAAATCATCACCTGTATTTCAAGCAATTTAGCTTCAGGCACAGCCTTGTCTCTGGGCAAGATCTGAAGCTCCCTACACCTTGCGGCATTACAAAAGTGCTTCAGAGCTGGGACTGAGCTCCCGAGAAAACCTGACCCAGCAGAGGAGGCTGAGTACCTTTTCCTCTCTAGCCTAAAATTTCTGTTCCTTATTTTAAAAAAAAAAATCCTTCCTCCTCCTGACTTGTCTATTTTGATGGCACAGTCATTTTTTCCTCCCAACATCATTAAATCTTCCGTCATCTGGGGCACTCTCTTGTCTAAGGCGGCAGACAATGCTCTACTACAAATAACAGACGCTGACACTACAATGAATTTCAATCATGGCAGAGGATCTTGGATGTGAATAGGCAGTCTGGGGCTTAGTTTTATGCCACAGGCAAAGGCAATAGCTTCATCACCACAGCACCTCCTCGTAACCCAATGGCACCTTGGGCTCTAATTAAGACTGAGACATTACTGCTATCCTGGGAGGAATCCAGAGCTTCAGACGAGCCCTGACCCAGTGGCACTGGTTAAATCACTGCTTCCAGTTGCTTTTCTTTTCATTGGAAAGAGCATGAAGAGTTTGAGGGGCTCTCAAAAGGAGCAAGCCAGGCTCCACAAAGTGATAATCACCCAGACCTCCTTGGTGTTTAATTTACCCTACACAGAGACAAAAGATTTGCACTGGCCCAGGACCATTTGCATGTGCTGCCAATCTGCTCTTCCTAAGCTAGTTACTGCAAGGGCTGTCAGGCACTGGAAGGGGCTGCCCAGGGAAGGGGTCGAGTCCCCACCCCTGGGGGGATTTAAAAGCTGAGCAGACGAGGTGCTTAGGGACAGGGCTTAGCGGTGGGATGGCAGGGTTAGGGGAACGGTTGGACTTAAGGGTCTTTTGATGGTCTCTTGATGGTCTTAAAGGTCTTTTCCAACCTAAACAATTCTATGATTCTATTCTATTCTAGTTCTTCTTACTTTTTAAAGAAAGATTGGAGAACGTTTTTTTCTGGCCTGCATTGACAAACACATATTAATACCCAAAGAAAACAAGGCGAGCATCAGCCTTGGCTCAGGACAGATGGCAAAGAGAAAGCAACTTCCTTTCCTTCATGTTTAGACAGAAAAAGAGTCTTAAGGGAAATGGAAGAGGAATTCTGGGCTTTTCCTCTGTCATGATATGATGTTGCCATGGACAGGCTGTGGCACTCAATAGCAAGCTCTATCTCTGCGTTTCCTTGGGCCAACCCTTCCTCTTTGTGATCTTCCAACACCACCACAGTAGATTACAATGAAATGAATGAAAACAACACAGCAGGACATCGCTTCTTGGCTGTTCCCAGTGCCTGGTTTCAGTGGAATATTTGAATGAAACTTGCAGCTTTACTCCGGCCAGGTCTCGGGGCTTGCACCAAAACCCTGTTTCCGCCCAATGACAAAGAAGATGGCAGCAGGGATTTTCTCATAAACAAGGTTTCCTCTGTCAACCTCCTCCTTGGGCTGAGGTCACTGGGGACTTGGTTTGCTTCTGGGCACCTCAGCAGCCCTGGAATGCTTCAAGCTGGAGAGAAGTCAAAGTGGGACAACATGGATGATTAAGTGGCTGGAAGGATTGACTTATGGGGAAAAAAACTGAAGGAGCTAAATATATATAGCTTGGCTGGAGGTCAGCAAAGGAGGACAACTGTCTGCTGACTAGCTGTCAGGCATAAATGTCGGGGAGGGGGAGGAATTGTTTAGGTTAGCCCAACAGGGGAATAACCAGGAATCACAAGATGAGGTTAAGAAATGGAAAATGAACTCTGAATATCAGGGGAAACATTCTTAGCAGTGAGATCTAACCTACTGGATTGTGGAACATCCTCCTCAGGGACTGTGGTGGAAACCCTGCTCTTTAAGACATTTAAAAATGGACTAAAGCATGGTCTGTTGGGAATAATTCTTTGACTAGAGAGGAACTAGATCCGGGCAGGGTGTTCCCTGAAAGAAGCACACCATGTGATGCTGAGCATGCATGCACCATGGGAAGGTGCTCAGAGAGCACAGGCAGGCCCTTTGCCCGAATCCAAGAAAATCCAGGCACGGACTAGTCATTAAGGTTTGCTCTTCATGGCTGGGAGTAGCCCCGCTGTGAGGGTGTGGGAGAAGAGTTCCCTGAGTTCTTCCTTTTCTCCCAGGCACTTGAAAATGAGGGAAAGTCAAGATATGAGGGCGGGCACCTTGTCTGGGGAGCCCTGTTAGGATTTTACACTAACAGGCCTTTTATATGCTGTGCCCAGAGTTTGGACACACACTTCTTCCAGATTCCTGACAACTGTGGAAATATGACCTTAGATCTTCATTACCAGGGAGTCTCTAATATCTGTGATACACAGGAGGTTATCACATGGGTTGGACTGGCCTGAGCTTCAAACTGGCCATAAAAGTTATTTGTGACCTAAAAATCCATGCCAAGGGTCTGTTACACCTCTGATCTCCTAAAACCAAAACAAAACCAAACAAAACAAACAAAACCCCCACCAAAACCCAGAACTCCAGTGAGAAGGAGCTGGAGTAAAAGTGAAACACACTGACATGACGCTAAACAACAGCAACCATCTTAATCTTTCCTTATTAACCTGGAATAATCTCAGCTGCTCCAAAGGTTTCAGCAGCCCAGAGCATGGAGGACAGCCCAGAGACAGGGGAACACAGAGCTGATGCAGACTGGTGTGCTCAGCACAGAGCATGGAGTACCTTGGGACGGTAACAAGTGGGATCCAAGAAGCGGGTAGCCACGTTACAGCAGCACTGTGCCTGAGTTCACAAACTTCTCCTTTTGCACCTCTCTGATGCGAGTCAAGCCCAGTTTGGTATATTTTTGCTTGAGGATCTCTGAGTGATCCCTCCTGGTGAGAGCAATCCAGACTGGAGCTCATGGCTGCCTTCTTCCTGCCAACAGAGAAGGGGAGAAAAGGTTGAGAGCACGAGGTGAAGAGCAGGGGTTTCACAGAGGCATCTGAGGACATTTAGACATGCCTAAAAATTAATATGAAAATGTGGTGATAATTAAGGCAGAGGTACTGGCACCAGCAATGCAGTGCAATGCTTTTGTTGCCTCTGGACAGCAGACACTTAGAGAGCATCTTTTGGCTCAGTAGTAGCACTGGGTTTTGACAGATACAGACAGTGAATTTTAGAATTACAGAATCATGGAATAACCTAGGTTGGAAGGAACTTCCAGAGGTCTTTAGTCCAAACTCTTGCTCAAAGCAGCATCAGGTAGGAGGTCAGACCAGGTTGCTCAGGGCTTTATCCAGTCTGATCTTGAAAACCTCCAAGGATGAACAAAACCCATTATGTCATCCTCTCCCTATGCAGCAAGTGCTCCAGCCCACAACCGGCTTAGTGGCCTCTCCTGAACTCATTCCAGTCTATGAATGTCTTTCCTGTACTGGGAGAGCCCTGAAACTGGACACCTTCTCTAGATGAAGTCTAACAAATGCTGAGTAAAGAAGTATTTTAGGCATTAGATTTAGAAACACCTCCAAACACCAGCTCCCTGCAATGTGTCCACCAAAACTGAGAAGAATGATGGTGACAAGCATGGATGGAAGGACTTTGCACTCACCAGGGAGTGTATTTTCTCATCTCATACTTTCTTCTTTACGTACACAGACATACCTGTGGGTGTACCTTCCAGCCATGTAGACTCCCAGGTGACCCATAGATGTTTGTTCTTCTTGCTCTGCACGGGACAGCATCTGTCCTGCATAGGATTCCTTCACCTGGCCATTTCTGATCATCTCTCTTGGGTTTTCAAACCACAAGTTACATCCCATGTTCACATCTTATGAGGGCGTGTGCCAGAACAGCAAAATCGGGATCAGAATCCAAACAACTTCAGATATCCGCAAAACCAAACAGAACTAGAAGAGATTTTGCTAGGTGTTCTAGTCCATTCTTCTTCTGTCTCATAGGGTCAGTTCTACCAAAAGACATTTGCTTAACATAACTAACCTCACCCTTGCAAACCCTCTCCTCTTGTCCAACCCAAAAGTCTTGCTCCTGATTTAGATGAAAACATGTTCTCCTGCAGTGGACTCAAGGAGCAGGTTCTTCTCTTCCTTTCCACAGTACCCTTTTACATACTTGCACTCTCCCAGCAAATGCCTCTGCAGTCATCTCTCCTCTAGACTAAACAATCCCAACTCTTTCAGTCTTTCATTGGAGGTCATGTTTTCTGGACCTCTGATCATTCTTGCTGCTCTCCCCTGGACCTTATCCAGCTGGCCTTCATCTATCTCGAAGTGCCTTGTACCGGACGCATGGGCTCCAGCTGAAGCCTTTTGGGACTCCTCAGATCAGAGATCTCAGTTCAGCCCATTAGAGGGGAAGACTTAAGTTACTAAGTCTGGATATGGTTCTGAATCCACATTTCCTCCGTGCTTAGGATGGCTCTGCTGTTCCCACAAGGGACTGTGTCCAGAATGCAAATATCTGAAACACTAAAATATTTGAAATCCAGTCCTGGACACTGAAGCAAGATGGAGTAGAAACTCTTCCTCACTACAGGTCCTCAAAGCACAGCCCATCTGGTGACTTTCCAGCTCCATGCTGTGGTGCAGGACTCTTTGGGGTGGAAAGAAGAGAATACTGCTGTACCCAAATACATGTCTCGGCCCACAAATGTCTCAGCATGCATCCTTTTTGCTGCTTAGCACTGCAGCTGCAGAAGCCAATCCACAGGCGGGATGGGAAAAGAAGTTAAAATAAAATCAATACAACGAAAACGGTATTTCCACTTCCCTTAATCAATAACAAAAATTGTTCTTCTTAGAAGAGAAACTGATTCCCAAAAAGGAACTCATCTATTATAGGCAACAAAATTGCTCCAATTGACACTAATTGATGATTAACCACATTACAGCAATCTAGTCTGTCCTCTGCGGAATCAGTGATGTGCAAAAATGAACAAAGAGCTTAAAGGATGAAACATGAGATTTCTGTAATCCTTTCAGCTTCACTTATTTAAAATGCTTAACAGAAGAAGAATTACACTCACATGCAGACACAGTTTTTGCCTTGGCAGAGCGCTGGCATTTCTTTTTAGTTGCATTTATTATTAGAGCAAAGTAAACAATTTGCTGCAAACAACGATTTGATTTGTTTTGCCTTTCTCTCTCCACTTACAAATTAGCAGGTCATGAAATGCACTCATTTGTTTTATTTGTAATTAATAGTGTCTAAATGCTTGGCTGGTTTCAGCACTTCACACTTGCAGCCGTACTTCTGTGCACTTCCAGCACTATTTTGGTCTCCTTGGAGTGATGCACGCTGAGAATATTAGAAACCAGGGATAACCAGGATTAAAAGGCAATTTTAGATGCTTATATTTTCATTGACACCCCCCACCCCACTTGCCATTCCTTGTGCGTGTTTTCTGTGAGCTGGTAAATGCTGCAGTAACTGATACACCGTGTGGTCCGACTGTCACCCCGCTGGTCCTGGAAGCATGGGCTGTAATCCTGGCTGGGGCAAAAGTTGTGCTCTCAAGGGCAATACTGATCTCGCTAAGGGCTGGCTTGAGGCATCGCTACACGGAGCTGCATGGACGAACATTGCTTCCTTTCTGACTGGAGGGAAATAATCCTCTCCACCTCCTTCCCCTCCCCTTTGGCCACCTTCTGCTCATCTCTTCTGCTTCCATTTCTGGGGGTGCATGAAGCAATGGGTCCCTTCCTTATACCAGCTGGAGCCTTCAAAGAGTGCTATGACACCGTAAGACAGCGCATGGGTACCTGGCATGAGCAGTTAATGAGCCATCTCATTTGTTCAAGCATAATCTCTGATTCCCACACACCTGGAACGAGAGCTCGGTGCCCAGAGACCACATCTAGCCCATCTTTAAGAGCCTGCAGCAGGTCAGTGTTTCCTGGCCCAGCTCTGCTGACAAAAAGGCCCCCGCTCCTGCGCTCAGTGGCTGTCTGGTGTTGGTACAACTCACAGGAGCACTTACCCCATCTCTGACCATCCAGCCCAGCCTGGCCATCCACTCTGTCCCCAAGACAGGGTCAAGGCATCACATGTGCACTTCCATCCTCACCCCATGCAGCTTTCTCTCAAATTTACCACTTGGTTCCAAGGCATTTGCTGGGGGAAACACAAGACTTACATTTCCAGCTGGGATGATGCACAGAGCTCAAGGATCAAAGCCTGTAGCTAGTTGGCAAACGGTGAGCAGCCTAGCAAATGTTGCCCCATTAACATCTTAGCCAAAGCCTAACCATCTTTCTGGATAAAGAGAAGGGGCAGGGAGGGGATCTTGGACTTGTGTGTGGAGGATTCATCCTATGACTTACCTGAAACTCCCTAGACTATGAGTCATGAGACTCCTGAAGGGGAACAATGCATTTCCCAACATTTGGAGAAAGGCATGGTAAGGCTGTGCCAATATTTTAACAGGAGAAGTGATTTCACTCAGGTTGCTATACACAGGCTAGCTCAAAATTAATCCTTGCTCCTTTTCTTCAGTCGGTGGAGACAGGCAGGCACTTCCAAACAGCAATCATCCTACTGTAAAGACAGATGTCTAACATAGATTAGATGATTCAGCTGCTGGAGGGCTGATCTCGCTCCATTGACTGCAGAACGAACCTTGGCAGCTAGTTTGGATCAGACAGCAAACTGTTATTTGGTTAAAACTAGGCCAGGTGACACCCCTCCACCTTACAAAATAATTACATTTGCAACAAATGTCAGTCAATGTTTTTCATGGGAAATAGGCCTGATGTCATTTTCTGACAAAATTATGAGTTCTGTTCATCAAAGAGTCTCTTACAGGCATAATACAAACTTTCATGTGGTGCATGACTTAGCATTGCACAACCTTCTGTTTGAAAAGCTTCTGCTATGCTATAGAAAGAAAACACACATTCAATAGATTGGGACTGGCTAGCTCGTGGGAGCTGAGAGGTATTATTCAGTGAGAAAGTATCACCGATGGTTGTCAGGACCTACTGCCCTGCCCAGAGGTAGTCAACATTGTCATCAACCTTCATGAAAGTAAATGTATTACTCGCAGCTGATGTAAGCTGTTTAGGTCACAGAAGCTGGCAAAGAGCAAAGTAGTGAGGAGGGCAGGGCACTCAGCTCCATCAGGACAATCAAGTTGCTGGCAAACTACAGTGCAGACACGTATTTAGTTAGCAAAGTGCAACGTTACCTGCAGATGACAAGGAGCATCCACCATACCCGGAGAGCAGAGAACTGTGACCTGAAGGACAGTGATTTTTTGAGAAGGACTTGAATGTTAGAATGGGCAAGAAAGTCAACTTGATTTCCCTAAAAGGCGATGGTGAACAGGAGAAAGGAAGAGTTTCTATGTCTGCAGAAACACAGACAAGACAGATATTGAAATACTCTGTACAGTTTACAGTATTGTAGAAAAGATATTTAAAAGCTGGGTAGAGCTAAGGAAAAAGCCACAGAAATTATCTGAGAGCAGGAAAAAATGCTGTGGTGGAAGACCTTAAAAGCTCAATATAATTAAAAATAATTAAGATATTAAGAGTGGGATTCATCCCGCCTGCATTTAGCAGCTTAAAAGGCCAGAGGCAGCCCAGGCTGGACATTTGGATTCCTTAAGAATCAATGGAGAGTGAATGCTATTTCCAAAAAGCAGGTCATCTTCGGAGGAGATGACTCACTCAGTTCCCTGAGGGGATCAGCTAACCATTTTTGTCCTTAACTTCACAGAATGTATGACAGAAAACAGCAGCTTTAGGACTATCTTAACATATCCAAGTCCTTTGTAACAAACAAGTACCCCACTTCAACCTACCCTGTCCCCCTCGTCCAGCCACAGGAGCTGTGGGACACATCCCACAAGAGCCCCTGAAAGGTTTGGTGACCAGCACTTTGTGATACAGTTTCAGAAAAGGATGTGTCTGCTTGGGGAAAAGGAAATCGAGATAGATAGATAGACAGACAGACAGACAGATATTCATGTATATATATTAAAGTAGGAAGACCACATCTATCTTGAGCCATCCTTACACTATCTTTGGCCCTAACCCATCTGATCGCCTGCCCAGCCGTCGGTGAGGAATACTCCTCCCTCACCCCAAGGTGTTGTTGCATCACCTCACCCGTTCACCCAAAATCTTGAGGTCAATGAGCAGTGGCAGCTCAAGTGTCACTTTGCAGGCTGGTTTCCATTTCCCAGGCAGATGTCTACTGGATCTTCTCTGAAGGGAACTCAGCCCAACCCAGCTCAGCATTTTGGTTTCATTGACAAGTTCAACACATTTCTCCAAATCCCCTGCAACAATCTTCCAGCAGAGCTCTTAGCTGTATCTCACAGGCAATATTTCATCTTCCAAAGCAGAGCTCTGGATCAGCAGTGTCCTCAGTGAAGAAAAACAGATTGTGTAAACCTACTTAATACATGATGAAATGGTCTTCCCTCTATAAGCCCCTCCAAGGGGCCACCAGCTCCTACAAACACAATTTTTCTTTACTTACAGTGACTCCCCAAGAGAAACAAGGACTTGCGAGTGGACAATCTGTGTAAGCAAAACTCCCTATCAAAGTATAGACCTTTTTCACCACTGGAGGTGTACGGAACAAGTTTTTCTTTTTCATCCTCTATCCTACAGGCACTTCTGCATTATCTACATTGACCAGGAAGATCCTTCTCCCAGAAGGCTCCAAGTTTATCCAACATTGGGCAAAGCTTCCAGATAATGAGAGGCTCTGGTCTGTCTTGGCAAGGCTGGCTTTTAAGTGGTGATCTCCAATAATGGAGACCACATGATCCATCTCCAAGTCCAAACCACCACGCTTCAGAGTATCGTGGTTGACCTGAACGAGAAGCCAGCAAAATAAATAGAGCACTGTGAAAGCTCTGCCATGGGAACGCGTTATAGCAAGCACGTATGCACACGTACCCTTGCTGGAACAAAGGATCCAAATTTTAGGAGAAACAGGGAGGGCTCTGGAGCCGAACCGATAACTTAGCTTCTCTCTCTTTTTTTTTTTTTTTTTTTTTTTTCTACCAAGCTGAGACAGCCCAATGCTTTTCAGGCTGGAGCAAAGAGGGGAGGGAGAGCAGGAGGTGCTTTTACCCACCATGTGGTATCAATAGGTTGGTGGTAAAAAGCCTCTTGCTGCCAAGGAACACCAGAAATAACAGTGTCAAACATGTCTTTGTGAGCAATTACGGTAAATACAAATACACACACACACACTTACTAAAGATGAGAAACATTAAAATATATATCTATTGGCCTCCTGCTTCTCATCCACTCTTCCCTAGGCCAGGATTAGAAACAGATTGAAGTAGCCTGAGAAAAAACATTCACGTGTCCTAATTCTCTCATTAAACAGTAGGTGGTTCATCTTGCCATGTGTTTGATATCACGGGGTTTGCTTCTCCCCATCTCTTTTGATGTGTCATCACTCCCCACCCATTGCAAGAGAATTTCCCGTGAACTTCACGCCTGCACAGTCCTTTCCCCTCCCTGCCCGCCCTGGTTAGCCTTGCTGGAGTAGCACGGGGCCTCCCTATGCAAAGTTTGTTATGTGCACACACAAAACGGCAGGGAAAGACCTGTGTCTGGTCCTGCTCATAAAATACGGGCAGGCTATGGGACCACTTAGGCAAATGAAGGCAAGGCAGGAAAGTTTGCCGAGCCTGTTGTAGAAAGAGATGTTGGGAATTGATGACCATTTTGCTCATCTGTAGGAGGTAACACCAGAATTTTATTAGTATAGCTTGGAATTAGGGATCATTTTTAACTGAGGAAAGAGCTGAAAACAGTCTTTACCCTCTACCTTTCCCGAAGCCTGTGATTACTCAAAGAAATCTATTTCTGCTTTCAGTTTTTCACCGAGGTCTGAATAAAACTCCAAGGTGCAAAAGAATGCAAGAAAATCAGCAGGAGTTTCACAATTACAGACCATGATGACAAAATACAAAACACCATGCTGCCAATAAGAACATTTTTTTTGCACATCTCTGCCGATGCTTTCAACAAAACCAACCAAACAGATGATTTCTGGTGCACGGAGAGAAAACGACCTTTCTAATTCCTGCATGTAAACCCTTGTCCCTCTATTGACCAGCTCAAACCACAATATTTTACAGGCATCCCACAGAGCTTTATGTAGCACATAGACTGCCCTGTGCTAGCCTCATCCCTCCCAGAGGCATATTCCAATGTAAATCCTCTCATGTGTGCGTTCAGAGGAGCAAAGTCGTATCTTGCGGGGACCAGTGCAAGGGAAACCTACTGGTTTCCCTGCTTCTAAGCACCCAGTGCTCCTCCTCCCACTCTGGTAGGCAGGAAGCGGCTGGAGCCGTGGCTCTGCTCCCCACAAAGCACCAGCTGAGCCAGCCCAGGCAAGAAAATCACGTACGTCAAGGAATTGAGCAGAGGTGACTTCTCTCCTGGACTAAGACCGGGCCAAGTCTCTGATTTAAGGCCACGGACAGCTGTTTGCCTTGCTCCCTGGTACCTCAGAGATGCTTGGGGCAGAAACCAACCTTCTCGCTCATGTTGGTGGGCACAATTGTGCCCACCGAGTCAGTGAGATTTGCCCAGATCACCTCTGGAGGGGCAAGCAGCAAACAGGGCAAGCTCTGCACCCTCCATGCCCTCACTGAAATCCAAAAAAACCATGCCAGGCCCCCAAAACAACATCCATTTCTAAATATGAAGCACAGCACTCAAACCCACTAGCTGTTTAGAAAAAAAAGGTAAGGCAGTGTCTTCTGCCTTAAAGTCATTCTCCCAGGCTAATCGCAGTGGAACAATTAGGAGGAGCTGGGTATTTCCAGAGGGTGATTAGCCCACTGATTAGGTTATCCTCTTCCCAGCCGTCCCTTGGTTACGTGCTTACCCCAATGTGCTGCCCTCCCATCACGTGTGCTGAGGACATCGGTCAACCCCGCACGCTCTGCAGAGCTAACCTGGCACTCAAGGGGAAGAAGAATCCCCATGGAGCTCATTTAAGAGCAACCGAGACCATTTCTTGTGATACAATTTGGGAAATCGGGCTTGAATGAATGGCTCCTCTTCCAGTCCTGGCCAAGGCTGTGGTTTTCCAGTGAGCAGGGAGGAGGGGACACATACCTTCAGAATTGTCTGTGTGGATGGGAATTCATCATGGTTTATTTTCTCAAGGCTCATGGCTTGTCACAAATCCTTTTAAAGTCATGAGAGGGGGGGGAGGGGGAGAAAAGAGAATGTTTTAATGTTTTGGTGTTATTTTTGTTCAGATAGGAACAGTTAGTAAGTCATTCCGATGCCCTTAAGTGAGCAGCTATAAAGCCATAGCCCCTTGGACCTTTTCACTTGGTGAGGTTTGGAAGAAGCGAAGGGCAGTAAAGGGTGTCCCCCTGCTCCAGATATCCCCCCCCAAGCCCATTGCTCCCACTCCTGCCCACCTGCCCTTATGCAGCCTGCAGCATTTTGGAAAACCTGAGTGAATCTGCTCTTTTTTTAGCCTGCATGAACCTTTCCCTCTCTCTTTGACACTGGGCACAGTGCTACAGCATCCTGTGCCCTTTGCACTGCCTCTCACACCCGAAAGAAGAACCAGAGCCGGGAGGGCTCCATTGCCATCCTGAGCTGTAGCGTTTTGCTCTCATTTTCAGCGTGCTGGCCTGGCTGCACAAAGAGCAAAGCAGAGGGAACTCAGAGCTCTGTGCCAGCGCTTGGGACCTCCACCTCCCAGCAGGCAACCTGATGGTAGAAAGCTGGCAATCTCCTGCACTAGGGGAAGAATAGGATCATAGAATCATAGAATCGTTCAGGTTGGCAAAGCCCTTTAAGCTCCCCCAGCCCAACCGCTCCCCTACCCCTGCCATCCCACCCCCAAACCC
>NW_009260065.1:720921-732107 GCF_000687185.1 Egretta garzetta
CCCAGCTCCACTGCCCTTCTCTGGACACGCTCCAGCCCCCCCAGCTCCTTCGGGGAGGGAGGGGCCCAACCCTGACCCCAGCACTCGAGGGGCGGCCCCCCCAGTGCCCAGCACAGGGGCACGGTCCCTGCCCTGCTCCCGCTGGCCACACCACTCCTGAGACAAGCCAGGATCCTGTTGAAGGAAAGATGCTGGGAGAGCAATTAAAGCTCTGTCTCCCAGGAGGGCAAATGCAATAAGCAACACAACGTTCCCCCTTGGCTGGGAATCCTCCCGCCTCCCTCCAACCATCTTGGTGCAAGGTTAACTTAAGCTGGTCCCGAGAGCCAGCAGAGGGGGAACACCACCTCCTGAGGTGTGACATGGTCCAGGGGTTTGTAAAAGTGGGCAGGGGAGGAGGATCTGATCTGGCTTTAAACGTTCACCTTGCAAACACCAGCCACAGTGTCAAATCTTACGCACCTTCCTTACGTCAAGCCTCAAGGACGCTTGCCCTGAGAATGAGCCCCCTCATACGAGGATGCTTATAACAGGCTGATCCAGGCCCTGGCTGCTCCATTAGCCGGCTCCTGCGATGTACAATGTACCACCATCTCTTCATGTAATATTACTCAGCATTATGGTTCCTGAGAGAATAGGCTTCCATCACTGCGCTAATAAATCGTGACTCAATTGAAGACCATCTCCCCAGGCTGTATCCTGTAGTTTATTGAGCTCGGTAGAGCAGCATCCATTGACCTTGTGGACCCTGAAACAGCCTGATAGAGACTTAATGTAGCAGCTCTCAGCAAGCAGGGGCTGGGACATCTTTCTCCTTATCCTCACCAGCATCTCTCTACTGATGAGGGCTCAGGAGCTGGAGCTGGTGACTCTCCAAACATTCACCTGCATAAATGCTTCTCCACGGCCAACACAGGATGACTTTGTACGTGTAATAAATCAAGGGTATGAAAAACTCAAGTTATGTCAGAGGGATGCAGAATGTTTGCAGCCAGAAAAGCAGAAAACCATTTGACCCTCCTGAGCTTGTAAAATTGATCTAGCATAAGATGTCTGCTGAGATTTTGGAGGGCTTCCTATAAAGCAGAAATAGTAGAGAAATATGGGGAAAAAAAAAAAAGAAGAAAAAGCACAAAACAGAATTTGCAGCCTCAGAACTGGTTTTTTTCCTCATCTTTCTTTAAGGTTTATGCACGAGAGTAAATGAGATAGCCTTTTTACAATACATCCTCACAGGCTCTCCATAATGTGCGAAGCAGTTGATATAAATTGGAGTAACATGTGGCAACAGAGGGGAAAAAGAGGGTGCATTACCATGATCATGGGAGCATGAGGAACTGCATATATTCAAACAGTCTGACCTCCTACAAAAGCCAGGCAAGAAAATCTCACCCAGATATTCCTGCTTCAACCATAACTTTCAGATGATTTACGGCATATGCTTAACAAAGTCTCCCAAACCTGTTTTAAAGACCTGAAGCACCTATGGACCCGCCATGACCTCAGGCTTATTGCCTCGACAGTTCAGCAGACAACAGCTCCCCAAGAGAAAACACAGAAGACACGACTCATAGAAGCTCTAATGGATGTACCAGCAGGAAAGCTGAATGAGAGGTAGAGGTCCTGGCCTCTCTTTTCCATTTCTTTTTTCAAAGCTGTGGCACTCAGCCTGAGGCAAAGCCCTCTGAACTCAACAGGAGTCTTTCCACCGTCAATGGTGGGTCCATTCATCCCACCTCCTGTCACCTACCATCCAGAGCTCACGCTAATTCTCCATGCCAGCACTTCCCACCGCCCTGGGAAAGCTCCTTGCAGCCCCACTTAGCTCCTGAAGGTTGATTCCCCTTTTTAACAGGCCAAAACCGCAGGATGCCAACTAATTGCTTCGTGAATGACCCCAGTGTTAGGGGCTCCGCCGCCATGGCTGGGAGGCCCTTCCACACGTTTGTGGTGCCTCGCACTTCCTGACATCTGGTTCCAATTGGCGCTCCCTTTAGCTGCTGCCAGAGCTCAAATGACCTCTTACCTGTGCTAAGGTACCAGTAAGCCATGGGGCAGGCATTGCCCGCAGGATTCTCACCACATCTGCTCCCTCCTCTGCCTCTCATGCCAAGCCTATACTTCATCCCAGATCCACAGTTTCAGACCCAGCGTTTCAGCCACTGTGAGATCCTTTCTTGTGCTGTCCCTCCTTTCCGCAGCCTTTATCCTCTCTTTTATAGGTGGAGATTTTATTAATTCGGGGGGGTCCTTATTTGCTTCCCCATCTATGGCATCCCACTATGGTACCGAGGTGCTCAGCTTCACAGGATCTTCATGAGGTGCAGGGCTCTAATACCCCTCCCCAGTCTAAGGCACCAGCCTGAACATCCCAAAGCCTCAAATGATGATTCAGGGAATGAGTGACTTAAAACACAGCCATCAGCTGAAAAGATGCACTTGCAGACCGGAGAAGTGGGGGGGTGCAGGTTTACTCAAGGACCAGCTCGGAGACTCAAATACAACCACATGTGCCCAAGCATGCAGCCTGCCCCTTGCCCCAAACCAAGGGCAGCATACACAGGAACACAAGGCAGGGGACCAAACCACATCTCCTAGCCCTCTAACCATAGGGATGGCCTTTCTCCTGGTTTTTTGTCACCTTGACCCAATATGCATCACAGTCTGGCTGCTTCCCTCATCCCATTAACTCAATCTTTTAAGCCATGGTCTAAACCCCAGATATTCTCTGTTCTTGGTCTGTGAATGAATAGCAAACCAATTCACCATCCTGCTTCTCCTTCTTCTGACCCATCTGCTCCTCCTGTTTAGACTCTTCACCGTGAAGCTGAGGCAGGCTGCAATCCTGCCACCTCCCACCCTGCCAGTGCAAACTACTACAGAGCAGGGTCCACGTCCCATTGAGCAGATCTTTGGTGCTCAGCCACAAAAAAGCAGGACAGATATGAAAATCTGGTGAATGCAATCCCAGCAACAAACACCGAACTCCAGGTCCTGGAAGGTGACCCCCCCAAGCCTACAAGGTGGGACCTTCTCATCCTGCTGGAGACCAAAACTGCTTTCAGCAAGATTATGTTCTCGTTATAAAGGGCTGTGGGGTCTGGTGGTCAGAGAAAGGTACCATCAATCAGGGCTCCCGAGCTCCATTTGCAGCCACAAATTAGCCCACTATCGTATTACTCAGCTGCTGTATAGTTTTGCAATGGTTATGGAGTGTCAGGCTGAGGACGGGCTCTGGGAAACAGGGCTGGAGCTGGGCTTGGTCCTGGAAAGCTCAGCAGTGATCCCATCTTGCACTTTTCCTTTAACTTGGATTTTCTGTGAACAGGAAAGTGACTTTACCACCTCATTCGCACCTCTGCCACTGACCGTCTGGGTAGCCTTGGCAAAATCACATAGCCCAGCTCAATTTTTCCATCTGGACACTTAGGATAATTGCAAAGCCCGTTTTCCTAACAAGGTGTTTCAAAATTCCCAGGTAAAAGGCACTGTGGAATTGCAAAACTGCATGATTCTTGTGTGTTTTGAGATTAATTAGATGCCAAATATAAATCCTGCCCAGAAACTGAAAAATGAAGTGTTGCAGAACCGGGGTGGTTTCAAATTCTTGCTCCTTTTTTTATGTTTTGATTTCCTCAGTGCATGCAGAACCCAATCTACCCAAGGAGTTTTGTTTGGGGCTCCTCTGGATCCCATCAGATCACAGCTTCTGGAGCCAGCGCTAATAAATATCCTGGTGCCACAGATCCAGGTTCCCAACACACTGCTGCTTCGGGTCAGGGACAGACTTACAGACACCCTCATCCCAACCTGGGTCAGGATCCGATTGAAGGCCAGATATTCCAGATCAGCCCAATTTCCAGCTCTGGGACAGAAGAAACTCTGGAAGGAGAATGAGGGTGGTTCTGGGAGCAAAACAGGCTCAAAGCTTGACTTACAGAGGAAGGGCAGAGGGGAGGAAGGAGAAAGTTTTGGTCTAGCCATGGTACAGACATCCAGCCTGGGCATGCAAAAGCAGCTTCCCAAAGCAACCCTCTGCATTGCCTGCAGCTTTAGAAAGAAAACGGTGACAATTACAGTGCCAACAGTGTTTCTCTGTGAGCTTTCCCCGTTGGAGGGCATCTTTGCAGCTGGACTGATACACCCGAGCGCCTGCATCCCTCCACGCTCACCCATCACACACGTAGCCCCGCTTCGGGAGCGTCTGCCAAGCACCTCCGCGTGGCCGCTCGCATGCGAGGCTCCTGGGGCTGACTCACATGTCTCCATCCTACGCGCTCCTCCGGCAGCGGCTGCAGCCAAAGCCATCGGAGAGCTGCCCGGCTGGCGACCGGCCCGCCGTGCCGGGGGAGGCTGCGGGTAGCCTTTGGCAAAGCTGGCTCCGGCCGCCCCGGGCAAGCACGGTGGTTCCTCCAGTGCCCAGCAACCCTCAGACTCCGGCTGCGTTTGCAACAGAGCATGGTTATTTTGGGGTACTGGGAAGGGGGAGCGCATGGGGAGCCAAGCCAAGGCTGTTTCTCGGCTGTTGCAGGATGGGCTGCGTCTGCTCGGCGGAGCCATGGACGAGGGGAGGTTGCCTGCAGAGGGCAGCAAGGGAGCACAGCCAAGTGCTGTGTCGGAGTCCAACGTCCAGCGCCGGAGTCCGATGTCCAGCACCAGAGTCCAGCTCCAGCAGTTTTTGGATGGGTGCGATCAGGATTAGGGTGCACGTCCCCCCTGCCCCATTCAGCACCCTCCCAAAGAGCCATGCATGCTCACTAGGCACAGGCACACACCCTGCGGGGCGTGCACGAGCACGCTCAGCCTCACGTGCTCCCTAGCACACGCCGGCACGTGCACACGTGTGCTCTCAATAGCACCCTCAGCTACTAACACGCACCCTCAACCACATGTGCAATGGTGCTGGGCAGCCCCCGTTCCCTTGCACTTGGATTTGCACCAGTGCCAAATAGCGTCACATGGAGAAGCATCATAAAAATACCCCCCCCCATCACAACGGTACCTGGGGAAGGCCTCACCCCAAAACACTGAGTACGGTGGGTACAGGTATACCCCAGCAAACCTGGCCGGTGTGCGTGTGAGGTGTGCCAGGACACAGCTCCCACAGCCCCCAGCATGCCTACACTACTTCCCACACTGAACTGCCGAGCAGACCCATGTGCAAATGCACAACCAGCGAAGGAAAGTTCACACGACCAGAGGCTGCACTGGTGAAGTGTGAAATGAGCCCATAGCTCGCAGCAGCAGCAGCTTGGTCTGTGCTCTCCCATCCACCAGGGCCACAGAGAGGGGATCTGAGCCAAGATCTTGAGCCAGAATCAGGCTCCTCTCCCTGCAGACCCCCACCTGCTCCATCACCCCAAAGCCCCAGCCACCATGAGACACCAGCTTGCCACAAGCACTCCCAAAGCAGACATTTAACGCAATGAAATTCCCTTTCGGTCACTGCCTCGGGGTACATCAGCACACGACGACACCGGCTGCTGACCGCAGTTATCCCCTCCAGCCCCAGGTACCGCTCGGTGCCAGCGCACTGGGCTGCTGCTCAACCCCTGCCAAACAGTGTTTTGGGAAGAAGACGAATGGGTGGCCCCTGCCAAGGCAGACTATTCACCGAGACACCCAGAGCGATCACAGCCTACGTAACCAAACACACCTGGGGAAAGTTGCCTGCAGGGCTCCCACTGCGCATCGTCCTGCTGCGGATACACTGCTGTGGCCATCGCTGGCACAGCCCACCCAGGATTCCTGCAGAGAGCAGAGTTGTCTCCTCCCTGCTCTGCACCGAGGGCATGTGGGACCCCAGCAGAGAACTCCAGCCCCTGCCACCCCCCAGACTCAATCCGGACACACAGATGCATCCACCCCGCACTTCCAGCTGCGGGAGGTGGGAAGCCGGGTCCAAGGCAGGTGCTGGCACACAAGAGAGACCAGATCCAGTACAGCCTTTTTATCACAGGATCACAGAATCGTAAGGGTTGGAAGGGACCTCGGGAGATCATCTAGTCCAACCCCTCTGCTAAAGCAGGCTCTCCTAGAGCAATCTACACAGGACTTCGTCCAGGCGGGCTTTGAATATCTCCAGAGAAGGAGACTCCACAACCTCCCTGGGCAGCCTGTTCCAGTGCTCTGTCACCCTTAGAGTAAAGAAGCTTTTCCTCATATTCAACTGAAACCTCTTCTGTTTCAGTTTGCACCCGTTGCCCCTAGTCCTGTCGCTGGACACCACTGCAAACAGACTGCTTCCTCTGGACTCTTTCTAGGAGTTCCTCATCTTTCTTGAACTGGGGAGCCCAGAACTTATGCACTTAAATCCAAGTGCCTGAGCAAGTGTTTGGCTGGATTGGGACCCTGAGCTCCAGGAGAGGACAGGGGGATTTATTCAGCCACACTGAACATGGCACTTGCAGCCTCTGCCTCGAGAGGGAAAAAAAAAAAAAAATAAAGCAGGGAGAAGGGAAGAAGATTAATCCTGTCAAAGAACTCAAAGTTTAAAGACATACAAGGAGAGCCTCGCTCCCTGCCAAGCCCAGCCCCAGAGGGTGGTGGGTTTGGCACAGCCTTCCCTGAGCCTGATGCCCCGTGTGATGGGGAGGAAGGTGCACAGGGAGAGAGGGCACAGAGGAGAAAGGAGGGCATGAGCTGGGCAAAAGGATTGGAGGCAAAGCAGCCCTGGTCCTCAGGGAGATCCCAACCTTGGTGCAGGAGCATCCCCAAGGATGCCAGCCCTCTGGCTGCATCATCTCCCTTTCCACCTACCTGCAAGGACCGATCGGGAGTCACCGGCATCTCCCACATCCCAGACGACCACACACGGGGCAAGTACCAGGGAAGGAAGAACCCAACTTGGAGCTGAGAGCTATATTGGATGTCAGCTTGTCAGGGCTTGTGTGCTCAGCTGCGCGAGGGTAAACACAGCCCTGTGTGCTTGACCACAGCCCCAGGTAGGGAAGCAGGTAGAGGGAGAGGAGGAAAGAACCTGAACGGGGCTGCTGTGCTGCACGAGACCACAAGCACTGAGCTAACAGCTCCCCGAGGATGCCAGCAGTGCCCGAGCATCTCCGCAGCACTGACGCGTGGTGAGGTTTTTGTCAGCACTGGCTCCCGGCATCACACAGGGGTGAGTGGTCCCACAGCCATCTAGGTCTGCTGTGAAAAGTTTCCACGCACATCTTCTTGACTAGGTAACAGGCAAGGGCTGCGCTGGGAAGACCTGCAAGCATCTTGCTTCTGCCAGCAAGGGGGGGGTTGGGACCCCTGTCCTCTTCCTGCATCTATGTGGATGGAGCAGGAACATCTCCAGGGGCGCCTTTGGGAGCCACGCTGCTGCCTGCCTGGAGCTGACTTCCCCAGTGCAGCTCCCTCCTGGGTGCTGGAGCATCCCTGAAAGTCCTCACACAAAACCTCAGCCGTGCAAAGAGAATACACACAGGGGCTGGCAACCTCTGGATGGGCAGATGGTGGCCTGACACATTCTCTAATGCTTTGAGCTCACCCTTGCAGGGCCAGAGGAAGCGTGGCAGCAGGTCCTGCAAATTCCCGGGACTTGGGGTCACATCCATGACCACCCACATCAGGCACAGGCTGACCTGCCAACTCCACCTCCATTTCCCCTCTGAAAAATGCTGCTGGCTCCTGGTGCTGTGGTGAGGAGTTTGTGCAAATTTGGGCAATCCCTATGGGTTGGGGTCATTTGTGGAACCCCAGATGGACAGAGCTGGGACCAAACAGTGGCCTAAACCCAGTGACCCACAGCTGCTCTTGGTCAACAAGAAGAAAACCAGTTATTAAAGAGCTGCTCATGAAGTGAACACCATCCCTTTTATCCACGAAGTGCAGCGATACCACCGCGCCTGTGACCATGTCGTTTAAGACAGGAGCATCATTTACACGCCAGAAGGAGCAAAATCAAAGCCACACAACCACAGTTCAGCTTGGGGTTTCCCAGCTTTTGCAGCCTGGACTTTGCGGTCGCACTAATACTTTATTTTAACACGCCTTTGAGAGGTTTGTTTTCCTAAGAAAACAAACAACTTGGAGAATGTTGGGGCACCATAATATTCCCCAGGCTCATGGGCAGGACTTGGGGCCCTCACTTGGCTCATGGACTTGCACTGAGCTGCGATACGCAGGGGACAATTGGGAGACCCACACCAAAAGGGTGCGAGATGCATTGCCAGGTGGGTTCATAGCCACGGGATGCTCTAGCAGCTGCAAGGGAGGACAAAGCAGAGGGCTTTGGAGGCAAAGATCTGCCTGCAATCTCCTTGGGCACTGGTGAGAGGGACCTCAGATATCTCGCAAAGATAATAACAGCAGGGCTGACCCAGAGAAAACCTTGCTGGAAAGAGCATGCCCAGGGAAATCTGAAGTTTGTTCCAGAGGTTGCATCTGTACTATCTTTGCTTCTTCATATTTACAATTAGCCCATCATATTTCGTTCTAGACCCAACCTCCTAAGCAGAGAACTTCATTTAGCACTTAAGCTGAGGAACATCGAAGCCAGGCTGAGTAGCTGAGTTTCAGTTTTACTTACAGTGGCATAAAATACAATTAATGGTGCTGTTCCATCAAAGGCGTCAAAGGAGACCCTCTGCACATGCCAGGCACAGGCCACTTCTCCACTGCATTATCACCCCTCTGTCATGCAAAGAAAGAGGATGGATTTGGGTTCTCCCCTTCCATTTTCAATGTCCCGATAGGAACCGCTGCTGCATCAGCACCCTTCATCAGTGCAGACGCTTGGCTTCACCGCTCGCATTAACTCCTGAGCCTGTCCCATAGCAGAAGACCCATAAAAATACAGACAGAGGCAGTGTGGCCTTCTCTTTCTGGGCATGTGGTTCAGCCAGCCCTGGAACATTATCCCAGCTCAACAGTAGCACCCAGACAGTAAATAAACCACAAACTGCAAAGCGAGAGCAAGCCTTGGAGTCACGCTGGAAGGGCGACTGGCACTTCCGAACTGGGCAGCTGGGAGAGCTCGACCGGTATTTTGGGGTCATGGAAACACCACTGCACGTTGGCTCTGTTTAGGTGTCTGCACCGCAGGGCTGACCACGTCTAATGTCTGGTTTCCCCTCTCTTTTAATAGACAGAGAAACCACCTGGCTGTGTGAACCTGCCCAGGTTATCAGACCCGCCACAGAGCTCCTCGCTTTGGCCACCGCTGTCTCCTGCTGCCTGCTCCTTTCCCCCTCTCCAAGCTGGATGTGAAGAGCTGGGAATGTGTACCCAGGGCTTGGCACCTTCCCTGGCCACATTGTGGGCTCATGTGAAAAACAGACCCTGGTGCGCATGATGCATTTGGCCAAGTCACCCTCAGGTGCAACCACGACATAAAGATTTAACCATGAAACCATTGTTTGGTCCAAGCAGATCAATGAATTTAATGATTAATGTTTAATCCTTCCCAAGCATGGGAGCAGGTCCTCCGCATGGGTGAGTCTGCAGAGCTTTCCTAAGGGAAAAAATAGGATTTTACAGCCTGCTGGAAAACCATTTCTGAGGGGTTTCTGAAAGTTCTGGTGACTAAATTTTGGGGTGCTGGGGGATACAAATGGACCATCAGACCAGCGAACAGGAGCTGGGGCATCAGCACACACCTTGCCTGCTGGGAGCATCCAGCAGCCGAGCTGGTTTGTGTTTACCAGTGGAGAAGCTCTGGAGCACCTACTTGATTCAGCCACCTCGGGGAACACACATGGGGGTGAGCATCTCCAGTGCCACTAATCACCTTTTTCTGCTCAGACACTGGCTGCTCCATCATCACCATCATCATCTCACCCATTCCTCTCCTGGATTTCCACCAACTCATGCGAATCAATCCCAGTCTCTCCCCACATTTCCACTCTTCTGATAACCCAGTGATAAATAAACCTGGTTTAGCAAATCCACCTTTTCCCATAACATTAAAAAAAAAAAAAGCTCATAACTCAAAAGCCTGGAAGAAGCACAAATTGCAACAAGAACAAGGTAGCACAAGGAGCGAGCTGGAGCTCTTGGTAACCTCAGCCCATGCAAATAATCGGTCTTTAGTCCCAGCTCTCACACCTCTCCCCACAAAGCAGCGGTGTTGGACACATCTCCCAAAACCAGCCACTCCACGAAAGGTTTAACGTCCACAGGGGCCAAGCTACCTGATGACAGGTCCCACCACAAAGTTGTGAAAGAAAGGGGAAAATGGAGTGTGATCTATGAATGCAGACATTTCCAAGGAAGATGAGCTCTCCTCGGTGATTTCTCCACCAACAAGACATATAAAGGAAATCTGGGCAGGGTATTTATGTCCCATATTTTCCAAAGGATGGTGCATTAATGAATGATGGTGAGGAAAACACAGAGAAATGATTCAGAGGCTGAAGCAGTAAGAGGCTTCATGAGCTCGATAATTTTCTCTTAGCTTATCAAAAAAAGAAGATCGAGAGCTGATTTAATTACATCGCGTAAACCTCTTCACAAGGAGCGAAATCTGGGTCCTAGAGGGCTCTTTAGCCTGGTGGTGAAAGGCAGAACAAGAATTAATAGCTGAGAGTCAGACAAATTACCAGTGGAAATAAACAGTGGGGGTGATTACCCAGACGAACCGCTGAGGGAAGCGGTGGATTCTCCGCCGCCTGATTTCTTCAAGATGGGACGCTTTCCTGGAAGATGTGCTTTTGCTGAATTCGCACGGCAGGGCACGCTGCACAGGTAAAAGGGTGAAATTTAAGGCCTACGTTCATGAGATGAGACAGGATGATCTAATGTCCCTTCTTGGTCATAAATGTGATGGATCTGGAAGTCTGTGAAATCTGGCAGAGATGCATTTCCCCAGTCTGCCCCTGCACATGTAATGCTTGCTCGATTTAATAAACCCTTGTATTAAAAACGTCTCAGTAATTTTCTGTGACAGCAGTTCTTTCAAGAGCAGACATCACCCAAATGGTAACAAAACCCTTCTTCATATCCCAATCACTCCCCAAAAACCAGGGGGCTGTCTCAGACGAGACTGGCGCAGGGAACCACTTGACACCCAAAATGACTTATTCCTCTTTCCGCTAAGAAAAACAAAACAGGAAACGAAGCAAAGCAAAAAAAATAAATTTTAAAACAGGACAAACCTCCCCGCTGGACATTTGCAGAGTGCCATCCCAGCTAGTTCAGCCAAAAGAACAGATTTCTTCTATTTGAGGTCAATGCGGGGG
>NW_009260065.1:733622-743812 GCF_000687185.1 Egretta garzetta
CTAGCGCTGCTGAAGGCGGGGGCTGACAGCCCCCTGAGCACCAGGAGAGAACAACTAAACTGCAAAGGCGAACGAAGCCACTTCGCTTTCCACAGCCAATGAAGAGCAATTCCTGAACGCAGCTTTTAAAATATATTTATATTACAATAAATTAGTTTTGGTCTTATCTCGGGCTGGTTTGGCATCATGATCGCCAGAGGTTTTGCATTGCTGTGGGAGCAATTCGAGGCTGAAGGGGTTTTCGGGAGGGAGGATATGGAGCCAAAGGTGGCAGCCCCTTGCAGCAATGTAACCCTCAGACCAAAACTGGGCAAGAACAAGTCAGATTTACAGAGTGTGACTGAGATTTAAGTAAGCGCAACACCACCGTGGAGTTGTGCCATCCATAAACCGGAGGCAATGAATCATCTCTGCTGAACACAGGAACTCACTTTGACAAAACTTTCTATCCCCCCACCCATCAGACCGGCAGATCATTTTCTCTTACAGTCATGTTACACAATAAAAAGATTTTTAGGGACTTTAACTCACTTGGGCTGAAATTCCCATAACTTGTGCTTTGTAAAACATCCTCTGAAAACCTTAGAATCGTAGAATCGTCTAGGTTGGAAAAGCCCTTTAAGTTCATCAAGTCCAACCGTTAACCTAGCACTGCCATCCCACCGCTAAACCCTGTCCCTCAGCACCTCATCTACCCTTCTTTTAAATACCTCCAGGGATGGGGAGTCAACCACCTCCCTGGGCAGCCCATTCCAGAGCCTGAACCTTGTTAGATTTTAACAAGGCATGGCCTCTTCACTGAATCCCAGAATCCCAGCCTGGCAGGGGTTGGCAGGGCCCTCGGGAGCTCACCCAGTGCCACCCCCCTGCCCAAGCAGGCTCACCCAGAGCAGGGGGCACAGGACAGCGGCCAGGCGGGGGTTGAAGATCTCCAGAGAAGGAGACTCCACAGCCCCCCTGGGCAGCCTGGGCCAGGGCTCGGGCACTCTCCAAGTCAACAAGTTCTTCCTCCCGTTCAACTGGAACCTCTTCTGCTTCAGTTTGTGCCCATGGCCCCTTGTCCTGGCTCTGGGCACCACTGAGAAGAGTCTGGCTCCGTCCTGGTGACCCCCACCCTTGAGATATTTGTAGGTGTTTATGAGATCCCCTCTCAGCCTTCTCTTCTCCAGGCTGAACAAGCCCAGCTCCCCCAGCCTTTCCTCGTAGGGGAGATGCTCCAGTCCCCTCATCATCGCTTGCTTGCCTGCAGCACAGGGATGATTCCCTCCAAGAAGTAAGACCAGACGAACACGTCTCTAAGCAGACTTGATAGTGTCCCATTAAAAAAGGAAATCAACATTATCTCCCAGTAATCCTGGAATTATACCTTGAGAGCACGATGCTTTGCTTTGTCCTTTGCTGCCCATCTTCAGGATTGAGGGATGGTCCAGAAACCAACTGTGGGTTCTTCTGCATCCAGTTGAAATATGGTGGTCTGACTGGATTTTGTATTTTTTTTATGGACAACTCTGCAATGGCAATTAAAATGAAAATTGACAACAGGTCAATATAAATACAACATTTCTTTATACAGAGCTCAGGGAGCAGGTCTGGAAGGGCCTCAAACCCAGTTTCGTCTCCCTTCCCAATATTATTATGTTAAAAGTAGAAACAGATCCCAACAGGTCTCATGGATTTCAAGTTTATTTGTGAATTTGGGGTTACAACATTTAAATTTCACTCTGTGGACTTGCAGAGTTGGATGTTACCGGAGGGAGATGTTAATCCACTTAACAGAAGGCAAGATAAGGAGGGCTTGATCCCAAACTGCTGCCAGGGAGTCACCAGTTTCAGTGATTAAGCCCTCTTCCCCTTCTAAGACCTGCTCCATTCCCTGAGAGGGAAACTGAGGCACTAAGCAGCTCCGCAGTACCTAGGCAAATCCTGAGGGGTAGAACATGAGTCCCGTGCATGCCCTGTGTTGCAGGTGCATGGAAGACACATGCATTTCATTGCACCTAAGTGCACATTTAAGCCCTGCTTTGTGGTGGGCTAAACCAGATCTATCCACAGCCACAGGATAATCCCCCAAGGAGGTTATCTGCAGAGCACTGGAGACAGTTCAGAAGAAACACAGCAGGAGAGACAGAGGAAAGTTGAGCAGTTGGCAATTCAAACTTAGTTTTGAAGGAATCATAGAATAACTCAGAGTAGAAGGGACCTGTGGTGGTCACCTCATCCCACCACTCGTCCCAAGCAGAAGGGACAATGGCTCAGCAACGTGCCATAGAAGATGGTGAACTTGGCGGAGGTGGGAGAAAGATAGGATTCACTGCTGAACTACTCCTTGGGGTCTCTTAGCTGACAGCGCTAGCTGATAACAACGTGCTTGCTGAAACTCTGCTGGGTGACTCAGGTAGGTCCAACATTTCAAGTCCTGTAAACCTTCATGAATTGATCTCGAGGGGGCTTTCCTATAAATTGGCCTTACCCTAGCAGGTCAGCTTTAACAGGAGGATGGCTCTGTGGTCTCTCTAACTTTCTGTGAACAAACCCTGGTTAATTTTATAAGAGTAATCTAACACATTAATTTACTCAGTCCAGATTTGCCCATGAAGCCCCTTAACTGCCCCATTGAGTGTATCCACCCAGTGATTAATATCCAGCAGAGGAAATGTTCTGCTTTATTAATAGATGCAATAATGTCTGTCTTAATGAGACTCCTGCAAAAGCAATGCTAGAGCTCATGGGCTTCTGTTTTTAAATAAACTGCTGCAGAAGAAGCTGCTTTGGGCAGGCCACTTCTGGGATGTGAAGTGCTGCAGTAGGGTCCGTCCCCATGACATGACAGGAACCTGGGACAGCCACAACATCCTCCACTGGGCTCAGGACAAGGCTCTGTGTTTTGGTGGTCTGCAGCCCAACCCTTGGAGTCAGCCAAGCTTAACCAGCAGCACTGCTGGCCATACTTCATTGCTCCCTCACCTTTTCAACCCATATTGCTCCTTCCCTAAATGCTTTACAAGCCACAACACCAAGAGAGAAAGATCTACTTTGAGAGCTCCAGAAGAGGACAAGGCAAGCTGATGTAGAACTTGATGACTACATTGGTGACTACAAAATAATCCTGGTGTTCCAGCAGGCCGGGACCTCCCTAACCTACCCATAGTCCTAACCTGAGGTTTAACCAGACAAGAGGTTCAGTCTACACTTGTCCCATTTTTTTTCAACCTTTCCCTTAATACGCTACTGGCCATGCTCAGAGACAGGTATATGATACGGTGGGGTGCAACAGCAGCTCTTACACTTCATATGCACCCAAGGAGCACATCTGTGGTTGGTTGGGGTTGCTCAATGCAATCCACCACCATCACACACAAGCACGTCCAAAAAACAACCTTTCCCTAATGAGCAAAATGAATCCGTGTAGCCATAATTAGACAAATATTGTTAAAGGAAAAGCTATATGTGAATGTAGACTAAACATAGCTCTTATGCCAGATAAAACTGTGTTCATCACACTGAAAGAGGAACTGTTCATGCCATAACAAACGGTCAAACACGATACTTCAGAACAAATATACATATATATACTCCATCTATATTTATAATGTTGAAAAAACGTATAAAAGCCTGATCCAGCTTCCGACACAGTCAAAAGAAAGACAACCATTGAGTTTACTGAGCGTTGGAGGAGAACATGAACTAGTAACACGAAGTGGAGGATGCAGGTAAGGTCATTTGGATG
Source organism: Egretta garzetta (assembly GCF_000687185.1). Lineage (NCBI taxonomy): Eukaryota > Metazoa > Chordata > Aves > Pelecaniformes > Ardeidae > Egretta > Egretta garzetta. The sequence continues at coordinate 737,350 of NW_009260065.1, forward strand.
CTGGTCTTAGATCAGTAAAAAGAAATTTTCTTAGTGCGGGTGAATTGATTGTACAAGCTGCTATCTGAAATACTTTGGAAACGTTTGGGTTTGGAGTCCGTACTCCTTAGCACGAGCATGACATTCAAGGTGGTGTTGAGCGTTACCTTAATTTAATTTCATATCACCTAATGGTGACTTTGGGAATTTGTTTGAGAAAAGTCTACCCTGACAGAGACCTTCCCCAAGGTTTCCATCATGGAGCCCTCACCCTGCACGCTGCAGCCTGTCCTTTCTGATCCTCACTGTCCCTGGGAAGCTCAAGCCACCATGGAAGGACCACCTCTTGATTTTGATAAACTCCGCAATCCTCTCGTGAAACCACCCAGAGGGGACAAGCGTGAAGCCTCGCAGGGGCATGTTCGCTAAAACCACTCTTCAGCCCTCAGTTTTGGGTCTCCGCACTGTGGATTGTTTGCAAGGAAACACACACACATCTGCTGGAGACATGAGCCACAGCCTCAAAGCTTCCCTCACCCTCTCTTTCCCACATTTTTTCATGCAAACCTTTATCATTTATATTTTGTCATATCAAAATCACACATCAGCAGTTAAATCAATAATCAGGATGATGCTATAAGTTAGGATTTGGGTGTAATCACCTGCTGTAGAGGAAAATCTTCCCTACCAGCTGGGTTAAATTGGAAATGTCTCACATGCAAGTGATGAGGGAGACCTTCAAAAAGAAATATTTGCTGGAAAGCCATTTGCCATTCTGCCACTTTACATCCTTTTTGGTGTCACAGTCAATCATTTTTAAACGTACCGATCGGGCATTTATTAGATACCAAGGCTATCCAGATACTCTAATTTATTACCGCAACATGTGGAAAGATAGAGTAGAACTTATTTTTGGAGTTTCCAGCCTGTTTCTGTTAGGAGGCTGGTGGGGACTGGGTGCACACAGCACACCATTTCACTGCAAGAGTCCAAAATGGGTGTGTGAAGCCCCCAGTACAAGAGGTGCGTGGCGAGGAGAAGCCATGAGCAGCCCCCAAGCTGTCTGCCGTAGCAGCATCCCCCAGCAGGCGTGATGATCACTGTAGGTCCCATCCAACTGGAATATTCTATTCTATTCATGAAGCAGCTTGTGCCAGGCACCCATAGTGTTTAAATGATGGCTGAGACCAGAGCTGGGGTCTCCCGGGGCTCCTAAAGTTACCTGGGGGAAAGCGATGCCAAGAGGCCACCCACACCACCTGGAAATCCATCACTTTCTCCCTTCTCTTTCTTTTGTAATAATTCCTGTAAGCGTTATTTTAGTTACCCCTCAACATTTTGCCCTGTTCCTTTTAGCTCAATGCTGCCTCGCCATCCCCTTGGGTGGGCCTGAGACTTGAGCCTTGCAGATTAAAGCCATGCTTCAGCCAGACCAAGAGGATGCAGCAGCCCGCCTCATTTTGCAAGAGACACCTTCTGCGTTCAGAAGGGAAAAAAAAAAAAAAGAAGAAAATGAGAAAAGAGAAGCCCGTGTATGCGTACACACACTCGCACACCTTTTCTATGCTCTCACACACAACCTTCAAAAAGAAACTTTCCAAGAGTTCAGCTAAAGTTAAAACAAAGCAAGTAACGTGAGACTCGGTGCCGGAGCCGAATGGAAAGTACACGGAGTCCGACTGACCTGCGCTGCCGTCCAGCGGCTCCCGCGAGGCCACCCGAAAAAAAAGCTCCCTGCTTCTGTTGGAGCCGAGCGAGCCACATCATCTCCCTCCAGGGGTGGTGCAAGCGTCTCGCTAAAAGCCATAAATTAAAAATAAATAAATAAATAGAAGCGAAGGGAGGGGTGCGGGGTGGGGGGAAAGAAATCCCAAAGAGAAAAGGCCAAAAGGAAATGACCTTCCCTGCTATTAAATAGGTGACAGACGGGTATTATAAATGCATCGTGGGTTGGAAGGGAAAGGAAGGGTGAGGAGGTGACACATAGGCCCCTCTGGCTCAAGGAGAAGCCAGGAAGGGGACAGGACTGTGGACGAGCGCAACTGCACGGTGGTTTTTTGGCGACAGCCGGGACAGGCATGGCAAGACCGCTGTTGGCAGGACGCATCCAGAACAGCAACCAGGAAAAGAGAGAGGCCGCAGAGCGCTGGAGGGAGGGAAGGGAGCCTCAGATCCTCTGGCTGCACCGAAGGGACACAGGCTTGGGTTGCATGGTCATATTTTCCAGCCAACTGCAAAGAGCTATATTAATTCCTCCAGCCTTCACTTGCCTTTGTGATCGTAGGAAGGGTTTGCAGAGCAGCAACATCCTGTTCTCCAACATTCCCACCAGAGCCAGGGCACTATCGGAGCTTTTTCTATTTTATGGGGAGAAGAGCAAACAGACAGAAACTAATTACTTAAATAATTACCTAATTACTTGCTAAGTACTCCCAACACACCCCATCTCCACTCTGGGGCAGGTGCAGCTGAAAATTCCACCAGTAGTTTGTCCACAGGCTGCCACATAGCTTGCAAAACACTTCATCCCACCACCTAGGGCCAGAAAGTTCCTAAAACTTTTGGGGTTTAAGAGGATCAAAGCAAGCCCCACTCACAGAAAACGCCAGGACACAGATTTGCTGAGGAGCTGATTACCAGAGCAGTCATTCTCTCAATAGCCCAAATGGGAGATGATGGGAGGGCTGGGGACAACCTGTCTGCTCCCACCCAGCCTGCAGCACTGCTGCTGCCCATCACAGGATCCTCCCTCCCTGGGCTACCCTTGGGAATTGTGTCCTGCTTCATCTGGTCCACCACACACATCCTGCCCATCATCCAGCCTGTCAATGCAGTCAGTTGTTGGGTGTATGTTCTTCAGCGCATGGTGGTCTCCTCGGCCATGTCTATATGGTGTAAGCTCCTGGAAGAGCCAGCAGCAAAGGCCAGAGCACACACGCAACTGGAGATAAGCACCATTCCCTGCCCCCCTGCTTGTTTTGCCCAGCCTCTGTCTCTCGCTGGGGAGAGGTAAAAGCTTTGGGCAGAAACTGGGTGTCCTGGCGCCCACCAGGGTGGGGTGGACCTCGGAGAGAGAGCACCTTGGTCAGGTTGCTCGGGACCATGTCTAGCCAGGCTCCGAGTATCTCCAGGGATGGAGACTCCACAACATCCTGGGCAACTTGGTTCAACATCTGGCCATCCACCTCATTAAAACAGCTTTTCCTTCTGTTTATGTGGAATTTCCATATTTCAATCCACGCCAGCCAGTAAGGCCTCATGCTGGCCACGGAGACCGATAGATGCCCAGGTGGGTGCAAAAATCCCACTTACGGGGTGCCCCCATTCCCAGGATGGGGGTGTTACCCTGAGACCCCAAACCAGGAGGCCACGCACCTTTCGAGAGGAGATGCAGATGAATATAAAACAAGAAGTTTGGAGATTCAACTCTTTTTATTATGGAAGTCTATAAAATAGCCACATGGATTATTATTTTTTTTTAAGATCACAAAATACACAACATCCATTTTAATATGCGACACATAATATTATATACATATTAAAAACCACATGACTGAAACACATGTTCACACGGCACCAATTTCATAACGAAAAACCCCACAAGTGCTTTTTTCTTTTTTTTTAATATTAAAAACAACTGTGATAAAACATATTAATATTTTTCCAGACAATGTTTACAATAAAGAGAAAAAAAATCATATTTTACTAAATAACAAATATTTAACAGCAAAATTTTATACTAAATATCTATTTTGAATTATAACAAAAATAGCACTTATAATAGTTTATAAAGACAGACCAAAAAAAATTTGTGTATAAAATAATATTATAGCAAATTGGACTGTGCTAAGAAAAAAAAAAACAAAACAATTCTGAGATTCAAAGTGCTTTATTCTGCAAACCCACTGCAGCAACTTTTTTAGTCAAGTTATATTAGTTAGGAATGGAGAAACAAAAGCATGACTTACTTATGCCTAGATTAAATACTCACACACACAAACATTATATATACACATGATGTAAGCATATATATATAATGGATGTATGCACCTTACATTGCCGCTCTCCGGTCAGCCACTCACTCAAAAGCATGTTTGGTTTTCACGTTGGGATGACGTTGGAAGTTCAACTAAAAAGTTCAGCAAAACCCTTCACTGATTTTCCGTAAGCTCAAGCGGGGCTGAGCCCTTTTGGAAAAGCCTGCCCAAGAGATTTTGCTTGCCGTAGCATGGCACGAAGCCACCCGTGAGCTTCAACTGGACCTTTTAACCTTGCTGTCCGTTCCTCTCTCCAGCTTTCCCCTTTTTCAGCCTCCTCTCTCCTCCCAGCACAGGTCTCTATTCCCCTGCAGGTCTCAGCTGGCAATGGGGGGCTCCTGAACAGCGCCTGGCTCTGGGTCTCTGCCCAACAGCGCCCCCCTGGCAGAGCATTCTCCACCTCCTGCCCCGTCCCCATGTCCTACAAGGGCTCGTCATCAGCAAAGACCATGGACGCCCTCACGTGCCACTTACCTTTCCCCAAATGTTTGCCCCTGGGACACTCGCCCCTTCCCACCGCATTCAGGTTTATGTTCTTTGCTTCTTTGCCCTGTAGGATTTTGATCGCGATTAAGCTCCTTTTATCACCAGCAAAATTTTCTCTCCGCCAGGGACAAGGAAAATACCTGAAATCTCAACAGTGCCTGAACCAGCGGTCTTCCACTCAAAATTTCCAGGCTGGCAAACTAGCTGAGCCTCTGCTTCAGGGACATGGTGCACATAGCCAGAGGCTCCTGAGACCTTGCTTTTGGGCTTGGCCCATTGTTTACCAACCAGAAGGCAAGGTCTGCATCGGAATGGCATCTCCTAGAAGACTGGGAGTTTTATTTCAGGTTAAATCACCCTGAAAATCAAGCCGCGAACCCTGGCATGAGTAGGGACTATCGGCCAGGATGCTCCTGGGGGGCTTCCGGCAGCTTGGCTGACAGCAATCCAACCTCAAGTGCTTCCCCTGGCTAAAAAACTGCCTCCCTCCTCCTTGCCCCCACCAGACGATGGGCTGGCAAAGGCAGCCGTCACCATCGCTCACTTCACACTTCCTTCGACCTTCCAAAGAGGCACCCACTCGTCAAAAGCACAACCTGCAAAGCAACCTGGTAAGCCACATCTGCCCCTTCACCTTTCTTATTTCAACTCCTCTGACTTATCTGGACACCTTTAAAGCAGAAAGCCAAGCTGACCACCCAAGCATGAGATCTTTTCCTATCACGGTTAGGAGAGGTCTCTCCATGGTCCTTGTCTTGTTCTTTCCACCTCGGAGGGCAGGAGTTGGGAGAGGAGTGGGGCTGGGCAGAGATGCTCAAGTCAGAGAGAGATCTCCCAGCCTGGTGCTTGGCTCTAGTCTGAGCCAAACGCCTGCCAGGGCACTCGGGGAGCTTTTGCTCTGCACCCACATGCAAGGCCATGTTCTCTTTCAACACAACCCACCCATCTCACATTCAACCCAAAAGCCTGTTGCATGCAAAAATAAAATAAAATAAAATACACCCACCCAGCAAATCAAATGCAAGGTACCTTGGTGGACGCTTGCTTGTGCCGGAGAAGCTTTGGGCAGGGCCCTTCTCCCAGGGTAGTGGTGGGATGGGGTGGACAGCTTGCAAGGAGCCCACCTCTTGCTTTCCTTCCTGCCAAGCTCTCCCATCGCCAAACAAAACCCAAACACGAGACAAACAATGCATACGTTGGCTTATTTATAGAGATCACCTTTAATGCAAATGCCTCCCGTGGAAGAGGACACACTGAAACGAGCAGCTCCGAGCAGGGCGGCTTTGCTCAGCGCCCCGGTGCTCCCAGAGCCGTGGTGGGTCGGTGGGGCCATGCAGTTTGGAAGCTGGTGCCTGCACCTTGAGGGAGAGAACAAAGGCACCGAAATGCCCCCAAAATGGGTGCCTCTGCCCAGGGAAGGGGCTGGTGAGGGGCTGCGGCGGGGGAAGGGGTGCACACAGGCTGTGTAGCAGCAGCAGGAAACTCAACGAGAGAAAAAAAGGACACCCCCACCCCACCCAGAGACCCAAATGCAAAATGCATTTTGCAAAATGCAAATATGCACTTGTCCAAGGCCTCAGAGGGACGGCTCACCATCCATTTGGCCCCAGACAAGACACCACAGGGTTTTTCGGTCCCGCAGTGGAGGCGAAACGGCAGCTCCCCCCCTCCCCAGCCTGCCCCAGCACCAGCAGGAGAGGGAACGGGCATCGCTCATCTCCCCCAAATCAAGGAAAGCCTCCAACGCCCCGAAACAAAAAACACAACTGAACAACTGAACAAAAAAACCCAAAAAACCAAAACCAAAACACTGTTATCACCAGCTAATTTAACACTGTTATAAAAAAAAAGATCAGAGGCCACCCAAGAGACACCCCGGGACGCCAGACCTCTGATCGTGGGCTGATTTCCAAAGCCTTTCCCGCAGTCAGGCCTTTGCAGCGCTCCTCCTCGCAGCAGAA
>NW_009260065.1:743882-744930 GCF_000687185.1 Egretta garzetta
GCCAGCTTCACCGGTGGAGAAAGCGGTCCCGACCCGGAGGCTCTGCGAAGCGAGCGTTGTGGAGAAGCTTCTCATCCCTCTCTTCTCCCCTTCTGTTCGTCCCCTTGCCCCCACCCCCCCCCTCCTTCCCCCGGCCACCCGTCCCTCGTGCTGCCGGCGTGGGCTTTACACCGTCGCCCCCAGCATGGCATCTGTCCCCGTCAGGATCTCATTCTGGTTGGAATCCAGTCCGAAAAATTTGACCTTGAGTCCGTCGACTGGGTGGACCACAGGCACCAGGGTGATTTTAGGGAAAGTCCTGGTGGCGAGCTCGAAGCGGCTAGTGGAACCTGCCATCCTTGTCTTCGCTTCGACCCTGCCCAAAGCGATCGGGGTCGAAGACATCCACGTCCTTGAAGACGGGGGCGGTGTCGTGGGTGTCCCGGATGCTGTACATGACGCTCCAGCCTTTGGGGATTTGGAAACCCTGCAGAGAAGAGGGAAGGGATGGAGAGAAAACCAGAGAGAATCAACCCTACTGCACAGGGAGAGGGGGCGGGAGAACAAGATAAAGCCATTTTGCCTTGTCTGCTTTTTCCCATTTCCTTTGGGTTTATTACTCGAGCGTGATGCAGATTTAAAAGAAAAGCAGAGAGCGCAGCGCAAAGGGCTGGGAGATGGGAATCCTGGGTTTATTCCTGGGTTTATTCCCAGAGACCCGCCGGATGATCCGTCGCTATTTATTTGCTTTGCGGTCGCTGGCACGAGTCGCCTACCAGGAACCCTGCGGTGCTCGACTGCCGCCGGGCAAAGAGAAGCAGCTTTTCTCGCGCCCACACCGTGCCCTGCACGCCGGCCAGCCCTCCCCAGAGCATCCCATGGCTTTGCTCATCCCCTGCCGCCTGGCAGCCCCACACGCCCAACGCACCTGTCAGGGCCTGGGCAATGAGAAACAGGGCGGATTTATCATCCCCTGAGCACTTTAAAAGGTTTCCGACTCCAATCAGTACGTTAATAGGATTTACAGCGACAAGCCAGGTCTCAAGATTTTGTTTTGCTAGTAGGAAAT
>NW_009260065.1:744957-745428 GCF_000687185.1 Egretta garzetta
AGTAATCCGCCTGGCATCTGGCAGCCTGGAGATGCCCTTTGCAGTAAACCTTTCCCTTGTCACACCCCAGTTTAGTTTTTGGCATCAAACATTGTCATGAGTTGCTCTTTGAAGCATCACGCCTGTCTCCTCTTTGACAGCCTGAGTTCGTCCCTTCCCTGCCGTGGGCCAGATCCCATCCCCCTCCTCTGAGTCTGGAGCAATTCCACCTCCCATCACCAGGAGGACCTAATTAGTCCTCCCTGATGTCTCATCTAAGCCAGGCTCAAGCCTGTTTGCAACAACATGCAAAAGGCTGTTTTGGGGAGCTCACGGTGCAGCCGCACCCCGGAGAGATGGCGATACTCACATCCAGCTCGAAGGTTTGCAGCACCGTCCGGTACCCCCCGGAGATGGGGGTGAAGAGGCGAAGCACCTCCTTGATGACGCAGTCCAGGTAGTAGAGGCTGTTGATGTTGTCAAGCCGGAGGG
>NW_009260065.1:745899-752246 GCF_000687185.1 Egretta garzetta
TCCTGGCCAACTCGATGGCCAGCGCCTTGAGGAAGAGCTTGGCCAGGTGCTTGCCCAGACAGGTCCGTACGCCTCCTCCGAAGGGGAGGTAGTGGAACCTGCCATCCTTGTCTTCGCTTCGACCCTGCCCAAAGCGATCGGGGTCGAAGACATCCACGTCCTTGAAGACGGGGGCGGTGTCGTGGGTGTCCCGGATGCTGTACATGACGCTCCAGCCTTTGGGGATTTGGAAACCCTGCAGAGAAGAGGGAAGGGATGGAGAGAAAACCAGAGAGAATCAACCCTACTGCACAGGGAGAGGGGGCGGGAGAACTAGATAAAGCCATTTTGCCTTGTCTGCTTTTTCCCATTTCCTTTGGGTTTATTACTCGAGCGTGATGCAGATTTAAAAGAAAAGCAGAGAGCGCAGCGCAAAGGGCTGGGAGATGGGAATCCTGGGTTTATTCCTGGGTTTATTCCCAGAGACCCGCCGGATGATCCGTCGCTATTTATTTGCTTTGCGGTCGCTGGCACGAGTCGCCTACCAGGAACCCTGCGGTGCTCGACTGCCGCCGGGCAAAGAGAAGCAGCTTTTCTCGCGCCCACACCGTGCCCTGCACGCCGGCCAGCCCTCCCCAGAGCATCCCATGGCTTTGCTCATCCCCTGCCGCCTGGCAGCCCCACACGCCCAACGCACATGTCAGGGCCTGGGCAATGAGAAACAGGGCGGATTTATCATCCCCTGAGCACTTTAAAAGGTTTCCGACTCCAATCAGTACGTTAATAGGATTTACAGCGACAAGCCAGGTCTCAAGATTTTGTTTTGCTAGTAGGAAATTCCAGCCATTGTGGTGAGTAATCCGCCTGTCATCTGGCAGCCTGGAGATGCCCTTTGCAGTAAACCTTTCCCTTGTCACACCCCAGTTTAGTTTTTGGCATCAAACATTGTCATGAGTTGCTCTTTGAAGCATCACGCCTGTCTCCTCTTTGACAGCCTGAGTTCGTCCCTTCCCTGCCGTGGGCCAGATCCCATCCCCCTCCTCTGAGTCTGGAGCAATTCCACCTCCCATCACCAGGAGGACCTAATTAGTCCTCCCTGATGTCTCATCTAAGCCAGGCTCAAGCCTGTTTGCAACAACATGCAAAAGGCTGTTTTGGGGAGCTCACGGTGCAGCCGCACCCCGGAGAGATGGCGATACTCACATCCAGCTCGAAGGTTTGCAGCACCGTCCGGTACCCCCCGGAGATGGGGGTGAAGAGGCGAAGCACCTCCTTGATGACGCAGTCCAGGTAGTAGAGGCTGTTGATGTTGTCAAGCCGGAGGGACCCCTCGCAGATGCAGCCGTTGTGGAGGATGCCCTTGCTGCGCAGCTCCTCCCGCAGTTTCTCCAGCACCCGGGGGTGTTTGAGGAGCTGCATGATCAGAGAGGTGCTGGCGCTAGCAGTGGTGGCATAGGCAGCGAAGATGAGCTCCAGGGTGCCATCCTGAAAGACAAGAGCAAAGCCAGGGTAAGACACAGGGGATGGGCAGATAGACAGGCCAGCCGACGTGGCATGTCAAGGGGCAGGCACGCAGGCTGCCATGGGGCATTTCTTTCCCCAAGAGCTCTCCAGCCTCGTCACATCTGCAAGGTCCCTCCTTGTGCAGGCACAGGTCTTGGACATCCACCACAGGGAGCTTCCCATAGAGACTTGGAGGACACTGAGGACCAGACAGGCAGGATTAAAAATGCTGGGGATGGCTCTTAATAGCCTGTGAAGGACAAGTTATGCCGTGACCCTGCTGCAGAAAACAACCTGCCAAGGGCTCATTTGCCCTGCAATGGAGGCAGCATAAAACTGGATGGGTCAAGGGGTGAAGCTGGTCAAGGCTGAAAGCTTCATCAAACTTGTATGGTCTTTTGGTATTCCCCGGAAACACTTTTTAGAAAGGGCTGAGTGTGTTCTACAATAATTATGGCCCATAAGAAAGCAACTGGCTTTGTTGGCACCATAATCCACCAGACCAGGATTCACCTGCAGCTCCGACAACACACTGTGGTCCCCCAGCTCTCACCGACCATCTCTGCCCCAAAAAATCCTCCTTACAGCAGCTCGTGCTTTGCTCTTTGAGGAACCCCTGCCCTGAGCACAGCAAGGACAAGGTGGCCGTGGGGAAGATCTTCACCTTCAGCTCCTGCATGGTGAGCTCCTTGCCGTGCTCCTTGCCGCTCTCTATCAGGATGTCCAGTGCATCGGCGTAGTCCTTGCCCTGCGTGTTCTGCAGTTTCTCCTGAATAGCTTTCTCCAGCCCCTTCTGCAGCGTCTCGCGTGCCTGGATGCCCTGCGGAGTGGGAAGCCATCAGACCATGCAGGACACAACGATAGCACCACCATCCCCAGCCCAGCATCCCCAGGAGCTGGAGACGTGCTCAGGACAACATGTCTAAGTAATACAGCTGCAATTGCAGGTGCTCAAAGAGAAGAATAAAGATGCTGGAGTTGTTCCCTGGGCAGGAGGAGCAAGCCCCGAGCAGGCGAGATTACAGGCCAGAGTAATCAGCACCTACGTGCAAATGATAGGTCTGACGTGGGAGCCCCAGTACTGCACCAGTTCACAGGCCTCCGGCTCACCCTGGGATATATGGCAGTCCCTGGGAAAATTATCTCTCAAAGGAAAGTCAACTCATCCGAAAGGATCCTCTTCCCGGGAGCGTAATGGGCTTCCCGAGTAATTTTATCACCCGGTCTCAGTAAAGCAATTCCTATCTGAGTGCAACCGCACCGGGCTAACCTGCTGCTGCAAATGTTTCAGGGCTGCAAGCGCTTGGGCTCATTCACGTGCTCCAGTAACAACAACGAAATTTGCAGTGTTAATCACAACAGGAAATTTTAAACCCCCTTATTTCTATTACCAAAATTCCCCGTGAAAAAAAATAAATTTTTGTGTCTGTGGTTTTTGTTATGTTTTCATTTTGCATCCTTCGTCAAAAAGCTAAATTAGTTCCTGGAATCAGAAGGTCCATTGATCCATTTCGCCCTGGGGACAGGAGGGAATTAACAGGAGAAGGGTCCCACAAACAACAAAAATACAGAAAAACTTCCAGTTACAGGTGAGAAAAAATTATGCATTAAATCTGGGCAAGTCCTGTCTGTATTCTCCTTGCATGGAACCACACAGTCCCTAGCACTCTAAAAACCTATGAACGGATCTCCCTCTCCGCTCTATCAAAACAGGACTTTCTAGCCCAAAAAGGACCTGCTGTTAGAGGTCAGAGGGTGAGAAGACATCCCACTGAGAACCTGTAGAGGTGGGGATTAGCCACCACCCCATTAGACCCAATAATTTGGTTTTATTGGCTGGTGGAGGACTTAACCCAAATTTCTTCCTCTCCTGTTGCCACTGAAGGGCAGATCCACGGGCAAGGAGAAGACATTCTCCACAAACTGCTGGTAGACCTCAAAGAGGTGGTTGAGCTCCTCATCGGGGATGCGGAAGCCCAGCAGGACACGGATGGCCATGCGGAAGGTGAGCTTCTGGGTCTCGTGGTAGACATTGATGGACTCAGGGTTGCTGCTCCAGGCCCGGAGGGTGTCTTTGATCACCAGCTGGATCTTAGGGAGATAGCTCTCCAGTGCCTCATGGCTGAAGATTTTGGAGAAAACCTACCAAAGAGAGTGAGCAGAGATTTCTACACAGCCCCAACACCCTCATCTTTGCCTTCTCTAGTAACCAGCTTCTGCCCACAAAAATGGGCATCACAGGTCCAGAAGACCCGTCGTCATCCAGAATCCATCACCCAGAATCACTGATTCCCAAAAGAGCTGCCAAAAAGGGTCAGTGTAGAAATATCAGCTGGCAGATCCTCCGCAGGCTGATTCCCACCACAACCATCATGAACGACGGGCAATAACTCGGTACAAACCAGAGATGGGAGGAAACGCTTGACCCCGCGCACGGCAGGACGGATGGAGCCAGCTTTCCCGCAGCTCCGTGTCTCAGGAATCACTGATTCCCAAAAGAGCTGCCAAAAAGTGTCAGTGTAGAAATATCAGCTGGCAGATCCTCCGCAGGCTGATTCCCACCACAACCATCATGAACGACGGGCAATAACTCGGTACAAACCAGAGATGGGAGGAAACGCTTGACCCCGCGCACGGCAGGACGGATGGAGCCAGCTTTCCCGCAGCTCCGTGTCTCATGGCTCCCAGTTATGTTCATCCCATGATTTGGATGCTACTAAGACATATGTTCCACAGGGATGCTCTAGTGTCTAACGCTATGATTGCGCATGCACGCAGAACGCAGAAGCTTTTCTCCCAGTGGGAAGCATCGGCAGTTCCTCCCACCTCTCAACCACCCTTTTTTAATATATGTAAAAAGCTAAGCTAAATAATTATTTTGAGGCATTTAGGATCTCTGTGGAATCTGGCTGAACTTAGGCAGGGGTTCAAGTGGGGAAGAGAGGCACGCACGTACCCAGAGGCTGCGATCGCACACGGCTCATTTCCTCGGGAAACCGGGCAAAAAAACCTGATGGCAGTAGACAGTATTAATTTAAGCTCTGCGAGTAAACACTGCGCAGGAGTGGGCCTCCCCAGGTCTCTGATGCTAACGGCTCCTTACTCCAATTTGGGCCAGGGCCCATGCGTTGCGCGAGGAGCTCAGCAATGCCAGGAATGTCCCTGCAGCCCTCCCCGACGCAGCCCACAGCGCACGCTTTCATTCGGCATCCCCGCCGCATCCCTCCCAGAGTGCACCGGAGGAAAAAGTGCTGTTTGTTTATTTTTTATTAACCTACACACACACACACACGCACGGGGCAGCACGCACAGACGCACCGCCGCATGCCAGGCCTCCAGGAAAATCAAATTAGAACAGGCTCCCAAGGAGGGAGCTGCAAGCCTGCGTAGCCTCCACTGGTGGCCAGTTCCCGGGAGGGCTCAGCGCACGGTGGGGGAGCTGCAAAGTTATCAAACCCGCAAGAGGAGAGAAATCAAAGCCACCCCCTCTTTCCATGAGCACCGGACTCGCTGGAGCTGTAAATGTGAGAATTTCCTCCGCAGTCAGCACTCAAAGGGAAAGGTAACATTTTCCTGGCTGCGACCCCTCATTGCTAATGCACATCGTTTGCTGGGAGTTTGTTTGGTGAAATAACACCTCTGTCCCCCCGCAGCCCCGGGGCTGGACAAGAGCAGGAGGCTCGACAAGAGCCGCTTCATAACGAGCTGTACTCAGGCTGAGCCCCGAGTAAAACTCATCACACAATACACGGTGGGGCAGAGCTTGGAGGCTCCCGGTGGAAATACCAGCCTGCAAACAGAATGGCAAGAGAGATGGGAGAGAAAATGCAAGCAGACCAACGGACAGACCTGCCTGCGGAGGGACAGCCGTCCCCGGATGGCTGTGCAGAGCGGAGGCACGAATGAACGGCGCGGAGGAAGGAATGAACGAACAGCGGGGCTCCAGTGCGGGCGCGCGAGATGGCGCGGCTGCTGCTTTCCGCCGCCTCTCCGTGCTTCACAAGTTATTTGTGAGCCTGGAAAGGGCAGTGATGCTCCAGCAGACCGGCCCGCGCGAGGGGGTGAAAAAGCAGCCGCTCAGAAGAGAAAAGCTGGAGGTGCTGAAGCTGAGCCCCTCAGCTGCCTGGGGACGGTACAAAGGGCGCTGGGAAAGGGATGGATCCGTGAGCAGGACACCAGGCTCCCATGCAGTGCTGGCTGGAGGAGAGCTGGCAGCCACGAGCCGCTCGACAGGGGTGGGACAGGACCTCCTGAGCGGGGTTGGCCAAGGGACACCACTGTCTCCCCATCCAGCTGGCATCTGCCCTTCTTCCACACTGTGGGGTTTGGGACAAGGACAGAGGCTCCCAGTGCATCACACTACTCTCCCCAAACGCTTCCCGGGACTCAGTTTCTCCAGCAGAAAGCAGAGCCGACAAGGGGACAGCTCTGCCTGGAGCCACCATCCCAACAGGCAAACCCTGTCCTCCCCTAGCTCTGCCCAGCATCTGCCACAGGCAAAAGTGCTCAGGAACCCCCTGGCACCCTGCAAAAAGTACAGCGGCCCAAGAAATGCCTCTGGTCCCGTCAGAGAACCAGCCCAGGGCCAGATCCACACCCCACAGACCAAGCCAGGCTCTGAAGAGGAGAGTGCCTGTCCCGAGGAACGATGTGCAGAGAAGGTGCAGGGCGGGGGGGGACCCTCAGGAAGAGAAAACTGAACCCCTGAGGAGGTCAACACAGCACCTGCCCAGCCTGGAAAAGGGGGAGTATTTAGCACTGGGGAGTTGGGGGGGATTTTTTTTTTTTTTTTTTTTTTTTTTTTTTATCGCTTATACGTCCTTTCTTGAGGCTGCAGCGTCTGCCTGCATCGTCGGCCGTGCTTT
>NW_009260065.1:752319-755121 GCF_000687185.1 Egretta garzetta
GCGCGCCCCGCCCCCGCGGCCAGCTCGCTGCACCGTCCCGTCCGCTGCACTCCACGCCGCCTAATCCCAGATGTCAGCAGATCCTTCCCCAGCCAGACACAAGTCTGGATCCCCTTCCAGTCACCTCCAGTTCAACCCTGCATCTTTCCAGTTGATTAAAAAAGGGAAGAAGGCAGCCAACTTTCCCCGACAAACCTCCCCGCGTTTCTAGCCTAAAATTCCTGCGCCCTCTAGTGAAACCGAGCCGAACGTCTCGGCCGCTCGCCGGAGCAAGACCAAGCAAAGCCAAGGAGCATCATTGCAAAAAAAAGTTGCTCCAGAGCTGCCAAGAGGCAAAAATCAGCTCTAAAGGGATGCTCGGCTTTGCTACCACTGAGATGCAATAGCCCAGCCATGGTGGGGGTCCGGCCGGGTGGCCTCGACGGCAGCGCGGGGGCAAGTGGCCGGGACTTTTCAGGGATGCTAGAAAGAGCCCCCATTTATTTCACATTTTGATATGTCCCAAAAGAACCAAGTCTGGGGATTTCCTGTGTCTGGGGGCATTCATTTACACACACAAGCTCACCCCACGCCGAGGGAGACTCCACCACCCAGTGAGCCTGGCTGGAAACTTCCGAATCCGTCTCGTAGTGGAAACAGGATATTTAAAGATTTATGGTTTTCCTAAGGCAGAAAATTCCTTCCCAGTGTCTCAGCTCCAGGATCTCTTGGAGAGGTCCAGCTCTGTGTGACAACGAACTGCCCCTGGTCCTGCTGGAGAATAACCCAGCCCCATCCTTAAACCTCACCGAAGAGGAGAGGACACTCAAGTGAAGTGCCCTGAATTTCAACCCACAGCGTCTGTATGCATAACAAAGGCTTCGTTCGGTGGCTGGGTTGGAGAGGAGTTAGCAGGGACGATGCTTTTCCTTGTGTCACCCCTCCTTGGTGCTGGCCAAGCCTCCCCAGGCCAAGCACAAGCTTCAGTCCCTGCCTTTTGCTGACCATGGTCTCCCCTGCTCCCACCCAGCACACCAGCGCAGCAAAGAGGGAACGGAGCTTCTCCTTCCTCCCCTGCCAGCAGGAAAACTTACGTTTTGGGATCAGACACCTGCGTCTCATCCAGCCCGCACCGGCCAGAGCCGCTGGCCCAACCAAACGAGGGCACGATTAGCGTGGAGATGTTTTCATGAACCAATTTGGCACCCACCAGCAGCTTGGCCTACGGGACATGTCAGGAAGCATCCAAAGCAGCTTCTCAACCTGGAGACGTACTCTTTCTTCCTCCGTTTCAAAGGCCAGGGTCTTTACCCCAACCCTGTCCTGTCACCACATTATAATGGCTGTCTGCCTCTCTCCGGCCTCAGACACGGGGCTGCCAGACGTGGAGCCCACTGCCCTGCTCCTGCGGGCTTGTAAACCCTGGTATTTTTGGAGCGGGATGAGAAGGCTCATGGGCAAGAGGCTGTCTTGGCACCAGGAGTACCAGCAAAGTGAAAACAGAGCAAAAAAGTTGTGAAGACTATGCAAGGCACCACAAAGAGGAGAGCATCTCCCCAAAACCCCACCTGACACTCTGCCGTCTATTTTTAAAGGGCTTTGCCTTTCCCAGGTGCATAGCAAAGAGCTGATGCCTTTTCTCCCCGTGCTGTAATTGGCAAATGGAGCACATGGACCTCTCCAAGGTCTCCTGCCGTGCTCCACCGCAGGAGGAATCCAGGCCCATTGAGAGGGAAAAGCCAAGAGTTTCAGCTCACAACCACCCAAAATGAGCAACGCTGGGTTTGCCCATCAAAGCATAGCGCTGTACGCAGAGGGGAGGGGAGGAGCACGGGTGCCTCGGGGGAGCTGAAGGCAGCAACCTCTCCCAGGGAGAAATTCAAGAGCCCCCCGAACGCTGCGACCCGTCTCCAAAGGGAGCCTGGTTGCGGTAGCTGGAATGTCCGAACTCGGCCCAGCTGAAGAAAAGAAATGGAGTGGCTTTGCAAAAGTCAGTTTTACTGAAATTCCAATGGTTCTCAGAAAAATGTGCTGGAAAAAATGTAAAGATCATTTCAGCATCTTTGGGCCACATTATGATGATCACTGAGCACCTTTCGGGGCTGCCCATACCCCTAATTTGTTTTTTTACAATTTTTTTAAGCATCTAGGGTTGTGAGAAATTCTATCATTTCATGCTTCTGCTTGAGTTCAGAACCAGAACGAGCCCAGGCATCCAATGGTTCTCAGAAAAATGTGCTGGAAAAAAATGTAAAGATCATTTCAGCATCTTTGGGCCACATTATGATGATCACTGAGCACCTTTCAGGGCTGCCCATACCCCTAATTTGTTTTTTTACAATTTTTTTAAGCATCTAGGGTTGTGAGAAATTCTATCATTTCATGCTTCTGCTTGAGTTCAGAACCAGAACGAGCCCAGGCACCCCATTCCCCCACGGCTCAAAAATCGCCATGTCCAAGCAGCTCTCCTACAAACCCTCCACATGGCACAGGA
The DNA here is from genome assembly GCF_000687185.1 of Egretta garzetta. NCBI lineage: Eukaryota > Metazoa > Chordata > Aves > Pelecaniformes > Ardeidae > Egretta > Egretta garzetta. The sequence goes on from NW_009260065.1 coordinate 754,793, forward strand.
AACTTGGCTTTCAATCCAAAACCTTCCATAGGTTATCGGGCTAAAGGGGCTGTGATGCAAAGGCCAGGGCTGAGAGCAAGGAACGAGCAGGACACCCTACATCTGCCTCAGCACCCTCCTCTGCAAAACTGCCTCGTGTCTCAAAAAAACCCAACACCAGCACCGGCAAAATGCAACCAGCTACGTTCAGAAATTTGGGCTTATTAGCCCAAATTAGGGATACCTAAACACAGCATCTGTGTGCCTGCACCGCCTCTGAAGTGCTGCTCCGAGTGCCCTCCCCCCATTTATCCACGGGGAACCGGGGCATTTGAGGAGAGCAAAATTCA
>NW_009260065.1:755193-755690 GCF_000687185.1 Egretta garzetta
TGTGGCAAAGAAATGGGAGCTGTGTCCAGCCAGAAGGGAATAGAAAGGTGGGATCAACCTGCCAAGAAGAGGTCCAACAGGGCACGCACCCGCTACCTGGGGCTGGTGTCCTTGGCTGGGGCCATGGAGAAGGAGCACCCTGCAAACCCACCAGGCACACGGCTGCATGGTGAGAGCAGCCACTCAGCAGGGTCAGAGGGCCGGGTCGAGCTGGAATGGGCTATCCCGTTTGGGTTTGGACCATATACTAAACCCCAGCCATGTGGTGTGGAGATGAGAGTTGACACAGAGCTAAAAGAGGAGGCGGGCAGCTTGCCCAGGCAGCAGGGATAGTGCCCTGTCCACCACTGCAGAGCCAATGGCGGAAAAATATTAGGAGAAAAGCCCCCTTTCTGCTGACCCCTTGCATCTTCCTGGAGCACAGAGTGGTGACCAAGGGGAAGGGTCCCCACACGTTTAAGAAACCCAGAGCATGGAATCTCCTAGAGACAAAGGAA
>NW_009260065.1:755757-761996 GCF_000687185.1 Egretta garzetta
GCTGGGAGCGGAGCAAAGCACGAGCATGTGGCCACGCTCACAGAGGGGATGAGAGGAAAACACCCGCCCTGTGATGCAGCCCTCTCCATCCCAAAGGTGAAATCAATACACCTTTCTGAGCACGCATGGTCTCTTGGCAGAAGTAGGGGAAGACGCTTGGAAAAGCGTTTCCTCCAGCAGCTCTGCCACTGAAATCCTGAGTAAGGTCTTGTGAGACCTCCATGCATCATCTGGGGATGAGCACACGTCTGACGGTGCAGAGGTGCCCCTGCTCATCAACACGTGAGCTCCTGCAGACCATCAACGAGGCCTCTTCTGAGCTTTAAACTAAGGCCAGGGAGGAGATGACAAGGGGTGAGATGACCCAAGGGCACCCTACAAAATTAGGGAGAAGGAAATTGAAGAGCAAGCTGGCTGACAGATGTATTTAGCGGTAGAAGTGCCACCTGAGCAGTAATGGAGAGCATCATTAATCTGAAACAAAGCACTCAGTCCCCAGAGGGACGAGCGGGATATTACGAACCACAAGTTGGTTCCTCGAGCTGCTTGGTAGGACGGAGTATGATGAAGTAGAAAACCAAAGCTGCACAAAGACAGTGTAGGATGGATCCTGAGCCTGAAAAGCTCCTTACAGACCTCTGGGATTAGCTCCTGGCATCCCCCATTCCCGCTCTGAAGTGGCGCCTGGACCCATGCAGAGCTATGGGCTGCAGATGATTGCAGTCCCAAGGAGGAATTTCATCCTCTCTGTGCCTCACAGGACATCCACCAGCTTCCACCCCAGGTGACGTGGAAAGGCAGAAAAGCCTACGTTAGAGAGGTTCAGCTCGCAGGGTATCGTACAGCTCCGGGCTGTAACCATGCTCTGACACAACTCAGCTTCTCAAAGCAGGGCCTGGGCTTGCAGGGCATTTTGGGGTGGAAGGCGCTATGAGAAACACATGAAAATTGCCTTTCAGCCAGGAGCGCCCGCGCTTTGCTTTTTTTTTTAATCCGTTGGAATTACTCTGGATTTACACCACCGTAGATGACAGCGCTATTTGGTCTAAAGTCAATGAACCAACCTAACTGACAAATTCTTCCCCGAGACCGCGAGCGGGAGCCCTCCTCCATCAATGAAAGCCTTTTCTCCGGCTCCAGTGGCTTTTGCCCGTGGGTTAAAGCTCACAGGGCAGCAGCCCAACACGGACACGAGGAGAAGGGGCAGGAGCTGGGCCAGCCGATGGCAGCTGGAATCCAGCCCGCTTGAGCTGACCGATAGGATTTGGGGCGGGGGGAGGCTCGGATGGAAGGGGATGGTTTCTTTTCCATCGTGGCGTTTACAGGTCACACGGAGGAGGGTGGCGAGGTTGGGTGGAAATGCAAGAAAAAAAACCCCCGAACCTAAAAAACCCCTCTTAACAACTTGGGTCAGGGGGTTTTGTAGTGTGAAAGGTACATTCCCGCTGTTTTTATTTGGCTGTAAATTTATGGCCCCTTTTGTGTTCTTAATCCTCTTGCAAACTATATTAAAGCCTCAGACCTTTCTACTTGGTGCTAATAAGCTCAACACTTGTATGCCTCCGAGGCAGAACATTAATTGTGGTGTGTTAATGAATGATGTAGTTTTGGACAGTGAGACAAAACAGGCCGTTCCTCTGCACCACTGTCTGCTTCCTCCTCGAGTCTCCGGGTCTAGGATGTCTACCCAGCCCACGGACTGCTTTTATTTTATTCTTTCTTTTCCTTTTTTAAGCCAGCTGTGCCTATTTTGGGATTACTATGCTGGAAAAGAGCATTGGCCCGGCAAGTCCAGGGCTCTCCTGCCAAGGCTGGATGCTTCTGAGGAAAGTCTGAGTCCCACCTTCCCCGTGCACCGTAGCACAGCCGCGCCGGCAGCGCGTATCCTGAACGGGGAAACTCCTTCCTGGCCCCGGGCACTGCTCAGCCTCCACCTAAAACCTAAGGGCCGTGCGTCCTGGCCATTTCCAATTCCCATTTCCTTCTCCACTGAGATGCTGGGGTCCCTCGCAGGCACAGGAGTGCCTCCCTCTCTCTTTGCTGAACTCCAACTCCCCCCTGGCCTTACACCCCATAAAACCAGAGCCCACGCTATCACCGTGCCCAAGAGCAGGTTTGCTTTGCCTTCGTTACAGCTCCTATTGACCCAGGGACGGGCACTTCCAAAAGACACAGGGGGTAAAGCTGGAGTGACGGCACTGGGGTTTCACGGGTATAAATGGGAGCTCACGGGTATAAATGGGAACTGAAGGTGCCAAAAAGGACAGATCTAGGGCGAGATGTGAAATGGATTAAGTGAACAGCCAGGGACAGGGTACGGGAGAGGTGGCATGGCTGTGCCACCAAAACAAGAGCAGGTTGGGGAGAGCAGGGGAGCGTGGAGCGAGGAGCACCCTCGGCCAGGCACCGTCCCCAGCCACCCCTTCCCTATGAGCTACTGTAGGAGAGCAGGCGCTCCCCTCCCCTGGGACAGGTCACGTCTGACCCCAAGGGATGATGTGCATCCTTTCTGCAGTGGAGAGGGGCAGGGATCTGCCACCAAAACACCAGAGCAAGGACATGCCCATGCTCAGCCAGACGTCAGAGCAACGTGGCTGCTCCTGCCAGTAACCTGCAAGGTGATTTCAAGACAAAAATGCCACCGCAGAGGAATGAGCTGCAGCACGGGTGGCCCAGATCCTTCTCCCACATCAACATAAACTCCATGACCCAAGAGCGGTAACAGCCTCTCAGTAGATATTTATCTCGGGAGGGAGGTTGAGGGGTTTTGGGTTGCTTTTGTTTACTACTTGTAAACTGTTCTTATCGACCAGCTTCATCTCAGGCCAAGGACAGAGCCAACGCTGATGACATCTGCAATAAAGCAATACCCATGACGTGGGCAAGCCCTGCTCCCAGCCCCGCTCTCACCCCCCATCCCACCCCACGAAGCTGTCACGTCCCTGGGCAAAATTGGCTTTATACCCAGAGACCCCCCTCTCTAGTAGCTGGAGAGTTCCCTTTCCCAAAAGGGGGGAGTTTTCTCCAATTTGTATTAGCTTTGACAGCTTCCTGCAGGGGAGCTTTAATAAATAGGGGATGGGAAAGCAGAAAGCTGCCATAACTACCGGCTTGTTAATCTGGCTTTGTCCCTCTGGAGCACCTTTCGCGCAGGCATCTCAGAGTCCTTTATCAACGCCTATGGGATTTAAGCTTCTGGGATGGAGAAGAGGATGTTCACCTGCTTTATGGAAGGGGCTATTGAATCTGTACAAATCCTGAAAGGAGCTGAGATAGGGAAGCAGCAAACTTGAAAGAAGAGCTCCAGACACCGAGTTGTCCAACCCAGCTCTGATCCCATCATTGTCATGGGCAGTGTCCTACTGCAGATCCAGAAGTGATAGCTGCGGTTTGCTGGTCTTGAAGGCACACTGAAGAGCTAAATTTCTTTGGAAAGCTTTGCAATACAGGGCCAGCAAAAGAGCCGACTTCCATGGCAAGCTACCAGCAACGTCACGCAAGAACATGTTGGGTCTAAAGCTCTTTGCTAGAGCTTGTCTTCACATCTCAGTGGCAATCTGTCCCATCAAGAGGAGACCACAGCTCAATTGCCAGGGAATGATGACAGCGTACCTGCCAGTACTCCTGCAAATAAGTGCAGCTCCATGGGCTTATAGAAAGATGACAAGGACTTATTGCAGGTGGTGACCACGTAAAGGTTGGTGGAACAAGAACTAGAGATGACCCCGATGGTTCAAGTTGCAGAAGAGGGTGAGCACGTGGGGTTTCATGCTCTACCTCTCCTCATGTGGGCTAGCACCCTACACCACAAGCAGCCTCACAAGAAATTATACCTCACGTACCATTTATGGCAAAACCAGAGAAAGAGAAACCACTTGAGAGAGAAGGCTCAAGCTCAGAGATGGGGCAAAAAAACAGAATCTGAGAGCTGGACAGAGCTACCGCTCCAGAAAGCTCCACAATACCTGAAACTGAATTATCAGCAACCTGAAAGGTTTCACGGGAAATACTTCCGCTCTTCTCCATGGAGCTTTCAGGCTGCTCTGATTCTTGTAATATTTTCTACTAATACCAGCATTCCTGGTATGAAAGTTGGCAAAGTCTGTGAAAAAGGGCTGGCTTCTGCCAACGGGTTCTTTGCTTGCTTCCCCGGCAGGTCAAGAGGAAGGTACAGACCAGGTACCTAGAAGGAAAACTTCTACCTAGAAGGAACGAGTTTAAACCTTAAATCTAGCCTGTCCACCTCGCAGTCTCAGCAGCAGGGTGGGGAGAGTTGAAAGTCAACACCATTTAACAGCAACAAAATCTCAGGGCCAACGAACTCAAAAGACGCCGGCAATTTCTGCCGGTAGAAGGCACCTGGCCTGGAAAAAGCTTTAATCTGGTCACGGCAATCTCACCAAGAACAACATCACCTATTTTCTTCCTGTTCCCCTTTTCTCTACGTGCACAGCTCACTCGGTCCAGGGCGAGGGATGGTTTGTGTAGGGGAGAAGGCGATAGAAGCGGCTGCCGGGCTCAGGAGGCGCCCAAGGGTGCTCGGTGCGTGAGATGCTCAGCTCCGCAAAAACAGCAATTAAGAGGAGACCAAGTGAAGGGATCAGAATAAGCTCCCGTTTTTAAAGGGAAGGGAATCGCCTGAGCCCAGCGTACCCAACCCCATTGGAAAGCGTAAAAAAGAGTTTGGCACTCCAGCACCCCCGGTCCCGCTGGTACGGGGGAACGTTTGCTCTCGGGTACGGCAGGGCTCCAAGCAGAGGCAAGGTGTGCGAGCAGGAGCAGGCAGGGCTGGCGAGGGTCATCCCGGGACAGTGTTTTGCCAGAGTACCTGTTCTCAGGAGGCTTTAGCCACCCCTTAAGGAGGAATTAGGATCCTTGCCAGCTTGGGATCATGCATGATGCCAAAAAATCGGGAAGGCAAAAGGGTTTTGAGGAGGAGAACAGAGATCCAAGCCAGACTCTGGGCTCAGAAAAATCCGAAAGGGTTGGGATTCACAGTTCGGGGTGGGACATGTATTTCCCACTAGGTAAAAACGCAAAAGTGAGACCATCGGGTATAAATATCGAGGGAGAGAGGCTCTCCGCTTTCTACGCTGCCGGTATTGCTCCTTGCTGGTGCCGGCACTCCCCATCTGAGCTGTGGTACAAATTACAAGTCCGTCAGGATACCACAGAGGTCAGGCCTCCCTTTTCCATGACCCCATTCCCATAACCCACGCTCTCCTCGCTTCCCCCAGCGTCTGTTCCTGAGGTCTGAATTCCGCGGTTTTATTAAGGCGCTCGCAACCAAGGGCCTTCAGCCGCCCGCTTTTCGGTAGCAAAAAATTATCTTGAAGTGCAGAAGATAAAGGAAGCAGGGAAGGAGCGTAGGGGCACCGGCACCTTCAAATCGCTGGCTGCTGCCGCTTAACCCTCCCTTAATAGGAAATAAAGAGGAGCCACGGCCGCTGCCTTCCTCCCGCTGCTGGGGAAAAGCGCATCGCTCCGTATTTCCCTGCACCTCTCCTGCTGCAAATTATGCTCCGTAATGGAGGGAGGGACCCCCAGGAACGAGCGCCCTTTCTCTTTGGCGGCAAACTTGGAAAAAATACCTCCCTCCTTAAATAAATAAAATCAAAAAAAAAGAAGTAGCCCAAGCAAACGGCAGTGGAATTGCAAACATCGAGTTTCCCCGCGTGCCGGGTAGGGATCACCATCGCGTTTCTTGTGGTTTCGCTCAAGTCCTGGCCGCCAGCGCATTAAGAAATGTGACTAATGGGTGTCATGGGGTGTTTGCTTTCTCCTCTTCTCCCCCAGGAGAAAAGAGGGAGGCATTGGGTTTGGTAGGGGTTTTATAGGAATACGTGCTCCAGAATAGGAAACCCTGCCGCATCACCTGCCCCCCAAATCTGCTGCCTGCCCCAACCCCGCTGGGAAAGAGCCCGTCCCGCAGAGGAGGGGATGGGCAAGACTGCCGCCGCGCCAGCCTGCTCCGGCTGTCACCCTCACCACCGCCTGCGGGAGCTTTGCTGATGGGGGGGACATGAGGATGACACCCCCCCCCATCTGCTGGGGCTCAGTGCCCCCCAAAACCAGGCTGCCTGCGCTCCCTGCCTGCCTTAGGGCCTGTCAGGAGGGTCTCACCCCACGACCACCGAGGGGGTGCAGCGAGGCCCCACGAGCCAGCTCAGTCGTCCCCCCCCTCGTTGCACCCCAGAACCCCCATCAGCACTCCAATTTCCCCGAAATCCAATGCAACG
>NW_009260065.1:768902-769531 GCF_000687185.1 Egretta garzetta
CCCCGCACCGCCCCGCAGCCCCCTCCACCCCGCACAACCCCGCGCAGCCCCACCGGGCGCCTCTCCGGCCCGGCTGGAAGCTCCTTCCCAAAGCACCTTCCCAAGGCACCTTCCCAAGGCACCTTCCCAAAGTGCTTTCCCAAAGCAGCTTCCCAAACCAAAGCACCTTCCCAAAGCGCCTTCCCAAAGCGCCTTCCCAAAGCACCTTCCCAAAGCACCTTCCCAAAGCACCTTCCCAAACCAAAGCACCTTCCCAAACCAAAGCACTTTCCCAAAGCACCTTCCCAAAGCGCCTTCCCAAAGCACCTTCCCAAAGCGCTTTCCTAAAGCACCTTCCCAAACCAAAGCACCTTCCCAAAGCGCTTTCCCAAAGCACTTTCCAAAGTGCCTCCCAAAAGCAGCTTCCCAAAGGGCCTCACGCCATCCCGAAGCACCTTCCCCAAACCCCTTCCCAAAACCCCTTCCCAAAGCATCCTCCGAAAACGCTCCCTCGCAGTGCCTCCCAAAAGGCCATTCCCAAAACACCTTCTCAGGCATCTTCCCAAAACACCTGCCCCAAATTCCTCCTGCTGCACTCCCCAGCGCTCCCTGCCCGGCCCCTACCCTGGGATCCCCCCCAGGGCTGGCAG
>NW_009260065.1:769655-770402 GCF_000687185.1 Egretta garzetta
GCGGGCTCGGGTACCCCCCCAAAGCAAGGAAAGCAAGGGAAGGAGGGCTTAGATCCCCCCCTCGTCCCCCCGGATCAGCGTGGAGGAGGACATCCTGCGTCTCCCTGGGCTGGGCCGGGGGCTGAGAGGAGCAAAAAAGACATTTAGGAGCAGCGCGTCCACCTCCCAACAGCTTCGCTTCGGCGCCTGATGGCATCGCCTGCCACCGAAAACACCCCAGGACCCCCCCAAACTGTGGGGCCGACCACAGACCTGCCCAGCAAAGAGGGAGGCCTCGTCTGCCTCGCTTTCCTCCCCCCTTTCCCAAGGGAAGAACCATCCCTGGGATGCTCTCGCCCCCCCCCCCCCCCAAAAGCAGCAGCGTGTGCGAACAGAGCTCGTGTCCCAAAACGTCTGGCGCTGCTTTGGCAAGTGGGTGGAATTGCCCCCCGGGGGGGCTGGGAGGGGGGCAGAAATAAGCCCCCAGCACATCTTTGCCTAAGAATCCATTTCTTTTCCTGCTGGTGGAAATTCACGGATAAGGGGGGAAAAGCCTTAAAAAGATTTGCGGGTTTGGGGGTTGGTTTTTTTTAGGGGTTTCTTTTTGTGCAGAATTCCCCCTTCTGGAGATAAAGCCATGAGAATCCAGAGGGAAAATGTCTTTTCCAAGGGGAACGGCAGAGCTGGAAGCAGGTCACCAGGGCGCAGCCCCGGCTCTGCCCCGACACTCCCGCCTTCGCCCCCGGTGCGCCCGTCGCCTGGACAATG
>NW_009260065.1:770552-771853 GCF_000687185.1 Egretta garzetta
TGGGGGCGGCGGCGCCCCCCCGGAGCGGGGGCGCACCAGGAACCCGTCGCCCCGGAATGCAGCTCAGCTCGAAAGCAGCAGCGGGTTTGGGGCTCAACGCTACCAGCTCCCACATCCCTGGGGCTCAGTCCCGCCACCCCCCGTGAGGTCAAGCCCCCAGAATCCAATTTGGCAACACACATGGCATCGTGACACATGGCATCGTGAACTTTCCCGCTTCTTCCCATGCCGGGAAAAAAGCAGGGAAAGGCAGTGCAAGGAGGGAACAGCCCACCCTAGGAAAAGCCCCCTCGGGGCTCACCCGCTGACTGCTGCCGGGTGCCCCGAAGCACCAAATTTTGCTCTTTTTTTCCAAATTTAACGGGTTTTGACTTCCCCGGAGCGGGCGATGCTCTCTCCCTGCAGCTCCTGGAAAAACACTCGGGCGCTGCTGGGCTGCGGCGGGGCAGAGCGGCGGAGCGTCCCGCAGGTTAAGCGCGATGCTGCCGCGCTTGGGTGCCCTCATGGCCAGCGAGCGCGGGGCCCTTCTGCCCCCCCCGGGCACCCCCGCCCCCGGATGCCCTGAAATAATCCCAGAGGCACGGCTAGGTAATATTTTATTTTATTTTATTTTTGTTTCAAAGGGAGCGGTTGCTTCTGAAATTGCCTTTTCTTTTTCTCGCTGTTGACTGCTTGCGCATGCCCCATCCCCCTTTTTTGTTTGTTTTTTTTTTTTAACGCACGGATCATTCCTCTCCGTATCTCACCCAGCGCTGGCAAAACCCACCGAAAGGGGAGCGGGGAGGAACTGGAAGTGCCCGAGTGCAATTTTTGATTCTCCCGTCCCATTCAAAGCCTGGTTTTATCACAGCGCTCTCCCACCGTGCGCAGCGTGTGATGCCGTTTATGTTTGATTTAAAAAATCAAATAGACATCAAATCTATTTGATTGAAAAAAAATTAAATTCATTTCAGAAAAAATCGAATTCACCCAAATAACTTTAATTTTTGAGCCGGGGCTCCTTGCTAACGACCTGCTCCGAATGCTGCGACTGTTTTCGGTCTGGCGGCGTGGTTTCGGTCTTGCGGGCTTTCAGGTCCTCCCCTCCGAGGACCATTTTATAGCGGATTTGAGAACTTCCCCGGTGACGGACCGCAGCACACCCTCGGACCGCTCAGCCACCTGCCTGGCAAACCAAGCCTGGGGGCCGCTGGGCCGCTCCCACCCTCACCGCAGGGCAGCCGGAACGTATGGAAGCTTTACATCGCGGAGAAATCCCCTCTCCAGCTCCTTTCTAACTTAACCACTGTCCCTGCCAGGCA
>NW_009260065.1:772219-772869 GCF_000687185.1 Egretta garzetta
TTTTTTTTTTTTTTTTTGTTTTTTTTTTTTCTTTTTTTTTTTTTTTTTTAACCCAGGCGCCTTTAAAGCCCTGCAATGAAATTTTGAAGTTGTCATCGCTGGTTTTTTCACCCCTCGGATGAAAGAAAACAACAACAACCCCCTTGGGCAGCAGCGGCTCAATAAAACCCGAGGGGAGCGAAGGACGGGGAACAGAGATTTCGTTGGCGCTTTGGGTGCAGCTCCCCGGTACTGAAAACCCTGCTCAGCCACCAGCTCCCACCAGGGGGGAATAAGTAGAGAAATAAATAAATAAATAAATAGATTCAAATCAAACCATTTTCGCCACTTACCAAACCTTGAAGTCCAAGTTGAGTTCAGCCACCCCGAAGCCCTGGGTCCCGGGGGCCGCTCCCCACGCCAGGGAAACCCGCCGCATTTTATAGCGTGAAAGCTGGGGTGGTCCCCGCCCACAGGGTGCTGCCTGAAAATGAGTATTCATAAGCTTTTCGGGACGATGACAATGTAAAGCTTCCTGCGTGCTCCCCCAAGCCCCGGCTGCCGCCCGCCCGCCCCGCATCGCCGACCAGGCCCCCTCCGTCCCGCTTCTTCCTCTCCTCCATCGCCCCAGCGCAAACCCCCTTATTTTTATTTGAAATGCTCAAATAGGC
>NW_009260065.1:773834-799526 GCF_000687185.1 Egretta garzetta
AGGGGGGATGTAAACGGGGACTTTCTCCTCCCTTTTTTTTTTTAACAAGATGCCAGTGTTTAAAAGAAAAAATGAAGCCCCTTTAGAAACGTGAAGCTGCGGCGATAATGACGGCGATCTCTCTAAGGCTGGGTGGGAACAGGTGATATTTTTTCCCTCCTTTCTCATTCCCATCCATCCTTTGTTTGCTATGAGACCGAGGAGCGACGGAAACGAGATGATTTGGATATTCCCCTTTTTCTGCACAGACCTTCTCCCAAGGAACAGAACGGCGGCTCGGCCCCGCTCCAGGCGTCACTGGGGAGGTTGGCTGCAGGGACACACACACAAATGCCATAAAAATAAACCCCCCCCAGCTCATTTTTTTACATCTTACAAAGCGAGGAGCGGGGCGTCTGGCTCCACTTGTCGGGGCCGAGCTCTGGACGGTCCCTCGGGAAGATGCTCCAGGGACAGGCACGCAGCCCCTCAGGGTTATCCCACCCACGGCTTTATTCCCATCCACGCTCAATTTTCTTCCCCCCCCAGGTGCCGCCCCGCGTTGCAACAGCATTTTGCGGTCGCTCTCAGCCCCTTCCAACCTCCCCCAAAGCCATCCCGGCCCTCCATCCCTTCTCCAAAACCAAATGCCAGGGCAACAAGCCAGCGGTCAAATGCTTCCATGCCCCTTTGGAGCATCCCGAATTCCAGGCAGGCATCCCCACGGGAGCCCCGCTCGGGGGCATCGGCGGGAGCTGCACACAGCAAGTCTTGAGTTTCTGTTGCTTCTTTTTTTTTTTTTGGCTCCATCAGGAACATTTTGCCTGCGTTCTCCCCCCGCTCCTGCAAACGGGAAGGTTTAAGCTCCCGGGTGGGTCAGGCAGGCAGGGACGACGCCGCCTCTCCCTGCAAGCGGGGGAGATTTTCTGTATATTGTGAATAATCTCCGGTATCCCGGGGTACCTTCCCTTAACGTCTCCGGGTTTGAAATTTCCTTTCCAGAAGAAGAGATTCTTTTCCCAAGTCTCCTCGTTTTGTTTTTTTTTTTCTTTTTAATTCCTCACTTGCTTCCTCGATCGGCTCCCATTTTATCTTCCTTTCTAGCATCTCTGCAAAACATTGCCCTAAAAAAATCTGCTGTAAATGCCTTTCTGAGAACCCGACCCGCCAGCCCTGGCTGGTTATTTATTCTCTTTTTCCTAACAAATTTCCCTTTTTTTTTTTTTTTTTGCCTTTCGCTACCAGTAAAACCATTCTCCCAAATCTCAGCCCGTTTGGAAAACCATCTGGCTTTGCCCCTGCTTGGGTCGTCTTCGATAATTACTCGAAAGGGTGGGCTGCGCAGGATTTTTGCATGGTGGCAAGAATACAGCCGCTATTATTCTACATGCCATGCAGCCTTTTAGAAAATTAAAAAGGCATAACGAGAAACATCTTACCCCGCTCGGAAGGAAAAGAAAACTACGCCGGAGTTTCCCCCGTTCATCTCAAAAGAAAATGCCAGGGTAATGCGAGACAGGGAGGGAGGGAGCGAGGGCTACGGCTGTGCTGGTATTGATGGGCGGCAGACGCGACTTTGAAGATGCTGCTGAAGCCCTATTTCTACCCCAGACCTTTTCGTACAAAACACCGCTGAAGAGGCAACTTCAAGGAGGCGCCGAGCGGGAATAACGCCAAGTTTGCTCAGGAATCTCTAAGCGCAGGTTTTCCTCGCTGAAAACGCCGGGTGCGGGTGAAGGGGGCTGGGATTTACACCGTTATCCTGGACTTCCACCCTTCTCTCCACGCTGGGCATCCCCACCAGCTCCCTTTCCCCTCCCTGCTCCTGCCCCCTCTCCCAAACTCAGCCGAAACCCTTTGAAAAAAGAGTTTAAAAAAATTCATAGGAAGAGAGCAGTGGAGACCATCGGCTTTTGCGCAGCAGCCCGCGATTTTACATCGGTGGCAAGCAAAGCCGCTGAGCGCGTGATCCTACCCACGGCGATGCCCGGCTGCCGGCTCCCGTCCCTTGAGCCCCGCCGGCTCTGCTTATTGAATCCCGCTGGGAAAACCAGGGAAGAAGCGGGGGGAGAAAAAGAAAAGAAAGAAAACAAAACAAGAGCCAAATGAAAAACACATCAAGCCTCAAACGAGAGGAAGTTCAGCGTGGGATTCATTGTTTCCCCAAGTGCCGAAACGAAGGGCTTGGCTTGCGCCGGGCGCACACTGCCCTCCAGAGACACGGCCCGGCAGCGGAGCGGGGGTCCCACCAGGGAGATGCTTTCCTAAAGGACCCCCAAAAAACCCCCTTTGCCCCTCCATACCTTTTAAAAAATTTCTCTTCTTTTGGCTCAAATAGCAGAGGATGGCGGCCGGCTCCGGAGATTGCCCATAGCTGGGGCGGTCAGGGTGTTCAGGGTGCATGCGCCTGGCGGTCGGGGAACCCAGAATTTAGGGCACCCAGCATTTAAGGCACCCAGAATTTAGGGCACCCAGCAGGCAGGGCACCCAGCAGAGCCCACCTTGGGTGAGGGACACCCCCTGTTGACTCTGCACCCTCCCAGCCTGCAGCACCTGCATCCCTCCGGGCCAAGAAGCCTTCAACATTGGGATGTTGGCCACCCCTTTGCTGCAGAGTTTTGGGGTGAAGCACCCAAGCACCTGCTGGTGGCCCCAGGGTGGAAACCCCTCTCAGGGGCTCTTGGGTTAGCAACCTGCTTGAACACAGGTGCACATGGGTGCAGGATGGTGCCCCCGGGCCTAAGGATGGGGCTGGAAGCCCACCCAGCCTTGGGGATGAGAGGAGGTGGCACCAAAAAGCAGGACAGGGGAGGGACAGGGCAGATGACACCAGGCCTGCGACCCAGCGAGGCACAAGAGCTGGTTGATATTTTTTTCAAAAAGAGGGAAAAAAAAAAAAAGCCATAACCCAGCTCTTTTCCCCCCATCAGAATTCAGCAATTTTCAATTTACCATTTTTTTTTTAGCAAAGCAAGAAGGGACACCCTTCTCCTCCGCATCCAGAAATGAGAGGCGGGTTTGTGAGAGAGGAAAGGTATTGGGGAAGAGAAGAAAATGGCATTTTTAGAATGGGTCTTTCTAGTTTTGGGAAGTTTCGGGAAAATTTTCACTTCCCTCAAGGACAACACGGAATGATGCTGAGAGCTCATTTTCTTGCAAAAATGCTTCATCCCCTTTCAAGCAGCACCGCTCTGGATCTTGCAAACTGCTTAGGTGACCTTATGGTTAAAAGGAAACCCACAGAATAAATCGGTATTTCACTTGTGGATCAGGTGGGGCGATGCCAGCTCCGAGTACTTCTCCATCTCCTGAGACACGCGCCCATGGTTTCTCCAGCCCTTCTTTAGGATCGCTGAGTTACAAGGAGGTTTTCCCGTTCCCCTTTCAGGATTCAGTTTTCTTTTAAGGAAAACTGCCTTAAACCCCAAATCAATCCATTTCCCCAGTTAAAAATCAGGGAAAGAAATTCATATCCAGTTTGAGCCACACCCAGGTTTTCTGAGGAGGCAAACCCCGTCTTCCCGCATAAACCAGCCTGGATTTATGATGGGACCAGAAATGAGCAGCTTCAGCAATAACCAGGGGTTTTGTGGGGTGCCCTGTTGGGCTGGTTTAGGGGTACTGGTGCTGGGAGGCATTAACTGGGAGGCATCGCCCCCTTCTGCAACCCCACTCCTTGTTTGCATGACGGCGAGCAAACCCATAACGGAGTATTAAATATCCAGGGTGACGAGGCCCCGGGGAAAAAAAAAAACAAACCCAACCACCTTTGCAAAGGGTTTTTCGAGGCCCGGATGAAACCGTATCGAATCTCTGGAGCTGGCAAGCAGCGTGGGGAGGAAGTTGTTAACATTTTGGTGTGAGAAGGTACCTGCTCATCCTTTCAGCCTCCGCCGTGCCCCTCGCCATTCAAGCCGGGCACGTGAACAGTTACGGTTAAGAGCACAAAACCTTTGCACAAAACACCGCGGAGTGACCCAGTAGCTAAAAAGCTCATTTGCATTCATTAACAGGCCGGAGCCAAGTTCAGGGCTATTACCGCAGACCTGCTCCCCCTCCTCTCCGTCCCCCGCCCCGTCCCCCTTACCTGCCCCGTGAAAGGTCCCTCTCTCCGGCTGAAGCTCCAGGGATCGTGCTGGGCTCGAGACCTATCAAGTGACAGAGAAAATAATTCACTCTGAAAGAGGATGCATCCCCAGGGCCGGGCGCTGAGGCCTCCAAAGAGGCGGCTCCGCACCGATCCGGGAGGCTTTGCTCCGCTGGGAGAGGCGCAGATGTATCCGAGTGCTTCCAGCTCTCGTTCCTGCCCGTGGAGCTGGGGAAGAGGGTGGGAATTCCTGGGACAAGGTGGGAAATGATCAGGGATTTTATTCCCCCCGCTGCATCCTTCCCTGCCTTCTAATGGGTGATGGGGTTTAAACCTAGGAGAGATGGGCCGTCTACGTTAGCATGCAAAGAGCAGGTTTGTTTGCATCTGCCTCCTGCGGGCATCCCCCATCTGCCGTGAGGGTCTCCAGGAACACCCAGATGCTCTCTGGGAAGCTCTCCCAGAGAGGTTTCCCCAGGAGGAGCCCTCCTCTCCCTCCAAGGGGACATCCCAGTAGCATCCCAGCAGCATCCCAGCAAGTCCTCCTTAGCACTTGGTAGAAACTCTACACCCAAGGTTACCTTCGGCATGAAATCAGTGCCCCCCAAACCCCCTCCTGCATTTGGAGCCCAGTTAGGCACATCCTCCTGGCCGGGAGGATCCTGGTGAGGGATGACGGGCAGCGATGCTGCTGTCACTGTCACGGCAGCTCCAAAGGATCCCGATGCACCACCGGTCACGAGCGCCTCACGTCTGCATCGCCAGCTCGCAACGTGGGTGTGCGCCAGAGGACGGACCCACGGACACAGTGGTCCCCTGGGACAAGGGACCGGGATTGCCACCGGTGGTCCCCGCTCAGGCAACATGGGCTCAGCGCCGTGCGATGCTCACATTGCACAACGCCGCGGCCCGGAGATGGGCTGCGACTTCCAGGGACGGATCCCGATGCTCAAAGCTGCTGTAAAATCTCCAGGGCGCTGGGACATCCTTCTCGGTCTCGCATTGTCTACCTCTCGCGCTAGACGGTTCTCATTAAGCCCCACAATTGATCTCCTGTCTTTAAAGGAAACAAGAAAGAAGGAACAAACCAAAAGGGATCCTCCTTCCTTCAGCCCAGGGGAACAAATCTGGCTTTAATTTCTCTTCTTTTTGTCATTCCAGTCGGGGATTTCACTTTAACGACGCTGCCTTCCCCATTCCTCTTCTTCTGCTCTTCGAGAAACAGGAAAGTCCCCCCTCTGCTTTCTATGTTTCCTCCCTTTGTTCTCCCCGCTGCTTCTCTGATTTATGAAAGGACTTTTCTCTCCCGCTATCTTTCTTGCTGGGAGTCGCGGACCCCCAAAAAGTGCCGGTCCCCACCCCGGAGTTCAGAAGAGCCGCTCGGCGGCTTGCTCTGATGTTTCTGCCTGGCGCTAAATATTTCATCTCCGCCGGGAAGGTGCTGGAGGACCACACCTTTGAAGCTGTCCTTTGGGAGGGGGCTTCGAAATTCATGCTACTGGAATGGCTTTGATTTCCAGTAATGGGAGAAAATCCACCCCGGCACCCAGCATAATTCATACCCAAACAGGTAGGAGGAGGCCGGCAGACCGATCCACTGGGATCGACCTCTCCAGGAGATTCAATCCTGCACGGCAGCCCTGTAGGAGACCCTGGAGAGATGGCAACGTCCCCTCCTTTCCCTGACCCCCGCCGGCACAAATCACAGCGGCGCATACGGAGGGTGTGAGACGGAGCCTGTGCCGCTCCCAGGGAGCGCGATGGTAATTCCAGGAAAAAAGCAAAAAAACCTCTAAAGGTTAAGGTGGGAAGGGGCATGGAGCGTAATGGTCTTTTAATCAGAAAATGAGACCAAAATAATGGCCTTTTAAGCAGAAAGTGAGACCAAAATATGGTTTTTTCATTTGGCGTATGCACCAAGACGTTATTAAAAGGAAATAGTTAAATATCTCATTAATGAAGATGAATGACGCCTCGGATTTGTTTTTAAGCAGTTCAAAGCAGGTTTTTTTCTGACCTCCCAAAGTGTGTGTGTGGAGGGGGATCTCAATGCTTTAAAATGTTTCTTTTTTTCTTTTTTCTTTTCTTTTTTTATTTTTAAAAGCAGCTTAAACTGATTTCAGTGCTGGAGCTGCTGTGCACACCCTGGGAGGGAGAGATCAGGCAGGGACATGAGAAAATCGGTTTGCTGAGTGCAGAGACATGCCAGGGATCTCGGGGGCTGCTCTGCAAATCCATCACACCGCGAGATGTCCATAGCTGGGACTGAACACACTCCCTCCTGCTAGAAAGCCCACGCGAGAGCCTGGGAAGAAACAGCTCCAGGGGATGGGGCATTTCATCCCCCCAAAATCACAGCTGGACCTTCCCTGGATGGCAAGTTCCGAAGGATGCAGGTTGTCCCACCGCTATGTTCACCATCGCCATCCCATGGTCCAGGCGTCCCAGCCTGGGACACCAAGAGGAAACGGCCTCAAGTTGTGCCCGGGGGAGGTTGAGGCTGGACATTGGGAACAATTCCTTCCCCGAAAGGCTTTTGAGTCCCCACCCCTGGGGGGATTTAACAGCCGGGCAGAGGCGGTGCTGAGGGCCAGGGTTTGGGGGTGGGATGGCAGGGGTAGGGGAACGGTTGGGCTGGGGGAGCTTAAAGGGCTTTGCCAACCTCAACGATCCTATGAGTCTATGATTCCATAAGCCTTGCCCCGGGGACCAGGTCGGACGCGGTGTCCGCTTTAGCTCTCATTCACACGGTCAAACCCCCAGGCTGCCCCATGAATCCCAAGCCCAAAATAAAAAGTATCCCAGCACCTGCGAAGGCCCGAGACGGGAGGGAGCGGGAGGGCAGGGGAGGAGCGTGTTTTCAGATTGGTTTTTGATACACAGCCTAAAATAAGGCACAGAGGAGCTTCTTTTAAGAATGATTGCATTAAAATAGCCCTCTCCATTACACAGACACTAATAGAGGCTCAGTGCATTATTTCTATCAAAGTGCAATTTGCATTTACAAAGGGCTCCTGGGAAGTGATGGATGGGGAAGGAATGGAGAAAGGCTTGTAAAGCCGAGCGTGCTCATCTTGGAGTAACTTTCAAGCACAAGGCGGTTTTTCTTACACCTTCCCCTCCAAAGAAACTCGTGACGTCTGCTTAAATGAACATTCAGGCTCTCGCCTTTCACCCCGCAGCCCATCAATAAAAGCCGGAGGAGCGGAGGAGAGGGGATATTCATTTATCTTCATTAGGACTCTGGCCAGCTCCTCTGATCACCACGTCGGCGTCGCCGGGAAGAGAAAAAGCTACTGTTCCTCTCCCCGGCTTCCCTGCCCGCACACGCACACCCCGCCAGCGGCCTCGCAAGCATCGCGGGGTGGCGGGACCCCGCTCAGCACCTGCCCTCGGCCGAGGGGCAAATGAGATTCGGGGGGCATTCCCCTCTCCGCTGCTCCTTTGCAGAAGCCGAGCTGCAGGAGGAGTGCGGGCAGCGAGGGGAGGAGGAAGGGAAAAGCAAACGCATGGCACGAGATTGCCGTCATGGAGGCAGTGGAAAGAGGAGGGGAACGCGATCAGGCAGAAGATGAAATGGGTGATATCTGGTTTGACTATCTTAAAGGGGTGATATCTGGCCTGAAAGCTCCAACCCCACCACCAGTCTCCACGTTACCTACTTGCATTAGCTGTTCAGAGGCCCACTCCCACTTTGGACAAGGGGGATCATTTTGGGAGAGGCACGTCACCCTCCCTGCCCTGCTCAAGGTTTCCTCCTGTGGAAAGACCCTCTCCTTCAAAGCCCTCTACAAACCTTGCTGGGATGCTGAGGAACAGAGCCACCTCCTGCTGTGCTCAGGGATGTCACACAACTGCCACTGGATGCTCTCCCACCTCTTCCCATGAAGGATGCTCCTGGGAGCCAAGTACTGGCAGTCAAGTACTTATGGAGTGAACGGAGACCTCGGGTTGGGGCTCCATACCCCTCCTGAAACCCATCAGCAGCTCTCTGAAACCCCCTCCTGGAGTGCACCAGCAGCAATCCCAGCTCCCTCCCTGATCACCCAGAGAGATGCCCCGTTCTTCTTTGACCCTTGATAAATTTTTGAGCCTTGGTGGCTTCCAAAGGCAATGAGGCCTGCTGTCCAACTGAAGAACAACCAGGGAGACCAGGCCTTTAAGAGCTGTCAAATTTAACCCACCTTTTTGCACCGCCAAAGCAGAAGATTAAACTTTCAAGACCACTTTGCATGTCTTTGTGCTGCCTGGTGTTCAATATTTCTGCGTGTTAAGTTCTCACGACATCCCTGGGGATGGAGGTCCAGAGCAAGAATATCACCCCTAAAAAGAAATCTCTTCCTTCTGATATCAGGTATTTCCCACCTTTGTAAGTTTTCTTCCAATGTCTATCAGAGCAGCCCTCTTGGCATCTAAAAGGCATGGTCTGAAATGGGAGGGAGACTGATACCACTGCGGTGGTAACTGGGATCAGAGACTGCAATACTCTGGTCTAGCACGGATGTTCACTGGGAAGACATTAGGATTCACATCGTATGGGTTTATTTTGGCTGAACATAAATATCTTGCCCGAGAGCATCTGTTCAGCCTTCCTCTCTACTCACCTCATCCCAACTTAGCTACCTAAAACCAGCCAGGTGAATCCTAGGTGGGAAGGCCGCCCCTTATCCTTCAGCTCTAGAAGGATCCCAAGGGATCTGAAGCTGGGTGAGACGAATCCATCTCCCACATTTAGCAGGATTCCAGGACCTCACAGCATGGGCATCAACTTCCCAAGAGCAGCCAGTGAATTGGGTGGGTGTTATTTCTTCTCAACAGTTTTAGGAGCAGTTTCCTCAGCTTTTTTTTCTCCCTTGCTTTCACTCGGGGGGTCCTAAGCCACACGCTAGGCACCAGCCCCAGCAGAGAGGTGACAAAAAACATGCAGCAAGGGGCGATCCCTTCCTTTTGGGCCCTGGGTACAGCTGGGTGACCCAAGAAGGACCAGCCACCATGAGAATCACCACGGTCCCCCCTGCCCCACCAGCCCAGCTCCCACCTCAGCCTTGTTCACCACCATCAGAAACACCCTGGGAAGGAAAAACCAAGAGCACAGCTTGTGCCTGCTGAGCACTAAAGATGATGGATTGAGGAGCAGTATTGCTCTCACAACGTTTTACAGGCTTCCCCAACAGCAGCTTCTCTGCCTCACAGGTAATTATTGCCTCTGTTTTCTCTCTGGTTTATGGGATTAACAACCATATCACCTCTGCCCTTCCTAACCCATCCTTCTGCCCGACAACCACCTTTTTTTGCCTAATTGCCCTGCTGACATCATTAAGTCACACTCAGTCATCCTTGGCCAGGACTTGGCTTGAAGCTGCTCTACTCTGGACCCACAGAAAGGTTCATGTGCCTGAAAACATGCCCAGCTCTACTCACAGCAGATACATGCAGAAAACAAAAACACTGCTTGTACCTGAAGCCCCACCTCGGAGCTTCTGAACTGGGACAGAGCACATGAAGTCCTTTCGCTCGCAGCTCATCTGCCCTTGTGGTGGGAGATGGCTCCAGCATCTCTCTGCTTCACAAGGTCCCGAAGGAGAGGTGAGGACACACCACGCAACTGCGCATGCTACGAGGAAGGAGGGAGAATGGACAGACACAGGAGGATGTACAGCTGCTTCCATGCTTGCCACCGCTCAGCGCATCTGAAGGCTTACTCCGGTTTGCTGCCTTCCCTCCCACCTCAGCTCAGAGCAGTTCGGTTCTGTCAGGCCACAGCACCTTTCCACTCCCAGCCCCAAGCAGCATTATTTTGTTTCTTTTCCTGTTTGCCAATGGAGGAGTGTGTTTGAACAAGGCATTTGCTTTGCAGGCAACGCATAAGAAGCTGGGAGTAGCTATCTGACCAAGAATGACCTTCAGCCTTGGGTTCATGCTCATGCTGGCAGCCCCAGCAACCTCCCCAAGCGTGGTGCATCTCCATGCCAGCGTGGCTGCCCTGTGCTCAGAAAACCAACGTGCCCTGTGGTGGCCCTCCATGCGCCACACAACATCTGGGAGGGTTCTCCACATCCCACGCTTAAGCCCTGCTGCCTTATGGGTGAGCAAAGTCATGGACAAAGCAGCAGATAGGAGCAAATTCCCCCTTGTTCCATCTCCTGGGATATTTCCTAGGCTATGGAGGTCTTCAGCTCAACCTATGGGTGGTCAGCTGCTAGCTCTCCATTGCATTGATTACACAGACTAGGTCTTTAAGGCAGGTCTCAGTTGCCCTCACAGAGGTAACCAAGTGGTGCTTGAGGTGCTTTGGGCATCCGAGTCGCCCATATGGAGCTGATAGTAAGAGCTCAGCACCCCTGGCAGAATCGCATCCTCCTTGAGCAACAACTTGGCCAGTGGGCTTCCCAGCTCTCTAAAACCAGCACTGGTCCCTGAGACATCTGCAACTGAACTTCACCTCTAGATTGAGGTGTGGGAGCCTGGGAGCTGAATCTTGACCAGTGTCCTGCTGGAACCCATTGCCCAGGGGCAGGCGAACGCCCTCATCCATCTCCCTGAGCTAAGGCTGGCAGGACCTCAGTCGCACCCAGGGAGCCCCGGATTTCAGGAGGAGGGCAGCCAACTGCCTAGTTTCTGATTTTGCAAAAGAAAAGCACATGTTGGGGGAGACTCAAGGGAAGGGGGGGGGGGGGTGATGCTACTGTGTCTGCAGCAACAAAATTGCTTTCAGAAGCCCTGTTCCCAGCTGGCTTAGCCACAGGATCATTGAAAAGATCTGGGTTTGAACAAACAAGAAAGAAAACCCTGAAAGCAGTTGTTTAAAACCACCCTGTTACCGGATTGTTTTGGCAATCCAGCTTGCATCCTTGCTACCGGCAAGGCAGCGGCTCCCACCGCCTTCCGACCCTGAAGCTGGGGGGACCTGAGCTGCCTCCTCCCCATGCTGCTCTGCAGGGCTGAGGACGATTCACACTCTCTCCAGACGCGTTTTCTAGCGCGACATCCAGCCCATTGCCGACCCCAGATCCGTGCGGGGGTCCCTGGGCAGCATCTGCCCCAGCCCAAA
The DNA here is from genome assembly GCF_000687185.1 of Egretta garzetta. NCBI lineage: Eukaryota > Metazoa > Chordata > Aves > Pelecaniformes > Ardeidae > Egretta > Egretta garzetta. The sequence goes on from NW_009260065.1 coordinate 784,952, forward strand.
CCACTCCCTACACACGTTGGTCCTTCCTCTTCTCAAACCTCCCGGTGCGGAGGCGCTGCCTCACCGCAGCCCCCAGTACAAATGCCTGTCCTCACCATAGAAAAATGTTCTTCCCACCTTCAACCTCTCTGGATGCGATTTAAGCCAATTCCTGGTGTACACGGAGAACAGTTCAATCCCTTCCCCTTTGCAGAAGCCCGTTACATATTTGTAGGCTGTTAGAAAGTTTTCCTAAGCTGAACAACTTCAATCCTTTTGATGTTCCTTCTTTGGCCATGATTTCCAGCCCTCTGGTCTCTTTGCAGCCCAGCTCTGGACTGTCTCCAACCAGTCTGCGTCCCTCCAGCACCGTAGCCCACAAGCTCGGGCTCAGAGGGCTCAGTAGCACCAAGCCAGAGAGGGATGCTGGATGCTTGGACCATGCCCAGCAGAACCAAGCTCACACCTTCCCTCTTCCCTCATTTTTTGAGGAGGAAAATGGTTTCCCTGAGCATCAGTGCTCCCTGGCTCTGCCTGGGCACAGCATTACCCAGACGCAGACGCACTCCGCTTCCCTTGGGTGCGATTTCCCCAGCGGGGTGGGGAGAGCGACTGTAAAAAAAATATTTAGAAGGGAGCCAAGCAACGAGGTGTGTCTCAGAAAGCCCAGGACGTACTTTAGTCATCGGCTTATCTATATGGGAATGGGGTCAGGGTGACTCCGGGGTTAAGGATGTCCCAAGTCACATCCACCTGTTTTCCAGTAGTCCTTGGGGGGAAAAAAATAATAGAAGGTTGTCCACTAGATGATTAGAAAAACAAATAAAGATATAAGAAGCCAAAAAGCAAGGAAGAAGTCAGTGCCCTCTGCACCGGGGAACTTACTCGTCAAAATTCCAGCATGCAAATCTCGCCCGCCCATCCCACCTCCCCAGCAGACGGGCAGATCAAAAGCGCCAGGGGAGCACGCGGGGTTTCGGAAGCAGGGAGAGGAGGAGCGGGCAGCTTGGGCAGCCTTGGCTGGTGACGGGGATTTCTCTGGTGCCAGCGGATACCTGCACTGCTGGGTCCCGGTTTCGGAGGGGAAGCGGCTCTCGCAGGAGGGCTGGGAGGAACGGCAGGGGCTGCCTGGGGCTCTCCAGCTGGTGGGAAGGCGAGGGTTTCTTCTTGGCTCGGCTGCCGGGAATGAGGCCTTCCCTGGTGACAATACCAGCTGCAGCAGACGTGGCCTTAATCAGCAGCAAGAAGCGTCCTGGCAAAAAAGGAAAGAAAGAAAAAAAAAAAATTAAAAAAGATGCTGCTGGAAATGAATAGGAATGTTTGCAATTATAATTAATTACTATCACTTAGGTATTCACGGCTGCATGTTTGGTAAGTACCCAAGCTGTAAAGCCTTGAGCTGTAGGTTTGCTCAACGAGAGCCTGGCTGACCATGCCCTGCGCTGCAGAAGCACCCAGGTGACGTGGGTGCCCATTGAAATGACCTCCCCTACCGGCCAAAACAGGGTGACCACATCCAACCTGCCAATTGGGAAGGGTCTAGGGCCACGCACGCTCCCGAACCGTGCCTGAGAATTATCCAGGCGAGTGCTAATAATTTAACAGCGAGGGTAATTGGTGTCTGAACCCTGGAACTGTTTAATTTGCTGGTAGAGACACCACCTTGGGGCTTTCGCTACCCCGGGAAAGCGTCCCAGAGGCTGGAAAGCATTCGAGCAGGTGTGAGATGTTTTCCTGGGTTAGGACTAAGGGGTTTGGTCTTAAGCTGAAGTCAGTGGTGGGGAAATCTTGCCCTGGTAACCCCAAAAAGGCCAGTCCTGACATATACTGTGCTCAGTGTCCAACCCCGGGCTGGGTTCTCAAAGAAGCCAGCACCCCCCTGCACTCCTTCCAGCACCTTGGGGCCAAACCCCAGCAAGATGCTATCATCTACCCCTGCATGCCACCACATGTGCGCACGAGCCCTGGGCTGGGCTGCCTGCAGACAGAGCTCACAAACCTCTCCCGAAGTTGGGGAACACTGGAGCCAGGCAGGAAAGCTGTGACTTCGCCACTCCTGGTGTCTGGACATGCGGGATCATCCCCAGGACTGCTTGTCCATGGGGATTTGCTGCCTGCGTAGGTCACCACAATGATGTTTTCAATGCCAAGATGTCCAGGACATGACTTTGAAGGCTTTGGGTAGCCCAGTTTGCCCTCGGGGATGAGCTGGCTTTGCATCCCTTCCGCCAAGTTGACAGTGGAGTTGTCTTCTCCCAAGCAACGCTGGAGAAGGGTGATTTTTGGCTGAAGCAGATGTGCTGATGAGCTGCTTGATTTCTCCTGGGTCTGCTGGTGAGATGCAACAGCTCAGGAGGGTGGGAAGTCAAACCTGACCTCAGCTCTGCAGCGCTGGAGCCATTGCTTCAAGCAAGCTGGTGGTTCCTGCGGAGAACGAAGGGCATCCGACCGATGCTGCTCACCAAGGGCTTGCTCCACACCACATCGTAGCTTGCGGGGACTTTTGACCAGGTCCTTAGTAATAAAATACAGGTCGCAGGTCTGCACCACCCTTGGCAGCCTGGACTCACGCTGGTAACGCCCTCGTGCTTTTGACAGCACGTGCAACCTGCAGCCCAGCTGCGCTATCGTAACCTCCTGCCTGCAAATGCTCCCTCCACCACCTGCTTTCAGGTGAACAGAATATTCCCACCCACTTCAACCCTGAAGTATCCGAAGGGATCCAAACCCATACACCAGGTACAAAGGTGCTTCAATCGTTTCACCAGCCCCGTGCTGGTGAAACGATCGAAGCATCATTTCACCATCAAGCAACAAGACTCCCAAACAGTCCCACCAAGTTAATTCCCCAGCCAAGTCTGGCATTTCTTAAGCAGTTGCCTTTCCATACCGAGGAAGGCAGACTCCTTGGAGCAGGGTATCTCTCAGCGGGACACAACAGCCCGTGATGGGACGGGGAGGATGGGGCTGGGTATCACAGACATGCAGTGAATGCTCAGCTCAGGGCCTCGGGCTCCATGCTCTGCTCCACCTCCTGTCCATGCTCTGATGCAAACCCACACTTTTCTGACTGCAGTGACTACAGGCTGCCTTATATCCTGCCCTCAGCCCTCTGAGAAGATGGGTGTAAGCGGACACATCCCGGTCTGTGCCTATAAAGAGGTGCACACGAGAGCTGGAGGGGTTTCATAGCCCAAGCTGCGATGCTGAGGCCAGATTCGGTGCTCAACAGCTAAACGAGGGATTTCCACCTCCAATAGCCAGGGTTTCAACAGGAGCCGGAGCAGGAGCACCCTGCCAGCAGCTGCGTCAGGCTCTCCATGGAGTTTTCTGCTTTCTCAGCAGCCAGTGGAGCTGAGGGCAGCTGAGGTCAGGAAAGGACCCAGCCGAGATAAAGTTCTGCTCATATCTCAGCCCCTGAGACAACGTCAGCCAGGGTCTTCCTCTTTACAGCCCATTGGTATGTGTCTAACACCCACCAAAAGTGAATCTGGACAATAAATATTAGGTTCCCAGTGATGTCTCCTTTACTCTCACTGCCCCCAAAAGCCCCAAAGCTGTGCAGCAGCGAGGAGGAGGAGCTGCAGCTTCAGGTGGGGCTGGGGGTGCTGAGGGAGCAGCACCTGGTGTTGGAGCCCCTGCTGCTGGCCTTGCAGGGGGCCACCCCTCAGCGTGGGCAAGGTGAAAGATCTTCACCCGAAGGACACTTCTCCCCTTTCCTGCAGCTTTCTTCTACTCTGAGCCATGATGCTGTGAAAAAGGGAGGAGGGAAGGCAGGAAGGTAGAGAAGACCTGCCCAAACATGACGGCTTAGAGGCTGCTGCCCATCCTTTCTTGGACAGATGGGAACAGAACATGCCTAGAGATCCAGTCACCCACCAGGCGCTGCCTTGGAAAACCTGTGGCTTTGGCTTGCTAAGAGGCTGGTAGGGCAAAGTGAAAGCTCAACGATTTGGGGAGGAGAAGAGCCAAGTGCGGCCTTCAGACAGGGCTTTCGCACTTCATGGTGGAGAAACATTACCAGAGCTGCAAATGATAGCGGTGGGATGGGGCTGCTGAGCATTCCCCGTACCCTGCACAGGCCTGGGGGCCATCGCAGCGTGAGCCAAAAAAGGGGACAGGGGTGAAAAAGACTGAAGTTTGGGTTCTTTCCAGGTCTCCACATGACCTGTTCCCCGCTGGGATGGTTTTGCTACCAGGACTGCGGATGGAGGAGAAACGGGATCACTTGTCCTCAGACAGGAGTCCCCTGCATGCTGGAGCAACAAGTGCCCAGGGCCACCAAGGGAGAAGAAATCAGGTCCCGCCACTTCACCGAGGGCCGTGAGCAAGGACCCGGGCAGCAAGCGCGCGTCTCCGCACCCCCTCAAAGAGCGAGCCGACATCTGCAGTGCGCCGGCTAATGAATACAAACGACTGCCCCGTGCCCCGCCGGGGGGTCTTTAACACTTCACACGTCTCGGCGACATTGAGTAATCATCTCCCAAAGCCTCCCCGGGCAGCCCCTCCATCCCACGGCAAGCAGCGCGGAGATGAATGACTGCCGAGAAGACACGGCATCGCAATAATTTTTCATCCATGGTGTTGCTTAACCTTTCGTGAGCAAATCAGATTTCCCTGACACCGGCCTGGGCGCCGTACCTGCATTAAGTATTGCTGGGTCAGGGAGGGGCAGCCGTGATTTATGCCTTCTCCCTGCTAATCGGATTCTGGGGCAGGCAGATATTGATGGGTGCCTGCCTTTGATCCATGGCTCTCGTGAGCCTTCATTCAATTACTGCCCCGCAGAATGCAATTAGCGGGCCCGCGAAGCCACGTGGGCCTCATAATCGTGGCACGGAGGGAAGATGAAGGGGCTGTCACCAGGAGGAACGCCACCCAGTCCCACCTGGGGATCAGATGCACCACGGTGCATTTGGACAAAACACTAAGGAAGCATCAAGGAGGAAAGGAGAAAAGTCCCATTTCCCCCAGGCGGTCCCATCTTGCTTCTTCCCCATCACACAGCATCACCACGCGATGCTCCCACCACCCTCACCTTCGTTGCCATCTGGCTTGACCATCCTTGCCCTCTCTTGGCATCGCGACTGCTCCGCCGCGTTACTCCCTGCGTGACCCAGTTTCACATCCCAAATCCAGTTGCTCCACCTCCTGTGTCTCCCTGCCCACATTTCTTCCCCTGTGCGTAATGCTCTGTGCTCATTCCTCTTGGATTTCATCCAGTCTTCTCGCCAGGGGAGGTGCAAGCTCTTCCCTGGCTGCTTCATCTCCCTCACCCATCCTTACTGCAGGTCATGCTATCTCTGGGCTATCTGTTCCTCTCCCTTCTCACATTTGTTTATCTGCTCTAACAACCTCCTTCACCTGTGCTCTCCAGGCATGTGATGACAGATCGTTAACGGTTGGCCTTGATGATCTTAAAGGTCTTTTCCAACCTAAACGATTCTGTGATTCTATGATTCTATGGCAGCTGTCTCTACGGGCTTTCTTCCTCAGCTTTTGCTTTAAAATCTTCACTCCTGCAAACTTTGGAGGTCCTTCTGGTGCAGTGTCCATCTGCCCACTTGTGCCTTGCTCTCAGGGGTTGGGAAGAAGTTCACTGAAGATGGCCACATTCTCTCATCCATCTCACACAACCTTCCCTATCCTGCCAGAACTGGTTTTGACCCATGGCAGAAGAAATCTGGCAAACCCTCCACACCACAACAACATCACCACTGACGGGCATCACAATGATGCCAACTGGGAAAACTGAACAACCACGATGAGGAGCGTGAAGAAGTCAGAAGGGTGAGAGCTGTTAGGGCAAAGTGCAGGGTCATGCACGAAGCAAAGAGCCCTTCACCTCAAGGTGGCCAACGAGAAGAAAGACCTGGATGCGACGGTCACTGCCTACAACAAAGCAATTCTGTCCTTGCGCTGGAAGATGGCCTTTAGTATCTGGTGAGACATTTCCAGTTGAGACGGTGAAGCGTCAATGCTTGTGTACGTGTCAGTCCTGGCAGGTCCTTGCAGCACGCACCTTTTTGGTCCACCACGTTGAAAGAGAGGCTCAGATAGGGAGGTCTATGGAAGATGGGAATATGTATGGGAAATGACAGCCAGAAAATGGAGAGGGATGGGAACCCAAAGGCCCTGGGCTTTGCTGGGTGGGGAAAACCCCAGCTGGGAAGACAGAGGAGTTTCTCTCTCTACACATGTCAAGAGAGACAACACCAAGGAGGGGAAAGAGCTAATGAAGTTAAGAACAGGAGCTGACACAAAAGCAAGTGCAAACTGGTCTCAGATAAACACTGGTGGGACATGGCACAGAGACTTTTAAGTATCTGAGAAGTGAGATGCTGGAAAGGCTTCCAAATAGGTGTCCAGGAACAAAATCCTCACTTGTTCAAAGTGAGGATTTAAACACGACTGGTACCAGTTTAACACCACAGGACCTCACCAGATCAGCGCAACGCCTCCAAGCAGCAGAATCCCAGGCAGAGGCTTTGAGGTCTGATGTGAGCCCGGGTGTTTTGGGCAATATTCCCCTGCCTGTGTGCAGGGACCTACATCTGACCTTGTCAAGCTTTGGAGCCAATGAAGGGAAGGGGATGTCTGGGCCATCATTATCTGGCGCTCAACCCACCTGGGGGTTGGTGGGGAAGGTTTTGGCTCCCTTGCAGTCTCCTGCCTGCAGCCACCACCCTGACTCAGAGTTCAGCGATCACCCAACAAGGTTTTCGGTCTCGTTGCATTTGCTGTAGCTGTTTTCCAAAGACTTGCATCCCAAACCCACAAGCAACCACAAGCAGGGAGGTTTTTTCCTCCTCATTTTCTTCGAGGCAGGCGAGACAAATACTTTTCAACAGATATTCTTGAGCGTTTATTTCCTCCTGTCTCTGTCCTTTCTTGCCCTCACCTTGATTTACCTCTTAACCTCCTTCCTTGATGAGATTGGCTGAGGTTGCAGGAAAGTGAAGTTGTCGGATCAGCCTGTCTCCAGCCCATGGGATTTTCCTCCTTAAGGCAGCCAGCTTCAGCAGCCCCAGGAATGGAGCTGCCATGGGACAGAATAAGGGCTTGGGACTGGAAGATGCCTGCGTCAAGCTGTGGGTTTGCTATCTCATCGTGTCCCAGGTACAGGACAGTCATCAGTCTGCACGCTCAGCACCCCTGGTGTGATGGGCTCCCTGGTGTCACCCCAGAAAGCAGTCCCAGAGTGGGACCTGCGTGGCTGGGTATCCGCTCTGTTGCACCAGACCTAGTGGTGACAGTGACAACCGGGTTGAACATAGGCCCACAGTCACTGTCCATGTGAGCACAGCGAACCACGCTCTGGGAGTTGTGTTCAGGTTGGATAGTAAGAAAGTCTTCACTGGAAGGTTGGTATGGCCCTGGGATCACTCTCTGGGAGTTGTATTCAGGTTGGATAGTAAGTCTTCACTGGAAGGTTGGTATGGCCCTGGGAGAGGCCACCAGAGAGGTCAGGGATGTCCATCCTTGGAGGTTTCTCAAGACTTGGTCACATAAAGCCACAGCCATCCTGATCTAGCGTTAGGATCCTGGTATCCTGCTTTAAGCAGGCTTAGAGACCTCCAGAGGTCCTGTCCCACTGGAGAGGGTGGTGTCTCTAGGTCCAAGCATGTTAAGGCTGTGCTGGATCTTCTTCCTTGTGGTGTCCTGCAGAGCCCACAAAGCAATACTGATGGCGATAACCCGGCTAGAGTTGCCACTTGGCCTCCACCCCATCTGTGTGGGAAACGCAAGGCAGCGAGTCACCACAGGGCGATGTGAAATCCCTGTGCAGAAAGTCAGTGCCCCGCAGAAGATGTCAAAATGAGAACCCCCCATTTTTCAGATGAGAAAAGCAAGGCATGGGCAGCCAAAAGGAGCAACCCAAGGGCTCAGGGCATGCTGCCTACGATTTAGGTGTGACACGGCATCAGGCCAGGGTGTGAGCAGAGGTGTGGGGCCACGTCTCGCCCCCTCGGCTGCACCGTCCCAACTTGCTCTTCTCCAGAGATGCCTGGGCATGTTCCTGGGGATGGTTTGCTCCAGGGACTGCTCCTCTAATGGATGGGGCTACACCCGGCACCATCCTCCAATGCTGGGCTTGCAACATGTCCCTGGGGCTGGGGGACAGGCTCTCTGCTCCGGCAGCCCCCTGCGTGGGATGGGGGGTCACAAGGGGTCCTGAGGATGCTCAGGGTGAAAGGCTGGGTGGCACAGAGACAGCTGAGAGGTTCTGGGGGGTTTCTTGGCTGTGGTGAGGTCTGGCCCTGCTTCGTGCACTGATTTAGGTGCAGACAGAGCCCCGCCACACCGCAGCGCTCGCGCTTTGGTGTAACATCGCTGGGCACTGCGGCATAGAATCATAGAATAGAATCATAGAATCACCTTGGTTGGAAAAGCCCTTTGAGATCATCGAGTCCAACCTTTAACCTAACCCTGCCATCCCACCACTAAACCCTGTCCCTCAGCACCTCATCTCTCCTTCTTTTAAATCCCTCCAGGGATGGGGACTCCACCACCTCCCTGGGCAGCCCATTCCAGAGCCTGACAGCCCTTTCGGTGAAGAAGTTTTTCCTAATGTCTAGCCTAAACCTGCCCTGGCGCAGCTTCAAACCATTCCCCCTCATCCCACATCCATGGCCCAAAACGTACCTGCGGCTGCAGCCCAATGATCCACCAGCCGGGATGGAGCGAGGACATCCCTGCCCATCATCTCCCGCCAGAGCCCCGCAGTGCTGGACCACATCTAAGCTGCAGAGCATCTCCGGCTCTCCTGCCCGGGGCTGCGCATCCCCTGGAACACGGTCCTGAGCCTGGAGCAGCAAACATCCCACCCGCTCTTAGCACGGCTCAGCACCCAAAATACCGCAGGCCAAGGGGTCAGGGGCGAACGTTACAGCCGCAAGCCCCGGTGCTTTGCACGGAGCTGCACCATGGGAGCAGGCATCAGGCTGATCTGTGGGTCCCAGGGGGGGCTGGCCCAGCTTGGGGGGACTTGGTGTGGTTTTGGGGTCCCACCTGGACCTGCTGTCTGTGGAGATGGACTTTCATGATTGTCATTGCCAGATAGCACCCAAGAATATTTTGAGGTGGACAGATTCGATTTGGGAGGTTCCCATCCTCCTTTTATCCTCCTCTGCCCCCCATGCAGGTGTGAACACCCCTGGCAGAGGTTTAGTTAGAAACAAGCTCCAGGGAGCACTTTTCCTCCCCGCTGCACCAAATTAACACGCAGGACCCCCTGGCCCAGGAGGTGATGGGAGCCAAAAGGGATAAAATGGCTTAAAAAATGGTTTTAGAGGAATTCATGAATATGACCCATCCAGGGCCCTTTTACACGGCTCCAGCCTCCCAGGAGGGGCTCCCCCAGCCCATGAACGTGCCCTAAATCCTTCACTCCTACACATGGAACCACAGCGTTCACTGAGCCCTTCCACCAAACCTCCCCATCACCCCTACTGGGGACCAGGACCCCCACGTCCCCCCCAGCCCGGCGTGCTCGGTATCGCCTGGCCCCGTTGGAGACGCCCCAACGCTTCACCTCTGTTTGGCATCACATGCCGAGACTTCCCAGTTAGCCGAGGTTTCCATTAGCCTGTGTGATGTTGATTTGACAACACTTTGATTTCCTCATCAACGTGCCGTGGTGGGACCAAGGCAAACATCTCACAGAAACCAAAGCCTGCTGCACCTTCAGTGCCAGGGCTGGGAGGTTTTGGGGGAAATCTCTTATCCTAACGCAGTTAGGGCTGGGAAAAAAACCCCAACCCAACCAAGCAACACGCTAATATCATCATCAAATTGCAAAGGATGATAAATACCATGAAAGAAAACACGCAGTGTGAGCTGGCAAAGAGATTTCCCGTGGAAAGCTAACACAACCCCCTTTTGGCCTGGAATTCTCTCTGCTCTGCCCTCCGAAGCCCAAATTCCTACTCAGGATTGCCTTCCCCACCCGCAAACCTAGATGTAATCAACGGGAGCAAGGCGGCTGCTTCTCCAACTCCCGCCTTGGGTTTAATCCTGCTTATTTATCGCAGAAACCAATTAAAATAGCCCCCAAATTAGGCAAAGCCTGGCTTTAGCCCACAGCATGGCAACGCAACACAGGGCGCGGGAGCCGGCGCTCGTAACGGGGTTGTTTCCCCACGGGACAGTCCATAAATCTGGGGGTTTCAACAGCAAATCTGTGCTGGTTGTACCAAAGGGACGTTGAATTTTTGTCTTTTCCAGGATTTAGGGTTTTTTTTTGCCGGCGAGGTGAAGGCAAGGGCAGTGCCTTCGCAGCGATGCACGCAGCCACAGCGAGGACAGGCGCTTATTTAAACCGTTATATGCTGTATTGTTTAATAGAAGTTACAATAGGATAAATGTACAGTCGAAATCCACATGCTAATTTCTAACGCAATTTAACCTGTAAACCATGCAGTCCATTTTTTTAATCAGTCCATCTCTTTTTTTTTTTCTTGTAATCAGTAGCTCTGCTAGTGAGTTTTAAGGAAAAGAAAAAAAAAAAAGTTCCCTTTAAAGTTAAAACTAATTTACTAAATTTTCCCCTTATTGTGCAACGACTTGTGCAAAAAAAGCTGTTTTCACCACATTAGTTTACAAAATCACGTCCTTCCCCCCCCGCAAAAAACCAAATGAGAAAAGGCAACCCAGGCAGCCAGCGGGCAGGGAGGGAGGGAGGGGGCCGAGGGCGGGGGTGCGTTCTCATGTCCAAATAAAATCAGAGGGAAGAGCCAAGGCAGAGAGCGACCCGTGCAGACTGGATTCCAGAAGCACAACCCCCCCAGCGTGGCCCCGGGGGCAAGAGAGGGGCTGGAGACCCGAGCAGCAGTGGCTTTGGAGGTGAGGCAAATCAACCAGTCCCCAGGTGACAGCCTGAGCCCCCCCCTCTCCATCGCTGTTTTTGGGGTGACTCCCACCCAGAGCACGGTGTATTTGGGTCGCTTCAATCACTTGGGCATCGGGGGGTGGGATGTACATCCAGCCAGGGCGTGGGAGAGTGGTTGGATGCCCCCAACCACTTGATGCTCCAAAAAAGCACCAAAGCCAACCCAGAATTAAAGGGAAAAGCCAAACGGAGATGCGGTGGAGAGGTAGGAACCAACCAAGGGCAAAGACGTCTCTGCTTGGGGTTTGAATACTGGTTTGAAGGGATGCTGGAGGGGCACGGACCGCAAACCTCCCTCACCTGCCCCTTCCCATCATCGCTACCTCGGGGGGAGGTGGGGGGCGGGTAAAAGGATTTTACCCTAAACCCAGCTTCAGTGCAGGAGGGGCCGACGCCACCGGAGCGGCCCTGGCTCCATCTCAGCCTCCGCCTTCCATGCTCCCTCCCAGCACCTTGCAAACAGTTTGGGGCCGGCATGCCAACGCCCACGCCTTCTGCCCAAACTGCCATTTTCGTAGCAGCGCAAAAGCAGCCAATTTTGAAGACAACAAACCCAAAACACCCCCTTGAACAAAGCAGCAGCCAGCTTCTCCCCCCGCCCCGCTCCAGCAGAGCCCGGAGTTGCGGTTGGATGTAGAACAAAGTGCAAAATTGCTAAGAGCATCTGACTTGAACTCCAGCCCTAGGAATAAAAAAACACCCGGAAAAATCTCCTGCTCTCCCTCCCGCGCATGCACAGAGGCTGCTGTCTGATGGAGGTGGATAGGTAGGGTTTGGGTTGCGACTTAGCGCATTAGAGCCCTTCTATAAAATCATTCCCAAGCCCTGGGCAGAGCCCCTGGCGGTTGTAAAGAAGCTGAGATGTGTGGATGCTTCTCAGGAAGCCAAACTTGGCCTTTTTTTGTTGTGTTTTTTTTTTTTTCCCCCCACTGGTGCTGAACTATGTTTGCCGGGTAGGGGAAGAGCAGGGATGACAACCCAGTTTCCACTGCTTTAAAAAAAAAAAATAAAGAAGGTTCAATATCCGAACATGGGGGTGTTAATAGCAGCACTTTTTGTTTGGGGGTTGCAAATCTCTGATTACTGCAGCAGGTTCTGCCCCTGTTCCCCCCCGCCCCTTATAAATTTATAGCAACAACCTTTCCCTCTTAAGCAATGCCATCCGTATCGGAGGATACTAATCATTAGTAAGAGATTTAGAAGGGATTTTAAATGTCTTCCAGGGCTTTTTAAGCAATCTGTTTAAAAGATTAATTTTATTTTGAAGGGATGGAACCGCATCTCTTGGAACAAAAAGTTAATTAGGACCAGAGCACCAAAATGCCATTTGTCATCCCGTTCTGTGACTTGCGGTTAGGTGCTTGACCTCCCGAAATCAGAAACTCGCTGAATCTCTCCCTTGGCCGAGTTTGACTTTCCCAGCAGCAAGTCCTGAGCGCCAGAAGCCGGTTTGCAGGATCCCAACCCTGAGGAAATCCATCCCGGGCAGGCACAGCAATGCCGCCTCGTTCCTCTTTCAACTACAGCTTGGCGGAGCCCAGATGTGGGATGGGGAAGGCTGGGAGCTGGCTGGAGCAGCTGAACCAAGGCCTTGCCCCCAGGCCCAGCTGCTTTGGGGTTTTTATGCAGGCACACAATGTTGGGGTCACCCCTTGGGGGAAAAAAATGGAGTTTCGAGGCAGTGGCAGGAGCTGGGTGCTTTTTCCCGCTGGCACCAGCAGCACAAAGCCCCTTCCCCGTGTCTCGGGGACCGGAGGCGACGCTGCCCGGCGGTGCCTGCTCCTCCTCCCTTCATCCCAGCACCTCGCACGGAGGAGAGGAAAAATCACCCCGGCTGCAAGGCACCGCCTCGCCCGGCAGCAGAGCCAGCGGCTGACCAAAGCGATTAAAAATTGTGTTTGACAGTCTGTCCTCCCACTAATAAAACCTGGAAAAGCCAGAGCGCCTTATTTGTCACGCTCGCCGCTGCTCCGCGCCGCCGCTGCCAGCAGCTGTAGCAGCTTGGTTGGACTTTAAAGTGCTTGTCACTATTTAATGGCCCTTAACTGAAGTGCCCCGCGGGTTGAAGCCTCCCCCGTTACTGTCACCGTTGGGGAGCTGGGGTTTTTTTTTCTTTCCATCTCCATCCTCCGGGTAGGAGCTCAGGTCTGATGCTCAACCCAGCCGATTGCGTTTGCACCCCCTTCGCATTCGTGCGCCCCTGTCTCTCCCACGCTGGCACCGTGGAGGGATGGGGACGAGGGATAAAAGCATCCTGTGGTCCTGCAGCTCACGGGCACGGCGTGTCTGGAGGGCCGAGGGCTCTCCCATGGCTGCCAGGAGCATAAGGACCAGTCTGCTTCCTTTCCGCAGTAATTTGGCGAGGAAGAGTTTCCCACCAGAGTCCGGCAAGTTGGGCAATTTTTCCTTCTTGGTCGCATGGGATTTGGGATGACAAGATGGAGCTGGGGCTCACAGGGGCCGTGGCAAAGCCCCCAGGCTGCTTCACGCTCAGGTCCAGCATTGCAGGGAGCAGGAAAGAGGTCACCAGTGGGGAAAGGACTGAGTTTGTTTTCACTTGTCCCTCTGAAAGCCTTTGCTGGGTCATATGGAGCTGTATCTATGAAGATGATCCCTTTCTGGCCACGCTAACACCAACTTCCATTCAGCTGTTTTTTCCTCTGTCCTTATATACACGTCAGAGGCGGCAAGAAGAAGACAACCTCTGATCCCCCCTGCCAAAGCAAGGAACCGCAAAGCCAAGGTTGGCTCTTCCCTCCTATAAACGCAAATAATCCACTGGTCCTCGTGGCTGGAGACCTCCGGGACAGGACGACAGCCCCAGAAGGTCATTGCTGACAACGTGCCTACCTAATTTCAGGGTTCATTAACACGTACCCTTACCAAAAGGAAAACCAAAACAGTATTGCTGAGGAACGAGGGGGGAAGAGAAAGCACCATCCCCTTCGTGCGTCCAGAGCTTGGGTGTCAGAAGAGCTCCCCGGACAAGAAACACATGGCAAAAAGTGGAGGTGGTCAGGGAGCCAAGGGGCTGAATGCACCGAGAAAGTGCTGCTGCTCTTCTGCAAAGGATGTTCGAACAAATCCTGCCCCTCCCCAGCCTCGGGGATCCGTGCCGCGGGAGGGGAAGGAGAAGGAACCGCGCTCCGCAGCTCAGCAAGACGCCCCTCCGCGTCCAACAGCGGCGGGAGAGCTGAGCACCCACCCCCTGCCAAGGAGGGCAGGGACGGGCACGGCTCGCGCCCCTGCTGAAGCAGCGCTGCCAGGGCCGTAACATCCTCCAGGAAGATTTTAATTCCCTTTAATGCCAGCGTCTGGGAGGTGGGGGAACTGGCTGGATAAGCTTTCGCCTGCAGTAATTAGAGTCAAAAGGGTAAGGAGAAGGTAAGGGTGAAAGTCCCCTCCCTCCGTAACCTGAACCCTGGGGTTCAAGTCCTGTTGGCAGAGCTACCCTCCTCCCCACAGCCGTCCTGGTTTGAGCAGAGGATGTCTGGGCACCTCCAGAACAGAGAGGGGGATTTTGTCCGTAGGCACTTCTGAGCCAGGGGCTGCTCCATGGGGCATCTGCTGCTGCCTCCACTTCAGGGACCGCCAGGAGGTCCCTTCTCCTTGCCCGGGCCCGGGGCGAGTTTGCAGGGCTGCTCCTCGTATGGCGCAAGCCCGGGCACACGCGGGAAGCAGAAGGACTTCAGCCTGCTGCGCCGT
>NW_009260066.1:0-45278 GCF_000687185.1 Egretta garzetta
TGGAGGCCAGCCAGCCCTGGCTTGGAGATGTGATGAGAAGGAGGCATCCCTGGAGACGAGCAGGTGCTGTTATTGCTGAGACTCGAATACATGTGTGAGAAACTTTCCAGTCCTGCAACTAGACCTCACTTACTCCTCTTTCCAGGCAGGGGCCCCAGGCACCCTCTGCACCTGCCCCTCACTCATGGGATGCACCCTGAGAGAAACCTGCCCAGGATGAAAGCTGAAGGCTAGCACAGTGGCAGAGCACCCCATGCTGGTATATCGTGCTGCAGCCTCTGTAAACCAACAAGAGTCCTGAACACCATCTCACAGCCCTTCTTTGATGGCTTCTGTTGGGACCAGACTGCTTGAGGCATTTGCTGGCAAATTGGCAACCGGCCTCTCTGTGGTGACACAGCAGAGCCGGCAAGAGACAGCGAGCATCTTCCCTGGACTTCCCTGATTGATTGTTTTTTTTCTCCTTTTGCTGAGCTCCTGGCATGCTCGGCTATTCTGGGAGCCACATCAGTTGCGCGTGAAGACCCTCTGGGGAAGGACTTGCCTTGCCCGGCTCATGACTGTGGCTGCCCTGCTGGCTGCCATACGCTTGCTGCTCACCCCTCCAACAGGGTGCTTTGGCCACTGCACAGCAGCCCGCCCTGGCCCTCCTCACTCCCCTCTGACAAGTGACCAGAGCCCTGAGATGCAGCAGGCTGCTCCTCACCGATGGCTCCCCAGTGGGGCTCTTGTGGAGCACAGGGAGACAGCAAGAGCTTCTGCAATGCAGATTATTCATTTTAAATGTGTTTTTATTTCTTTGACTGGTAAGATGGTTTCTTTTCTGTTTTATTTGTCGCTTGTCTTCCCTAGCTTATATGCTGAAATTGGCACTTCATTTTCACTTCAGCCCCAGCCTAATATTAATGCAGGCAACGATGTAAGAATGTGAAAAAAGAAATCAAATCCTTATGCTCCATGAACCCACTAGTGATGGATTAAATACAACGTTTTTCCTTATATATTATGGAAATAGTCCTTGCATGTCTGAAGACACACGGTATTATCTAAAGCACCCTATTCAGACATGCAAGCGAAGTTGCTTCTGCTGTACTCTGAGCAAACAGGAGTGGGCTAATGGTGTTTTGTGTAAATGAGGCATATGTTAGATTGAGTGCATTCAGGGTCTGTTTATCTAGTTACGATTTTTCTTCGCAAGAGCCTTTCAGTCTCCAGTTTCCTTGTACAAATGTCCCTTGCACTGGGTATCTGGGGGATGGGGGAAGGTCTAAAGAAGTTCAAGATTTTACAGCTGAATTGAATACTGAGGAAAATGGATACCAAGGTCAGGCTAAGAATAAAGAAATTGATTCCAAGGGCAGCGGCACGATGGAAAAGGCCTAGGATCCAGCAAAACATTTTCCTTATCGTTGTTCTGCTATATAAAAAAAATGTCAGTTGTAATAGAAGGTGACAATGGAGGAAAAATGTTATGGAAACCAAACATAGCAAAATTTTAACGGTGATTTATTGTATATGTATTTTGATAGCTCCTATCCCACTGTTCAGCTTCTCTGCACAAAACTGCATCGTGGCAGACCCTGGTAATGGATTCCTTCCAGCAGACCCCTGCCGGTTCTGGTCATTGATCCAGACGTATATGCTGGCTCAGGAGCAAGAGGCTGCATCTACATCCTGCCATGAATATTTTCAGGACTAAGCTATTTCATGCTTTAGTGTTATTACAGTTTTGAATATGTGTATAATGCAGTACTGTATATCAAACCAACCCCTACATAATCCTGCAGATGTGACCCATTCTGTTTCATCTCTGGTACCAAGGAATGGGAGGAGAGCAGCACAGAATTAAGAGGTTTTCTATTGTGGCTCCCCACTAATTATTACAATATTTTCAAGACAGTACCACAAAGTGCCACATGGAATGTATTTATATTCATATAGATTTCATATTGTGTTAAAAATAGGCAGCTTCACTTAAATCACATGGATATCTACTACATCCTCAAAAAAGCCTCCATATGCAGCAGCAGTGCAGAAGAAATTATGGTGGTTGTTTGTTTGGGGTTTTTTTGTCATAGCAAGAGGCTGTGGAGTTTTTCTAATCCATAAGGAAAAACTGAAATGGTTAAGCAGTTGTAGTTAAGACATCTGTAGGCCAGAAAGCAGAGCCTAAATTTGCACAGGGCATATACAGTCATTTGCAGACCAGTTGAGTTCACCTAAAAAAACATGAGAACACTTTCAGCTAGCTAAAAAGATATTCATGAAGCAGAAGGGGTTTTTTTTTTAGAAACAGATAGAGCTGCCCAGGCATTAGATCAAAGGTGAATCCAAAAGCAACGTCACTGAACCAGGCAAAGAGCCTCCCGCTGCCCATGGGTATTATTTTCCCACAGCCCCTTTCAACTTGGATTTGAGTTGGTTGGTTTAGTTGCAGAAAACCACTGTGGTTTTGGTAGTTGTTTCGAGTCATACAAAAGTTGGTTGTTTTTTTTTTTTAAAAAACATGCTTATACAGAAAAGCCATAAGATGTGCTTAACAGGTGTGGAACCACAAAGCTTATCTAGAAGTCACCCCAAAAAGCGAGAGGATGAAGTTTCAAGGCGCAGACCTGCGCCAGGAGGAGTGGGACAGCCTCACACCCTGCCAGGCATCAGCTGGACTGGGACATCACCTCTTCTCCCACCCCAGAGAAGCCCATACCTCCGAGGGCTGCCACCCACTCCTGACCTCTGCAGCCATGGTTCCCCCGCGCTTCTATGGGGAAAATGTCCTCAGCAAAACCCCAAGGCTTTAGGAGCCCTTCCTGCTATAATGTGAGAGATCTACAGCTGGGACAAGGAGCTTGCCCACAGAACCTGTGGGTGAGATAAGCCCTATGGAGTGATTGTATTAGTCAAACCCGTTTCAGAGAGAAACAATCGATCTTTATTCTTACACATACAGAAAACACTTACTGGCCTCAAATTAAAACAAAATATTATATAATTTAAAGTCTGTTTGCAGAATTCTTCAGATGGCATTGTTCTCTCAAGGACATTTCTTAAATTGATTTAACAATTTAAAATACAAAATAAAATATTCCCAAAATACATTGGGAATAATAGTCTCTGTGAACTAGTTGTTTGCCACCATTTCCAGAATTCCACAAAGCCCAAAGACTTTCAGTACTATATAAAAAAACAAAACCCTGTCTTAAAGATAATCAACTTATTTTTTCTGTCCAAACCTTATTACAGAAAGACTATACCTGAATGCAAGAACATTTATCATTACAAAGCACTGTTGAAAACTGTTTGACACTTTACCACTGAATGTTCCTGCACTCTACCTCTGCTTCTAATTCCGTTCTGAATTCTGCTATATCTGGCTCAGTTCTGCACGGTGGCAACAAGTTCTGTAATCTGGTTTACATGCTGTGTGAAAAAGCAATTGTTTTGTTTTTAACATGACACCTTTATCTTAATTAAATATGGCTTTATTAATCCTTCATGCACCTTTTCTGTATCGTTTATTATTTGATGTACTTTCACTGTGTCCCTTTCACTTTGGTGCTTTGCCTGCCAGATCAGCCTGCGCAGGCAAGCTCCAGTGAAGGTGTTTCCCAAGGCTGGAACCACACACGTTCTTTGCACAGGCTCATGTTCACACATACCTCAACACTCGTGCTCACTTTGGGGACAGAGCTTGGCATCCTATTGACCTTGGGATGCTCCTTACGGGGCAAAACATACACATGAGTGCTGCTCATCTTTTCTACACTTCATGGCACAAGGGGTTTTCCAGCCCTCTGAACCTTTCTTGTCTTTGAAGTTGTCCCTGAGTTTTCACCATTTCTGTCACCTCTGTGGGACGGAGCAGTGAGAACTGTACACAGCCCTCCAGGTGAGAGCGTACACTTGATTTATTTAACTGCATTGTGTTCTCATGTGTGTTATTTGTGAAGCTATTCGTCATGGATCCTTACGCCCTGTTAGGGCTGCTGACTGTTCCTGTTGCTGACCTAATGTCTTCACCCCTTCGTCCACAACGATGACTCCCAGGTGACTTTTACACACTTTGGAAAATTGTAGTCTGGGTCTATTTTCTGAATATCTTCCTTTGGTTACTCGTATCTCCACACAGCACTATTAGCACAATGAATGAGCTCTGTTGGGTACTGAATCCATAAACTCATTGTGGATGTGCCCTGTAGACATGCCCTTAGCATCTGAAAACTAACAAATGCACAAGACAGACCGTTCCCCCCTTACAGCTCAGACAGGAACACTGAGCCTCACCTGCCAAACTGCTGCCCCATGTTCATCTTGCTGGTCTCAGCCTGGCAATTTCCTCTGAATCTTTTCAGTGTTTGATTAACGTTAATGTGAGTGTTATTGCAACAGCTCTAACTCAACTTCCCAGCTTCTTTTTTATTTTAACAAATAGTTTAGAGAATTCTAATTGTAGAGTGGGACTTGGTCCATCTTTTTATTATTAAATGAAGCAAAGCACCATCTTAAAGAAAATGAGAGTAGTTTGCAATCTTGCTTCCTTTTTTCTTTTAATTCTTCTCAAAAAAAATTCAATTTCGTGCAGAACAAAAAATCTGGGGGAAAAAAGCATTTAAGACAATCAAGACACTTTTTCATCTGTAGCTTTGATATGTTTAATTTCAAATTTGCCCAAATATTTTTGCTTTAGCATTCTTAATTTTATAGTAAATTGTAAATGTAAGTATAATAGTAACCTTAAATGTTCATGTCATGAAATGAAATTCTAGTTATAATGAAACATTGCAACATAATTAAAACTGTGAAGTTCAGATGAGTCATTTTGACCTTTTCCATAGCAAATTTCATTGAAATTAACACATTCCTATGAGAATGTGATTTAAATAAATTTTCTTTTTTTTTTAAAGCAGAAACCTGTTCTATTAAAAATGCATTCAAATGTTCCCACTGTTAACCTTTGCCATTTCAGCAATTTACAGCCTATTCTTCTTTGGTGTCCTTTAGCTAGTTTCCAAAGCAGGAGAGTTTTTACTCGTTGTACTTGGCCACTTTGTTCCTTTTGTAACTTCTCTTGGTGAACTATACTAAAAGCTATCGAAAGTCCAAATATTTAATCCCCTACTAATTTATTAGCGCATTCTAGGAGATTAGAGAGTCACTGTTTGCTTTTGAAGAACCTGTGCTAATTTGGATTCCATTGTGGTCTTCAATGCTTTTTTATTGTTTTAATCATAATTCACACAATTCAAAAACTAGCATGACAGATTTTCCAGGTAATTCACTTTTGAAGGTAAATACAGCATTTTCCATGCATAAATTTTCAGCTAAATTTTGCATTTGCAGTGAAGTTCTGTTTGCTTCAGCTCAGCCATTTCATCTTTAAGCCTTACGGTGCTGCTGGGTGCCTTCCACTGAACCAGGTGTCTTAGTCCTTTACTATTTATCACTTTGCTTCAGTATCAAGTGTTCTGGGACACCTCTACCTCCAACAGCACCTCATTCTTAAAATCAGGTATGTTTTCTGAGCAAGAAAACCATGACTTTTTTTTTTAATTATTTTTGTGGAAGCTGGAATAAAGAAAATTTGGTAAATAATTTTGCCTATCCGGGTTTCAGATAGCACCAGCGTTCATACATACAAAAGCTGAGCTTGCTTTCATCTTGTCCAGTACTCTTTTTTCAGCAGGGTAGGAACACCTGTAGCAAATCAGCAACCTGAGCATTGCTGGGCTTTTATAGACTCTGTGGAAAGGGGGGGACAAGTGAGATATGAGGATAATAATGATACAGTCTTGCAGAAGTTACGGGAAGCTTCCTCAAGGTGTCATGGGAAACCTGGTAGTAAAAATATTGCATATATTAACCAGAAAATAGGATGACTAGCACAGAATTATAATTAGTTAAGATGGGAAATAATCTAGTGATGTCACTTCCAAAACTAGCACGAAAACCTGACAGCGTGCCTGGGCGATCACACAGGGATCGCACAGGGAGGTGGCAGAAGCAATTGCATGTACACTGAAGATGTCAATTTTTATTAAGTTCATTATTTTGCAACTTCTAAAATGTGTGCATTCCTACCTATTCATTAATATTTCTCTGAGAGCAGAACTGAAGTTCATGGGAAGAAGCATCCTTTGACAAGAAGCAGAGGCCTGACAGGTTAGTTCAAGGAGAGAGCTGGCAGCAGATAGGAACACCTGGATGAAGGCAACACCTAGATGAAGAGGTGGCATCACCTCTCTACCTGTTATATCCCAGTAACAAATTCAGCACTGGGCACTGGGTATAAAGACGCTGCAGACCCCTTGTATCTGTCACGATATGACATGGGGGCAAGACAAGGTCTAGCTAGATTTGCATGTTTGGTTTGGAGCAGCAGCAGCATGCTTGAGAACTAATGTCCTGATTTTAGCTGGGATAGAGTTAATTTTCTTCCTAGTAGCTGGCACAGCGCTGTCATTTGGATTTAGTATGAGAATAACGCTAATAACTCACTGATGATTTAGTTGTTGCTAAGTAGTGTTTACACCAGTCAGGGACTTTTCAGCTTCCCCTGCTCTGCCAGGGGCTCAAGAAGCTGGGAGGGGGCACAGCCAGGACAGCTGACCCCAACTGGCCATGGGGGTATTCCAGAACATAGGGCGTCATGCTGGAGGGGAGATGGCCAGGGGGAGAGTGATTGCTGCTTGGGACGGGCTGGACATTGGTCAGCGTGTGGTGAGCAATGGCATTGGGCATCACTTGTTTGGTATATGCTGTATATTCTACTACTACTATTATTCTTATTCTTATTCTTATTCTTATTCTTATTCTTATTCTTATTCTTGTTCTTGTTCTTATTCTTATTCTTATTCTTATTCTTACTACTACTACTACTACTTTTTTTTCCTCTACTGTTTTATTAAGCTGTCTTTATCTCAACCCCTATGTTTTACTTTTTTTTCTGATTCTCTCCCCCATCCCACTGAGGGAGGGGGGGAGTGAGCGAGCTGCTGTGTGGTGTTCAGCTGCCTGCTGGGTTAAACCACAACAGGTGAGAAACACCCAGGCTGTCCCCAGTTCAAAGTAAAACCTCTGAAATGCCTGTCATGCAGACTTCGGGCACTGACTGCTTTGATCTGTTGATCTTCTTGACTTTTGTTATGTAGACAGAATCAAAAGTGGCTTGAGTCAACTTCGTTTCAAGGATTGATCCAGTTTTGTAATCCCATAGTGCCTGCAGCCTGGAAAACAAGAAAGCCTCACACAAAATTCAGGACTCCCTGCACACTCAGCCTATTTCTGAATCATCCGGTGTATAAAATAAGGGGCATGGCCCGAGGTCCCAGGTTTTGCAGGGCTGCATGAGCCAACCACCCCTCCCTTCAGCAGCAACTGAGTTTAAAAGAATTTGCATAAGTTGAACAATTGCAGCAAAACTTGGCAGACAAAACTGTGATCCAGTGAGAGGGAAGGACTTAAAATCTGAAAGCAGGAATCTCAGAGAAGAGTATGCAGGTCACCAGGAAAAGACATCACTTTGAAATGTTGAATACCTGTATTGCTGCAACCCTCATAAGGGCTTCAGAGATGAGATGAACCAACAGTTAAGGTCCCAATGTCAGGTGGAAACCAACTACACAGCTTTTACAGTAAATAAGATGGTACATAACAAGGACAGGAGAAGGCTCATGTTAGTTGCCACCCCATCCAGGTACATATGAGGAACACTGGGATTGAGTTTTGGCAATCTCCTACCAATGACATCTGCCATTGGCTGCTGAGGAGCAGAAGACTGGCGAGCAGTCCTGTCCTCACAGCAGCAGTGAAATGGCAGCCACTTTCACTCCAATTTACTGCTCCTTTGCCTTCTTCCAAAAAAACCCTTTTTACCCTTGTCCTGTTCTCCATCTACTCTGCTGGGGATCACAAAGATTGGAACTAATGAATTAAAGGAAAGACATACCTGGGTCTCATTCATTTTTGTGACAGGTCTTTCAGTATTTCTGGCAGGGAGATTTTTCTGGGCACTGGCCACATCACAGGGTAAGTGCTTCGGTGGAAGAATAGATGCAATATCAAGGAGGCTGCAGTCTGCAGTCTGCACACTCTCGCCTTGACAATTTGTTTCTGCACATCTGCCTGATCCACAGACTGGGAGGACCCTGAAAGGAGGAAAAGAGTGACTGCAGATTTGCATTTCTTGTACTGTGGCAGTTAATCCATAAATAATCTGAACAAGCAAATGTAAATGGTAACAATTGACAGTATTAAAGGAATGTGTACAAATTACATATATCCGAGGTTATACCTGCCCATTGCGCAGATCAAATCCTCTGGCTCTGATGCAGCCACCAGTGAAACCATTCCTTCTTAATGGGATCATCACCAACCTCAGTAAGGTGTTTGACGTGCACCTGATAAGGTGTTTGAGCACATGACACAGTGTTTGACCAGACCAAGCCCCTTGCACTCCACATACCACAAGAAAAAGCCTGGCAGAAAGAGGAATAAATTAAAAGCCGGTTCTCTATTTGTTGGAATGCTAATTCAGGGCACCAAGCCTATTTCTCTTGTCTTCACAGGGAATGCTTAGAATTTATTTCAGCGTGACAAGAATCACCAAAGCATCCTTTACCTAGCAAATAACTTGCCCAATTTAAAACCATTCTGGGTGCTGATCACTGTTAGAGAAAACATAAAATGGAAAAATTACGGAATACCTGTTCAAACCCACCTTGGACAGATTTCAGTTACATAGCTTTTATTTTTGTGAGGGATCACCAGAACAATATCCAGTCTTTTTTCCATGTTAGCAGTGAGTAATCCTCTTCAGACGTGACTCAACAACTACCAGTCACATACATTTATATGTTCATACATATTTATCACCAGCAAATATCTGTCATTTCCTTGGTGTGCTAATCCATATACATGAAAAAAAATTGATTTTTAGAATGCTATTTTATCAGCAAGCTTTGACGTTAGGGTGATTTTTTTCTTTTTATTTTCCTCATGTTCTTGCATGGTGTTGTCAGTCATAATTTACAATATAAGGTAAAAGAAAAATATCTCAAATTCAGAAATTTGAGAGTGGGAAGAGAAACAGTAGTGAGGAAGATAATTTTTTTTCCTTTTTTCTCTCTCTTTTTTTTTTTTTTTTATTTTCAGCTATGCGTTTGCCTAATAAGTCCTTAGAAAATTAGGATCTGATGCTCTGAGGTGTTTTTGTAAGGCCCGCCACAAAGCTTGCTGATGCTGGCAGAAAGAACTCAATTCCCTCAGCTCCTGTGTGGCTGCGTGTGGGGCCGGGGAGGTACCAGCCGGGGAAGCCGCTGCTCCCCTCCTCTGTGTTCCCACCTTCCCTGCACTTTGCCAGTCAGTGAAGGCAGCTGGGAGGAAACTCGCTCGCTTTTATTGCCCTGGGGAAACACAGAAGGCAGCTACAATCAAACCCTTTGGGATGAATACGGACACAGGTGCCTTTCCACCACAAGTTCCAGGCGTTTTCCTTTCTGACAAATGGACCGCTACTGCAGTAAGAGGACAGCTTTCTTATCTCCCCTTTCCCCCCAGCTCTGCCTTTCACTCCTCCCAGCAAAGCAAGAGACAAAAGAAAGTCTCCCTCTCTGCCCCTTCATTACCCGCTTGCTCCTGCGACTGTCTAATAAACTGATTAGTGCGATGTTCTTTGTGAGATGCGCTGCAACACTCCACCACAAAAGAGTGATTTTATTATAGGGGGGGAAATATTAATTTTCTTGCTTTGTGTGTTTAATGGCAATAATGATTATGATCTTACATTTCCGTGGTGCCTCTCACCCCAGAGGACCTCTGCTTGCCTTTATAAACCCACACCAACTCACCAGCTCTATGCACGGATGGCTTCCCCCCCCTGTTAAAGCGCGGTCATCTTTGTGATGAACACAGCAGTGATGCAAAGCGTTACAGCCCAGCCCTCGAGGACAGAAAACACAGCCCGCCTGGCTTGGCCGCTGGGGGTGCGGGAGATAGGGAAGGGAGGTGTGGAGGAGATTACTTCTTGCTGCGAAGAGGACCCAGCTTCAGTTTCACGTGAACGAGCATTACTCTGCAAATAAATATGGTGTGACTCATCTCTGGAAGGGGACAGGGGGTCTGCCTCTACGACTTAATGACTTGTCTCTGTGCCTCCCACGACGGGACACTGGGTTTGTCTGGGGTGCATCGCCAGCAACAACAGGACTCTGAGTTTCTGGAAGGGAGGGAAGGGGAGGGGTGAGAAGGAAGCAACAATGATCAAATAAATTATTCAGCAACAAATATTTGCTCCACTTTCATTTGGAAGGAAGAGCAGTTGTTTGGTGTAAGCTGGCACCCAAAACTGAAGAAGTTTCACCTTAATGTTCAGGGAAGGAGTGGGTTTTTACAGATGGGAAATTGCCACTTTCTAGATGCCTGACAGAGGTAATACCAGCCCAGCTGTTGCTGCACTGCCTGAGCATCAGCTGGGGGAGCACAAGGAGGTAATGCTGGTAACCAAATTTAGCAGAACCCCTCTCCCAGAGAGAGCACTTTCTGGGGAGGGGGTTATAGTCACAGGGAACCTTCAGTTCATGAGCAAACCCTTGCAGCCTGGGGGACAGTAAGGTGGTTAAGGGCTGGAAGGAAATGGTTACAGTAGTAACCTTATTTTAGACATTTTTTTTCTTTGGGTTTGCCCCAGATTTTTCTCTAGAGGTAAGCATGGTGTGCAGTGGCCACACCAGGTGCTGGGCCTGTTGCGTGGCTCGGGCACATGCAAGCTGCCTCCTGGCATGCCCAACCAGGTACTGGGAACGCTACAATGAGACAGCACAAAGTTCAGTGTGGGATGCCAAGCTGGTCCAGGCAGCCAGTCAAATACGCGGGCAGTTAGCAGGCGCTGTGCTTCATGCTGCTGTGGTTATGCTGCTGTCATGGCCTTCGGTAGCCCCAGACAGGCAGCTGGGGCACAGCAAGACTCTGTTGTAATGTAGGTGCCACGCAGCAGCAAGCTGCTGATGCACTCCTGCCGACAGGGAACAGGGAAGTGAAAAAAGGGAGAGAGGGACTTGGAAATGAGAATTTTGCCCTTCCAACTCCTTCACTCCATCATCCCCCTTTCTCCCTCTGCAGAAAGCCCTGAGCCCCTGCATGGCTTCTTGCCTATGCATGGCCACCCCTCTTCTCTCTGCACAGCAACCTGCCCAAACAGCTCACCGGCAGCAGGCAAATAGCAGCAAGCAAAACAATATAACTGACTTTGCTTTCACCTGCTTGTACTTTCAGTAATATTAAATAAAATTACTTCAGTCTTTTTTCCCCCACCCCACCTGCCAACTGTGTTGTGCCCTGTATTGCACGGATGTGGTTTCTTTTCTGTTTGTATTAGCCCCTAAGTAAGATTTATTTTATCAAAGACCATGAGCTTGGCTACTGCTATTTAGAGTCAATCAATAGTGGGATATAACCCTCAGGGAAGTGTAATTCTGAAGTAGAGTTGAGGATAAGATGATACAGCCCTGCAAATAGCCTATTGTCATTTCCCTTCCTGCAGAGCTGTGCAGCTGCACTGGTGAGGATCAGCGCAGCCACAGAAAGAGTCAAAAAAGCTAAATGCACAATGTCTTGCAGTGTCCTCGAGTCTACACCTCCTGTAATTCCAGTGCCCTGCGCCCCATTCAACTCCAGGGTCCTGCTATGCTCTCAGCCTGGAACCAGTAGACCTTACACCTATTGTGAAGCAGCCCAGCTGCACCGCACAAGCTATAAGGAGCAAGAAAATAACCACTGGAATCACCCAAACTGCACCCTACAGCTCCCCTGCCTGACCTCGTCTGCGTCCTTTTTCCCACGCAGAGTGTAGCTGTGCAACACCAAGCCCTGGGTCCCCAGGTCCCTGCCACCACCCACCCTCTGCCTCCCCGGGGAACAGATGGAAAGCCCTTCGGGGGAGCAGGAGGGGAGATGCCAGGAGCATTTGCGACGAAAGCACAGTTTCTGTGGGAAAGAAAATACTGATCTGCTTCTGCACTGTTGGAAATTAGGTAATCCCTCCCCCTCTCTTGGTGGGGAGGAGTGAGGTGATCCCACAGAGGAGGGGAAAAAAATTGCTCCTTGCACTTCAGAAGCAGTCCCCTGGAGATGCAGCACTGCCGTGGGTTTTGCCAGGTTTGAAATTTGGGGGTCAAGATTATTGCAAAGACCTGCTTGGAAAAATACAACGTCCTAGAAGGTTGTTCTTCACCTGCCAGCAGCTGAGCACATGAAGGCATCCCACAAAGCCGTTCCTCACCTCTCTTGTGCTAGATCGGGAGAACCTGAAGTATCATCCTCCCGGTTATGTACGAAACAGCTCGCAAAACCCAAAGACTGTGAGAGGAAAAGCTTGGACTAGAGCTCACTTAATTCTTTCGGCACGCAGATTAGCATCTGGTCTTTGAATTTAGCCGCATCCTAGTGGTCCACTATAAGGACAGCAAAAGGCACCTGCCTAGTCACTGATGGCATCTTTGCCCATTTTCAGACTACTAGAGGCCATCAAGGATACAAAATAAACATAACCTAGGGCTATTAACAAAACTGCCTCTTGTTTGCTAGCCTCACTCTTGGAGCTCACAGAGTGCTTTTTGCTGAAAGTTCAAAAAATACTTCTTTTCTTCCTGGAGGGGGAAGGACAGAAATGCCAGACCAAGCCATGGTAAAGCTGTGAGAGGCTGAAAACTAGTACCTTTGCTAGGAAGTGTTAGGCACCCTCAGCTATGCTGGCACTTCAGCTCTCAGGGTGATATTAGGCTGAGGCACAGCCTCTGCTGTAAACATTTTTTCTAGCATTTTTTCTCAGCAAACTCTGAAAACTGGCTGTTGTTTGCAAGATCCAGAGGTGAAAAGCAAGGCAGCAAGTTGCTTCATTGATAGATTTATGTTTGGTGCTTCAACTACTTTCAGATAAAGCGAGCAGCGTACATGACAGCGAGTCCTGTCAGGTAGCAAAGAAATCTTAAGCCCAGAACAAAAAAAGCACATACTCTCTGTGTTATTTTTTCCCCTTCAAAGTTCTGTATTGATTTTATTAAGCTCTCCCAAGACTGAAAATTGTGGCAAGGACAGAGGGTGCACTCAGGTACATGGGTATTTTACAGGGCTGTATCTGCCACATGCTTTTCTTCTCCCCCCCTCCTGTCCCCCTCTCCCTGTGTAGTCTCACATTTAACAGGTTTCAATATTGCTGTTTTGTTTGGCACTGGTGGATGGCAGTGGAGGGTGTGCTAGGTGAGATGAGACACTCCAAAACTGCCACAGCTGATTGAACTGTGAAACCGGGCAGGCAGGAAAATAGGTGCTTTCTAATGCAAACGGAGAAGGCACTCGTATTTTAAAATGAGCTGAGCCCTGATATTGGGAAGAAATTTTTTATTACATGAGATTGCCACAGGTTTTGCAAATGACCGGGAACCTTGACAACTGGCTATCTTGCATCTAATACATTTTAAACTAAAAATCCAATGTGAAAATGTGCCCTGAAATTAATGACCATTGTATGCCCGGCAGTTTATCTTACCATTTGTAATGCAATAAAAGGGGATCAGATAAACACAGGCATAACCTCTGCCACAACTGATAATGTAAAACATCCCTTGTATCATTTGTCTTTCCTTTAGGCAGTATACAAAAGACATAAAGATGAACAATTCATGCCTAAACAAAGAGGAGCTTGAAAGCAGGGCATGTCAGATGTTTACTCTAGGTCATTATTAGGGGGTTGAGTGGATTTGCTTATAAACACAGGTTACTTTGTGGGTAGGGAAATGTGAGAGATAAGTGTTTTCAGAAACAAGACATCTCTTTTAAAGGCATAATGTTGCTTTTTCTAGCATGCACAGTAAGTTACAGATAATGTTTTTTTATGGGATATGAAACAAGGTCTCATGAGCAGTGTAAAACATAATGTGCTGTAGGAACAATGCTTTTTCTCTTCACTTTGCGCAAATGCCATTTTTCATTACAGAGTGAATCTGAGCTTGCCTGGGATTGAAATGAGATCAGAAGAGCACCCTATGACAGATGGATATGCAAACCTCTGATGTGCAGAAGAAAGATCTACTTGAGACCACTGGGAGGTGTTCCTTCGGTAGCTTTCACTTGAATCTAAGTTTGAAACATGGGATCTTTCAAGAATGTCACATCTTTTTATGTTATCCATTTTAACCATTCTTACTCATTGCTGAGTTTACACCCAGTCCAACCAGAGGCAGCAGAAGAAAAAGCGCCTAAACAAACAGAAAGAGCCTTGGGGATTCAGTAATGGGTACAGAGAGTGCGTGCCGTAATCATTCTTTTGATTTGTGTTCAGATATATTTCTACTTGCCTTGCAAAGAATGCATGCTTTCCCTCTGGATTGCAAATAATCTGAATCTGGATAAAACCATTACAAAGTGCCCTTCAAAAAACCGAGCCTGCATTTGAAATGAACGTGTGATGGAAAAGCTCAACACGAGGATTAAAAAACTTTGGTTAAATGCAGAGCTGGAGCATAGCAAACAGCCTGCTGTGGATTTTCTTTATTCTGTCTTCTGTCCTTTTCCTGACTTCTCAGCCCTTCCTTTAAAGTGAGTCACCACCGTCTATCAGCATGAAGATGTGGTATTTGTCTAATTAACCAAGCAAATCCAATGCACACCGACTTAACCCTTCCAGAGAGGAAATCTGCTTCCTGGCAGCCACTGCCTCCCACTCCGGGGGTCACAGTGTGCTCTCCTCCCCACGCTGCAGCACTTCTGAGGTCTTCCTGGGAGGCTTTCCTATTCTCCCCGTGGCTTGTGCAACTTCTTGCATGAATACCAAGCGAGGCTCGTCATGCAGTCACGTTGCTGTAAGTATACAATCAGACTGAAATGAGGTGATTAACATGGTTGCTTGGCAAATATTCATTACTTCTTGACAGGTATTCTCACTTAGTGATCTCAGAGTGAATGTAAGCATCCCAGTTAAAGGCACAGGAGGTTGAAAGCAGAAACAGCACGGGTGAGCTCAACACTCTCAAGTGTTGCAGAAAATGCAGGTTGGGTACGTCTCCAGATTGCTTGGGCAAACCTTTAACCACAGCTGGTGAGTAGGGCTTGGAAGTGGCACGTAACTAGCACTAGACAGCAAACCATTTTTTCCTTGTTAAATTTATTCATTGGGTCTATAAACCAACATTACAACCCTGCTTGCCCTGCTCATGCCTGAGGGAAGAGGGAGACTAGGCACCATGCTTGGAAGAGTCACCTCAGTGTCAGGGTACCTCAGAAACCCTCCCTCTTTTCAGCTTCCCAGTGCAAACAGCAGTGCCCAAGCCACGTTAGCTATCGTGGGGGCCCAGTGGATGGGCTGCTCCGCATGGCTAGTCCCTGGGCATAGCACAACAGGCCTTCATCTTGAGGGCACTCCCAGCTTCTCCAGATGGCAGCAAAGGAGCATCTCAAAAGTCCCCTTCGGAACTGCTGCTGTCAACAAGAAGTCCCAGGCTGAGGAAGGCTGGAGGTGTTATCAAGCGTGAGGGAGGGAAGAGCAAGGTTAATCAGACAGCCCTTCTGAGAAATAAAGAAGAATGTGCAACATATTGCACATGGGGTTAGGTTTGTAAAGGACCCTACCAGCAGCCGTGGAAAAAGTACAAGTTTTGAACCTGTGCCTAGCACTGGATTTATTGTCCCAAGGGCTCCTAAGGAAACCAGTTCATATAATTTAAAGGGTTAGAAAAGGCCTTGTCCGGGCAAAATGGATCATGTTACAAAAAAATATTGTTTGCTTGTAGATCTGTTTCTATTGCTTTTGTGATTTAGATAGATATTTGTTCTAGAATAACAGCTTTCTTCCTGAGTTCATTCTCCAGTAAAATCGTTATCCTATGGCTGTAATATTCGGTCTACTGAATATTACAGTCATAGACACAAATTCAGCTTTACTCTTTCACAACAGGATGCAGCGAGAGGGGAAGATGGGATGAAACCAACAGACGATGGTGATACATAAAACCACTTAATCCTTTCTGCTAAGCCCTTTCTTATCTTTTGATTTCCACAGCTGTTGATAACACCTCCAGCCTTCCTCAGCTTGGGACTTCTCCTTGACTCCCCTCCTTGGCTCCCGCGCTAAGGCTGTCCTGTTCCCTCAGCTCCTGCTCTCTGTTCGTCAAGACCCCACAGCTTGGAATGTTTGTTCCCATGCTTGCAGTTATTCCTCTGTTACCAAAAGATATGCTTGTCTATGGAACAGATTGTACCTATATGACTGATAAAACTTGGAGAAAAGGCCTAAATTCATCAGCTGGATGCTCTGTTTCTTCATGGTCCATTCTTACTTACAGTCACTCCCCACCCTCCCTCCTATGGAAATCTCACTGGACGAGGTCTTACTCGTGGCTTCCACATATGATCTTCACCTTCCCCGAAAGAAAACCGTTATTGCAGCTGAAATACACACGAAACAGTCTTGTTTTGGCTCAGGTCTCTGAAGTGAGCTGGCGGAGACCGGTGGGAGTGGCAGAGTCTCAGCAGAAGCCCAGGAAGCCCAGGACACAGCGTCGGAGGAGTTGTGCCAGAGTGGGGATTTATGGTACGCCAAAGAAACACTTTGGGATTTGATGCCTCATCCAGTTCTCATTAACACGCTCTAGGACTCCTGTCACTAGCTCAGAGAGAAACTGGGCCAAGTCTTACACCCTTTTAAAGTTATTTAAAGTCTTGTCGCCATCGACATCCATTTGCCATGCTTCTAAATGTCAGGATTTAAAGTTGTTTTCCTCAGATGTTATTCAATAGCTTTCCATGATATATTCCATTTACATACCAAAATAAATTGTGTTATTCTATAAGGATGTGTATTCTATAGGAACCATTGTCATATTCCTTTCTAATGGAATCAAGCACAAAATTCAACAAGCTTTTAAAATTCTATCTGCTAAAAAATGAGCTAGTAATATGAAATTCCTCCCACATACTCCCACTCTAATGTTTCTCTAAAATCTATTTATCTTAGTCACGACCTTATGAGCATGAACAGAATGTGGCAAACATTTCTCAGTGTAAGAATGTGTCTAAACTTTGGAAAAAAGTTGTTGTAGGTATAATTTCTACACAACATTCAGGTTATATACTCTGATAAAGAAATACAGATGCCAGAAAAGTAGTTGCTTTGTGGTTTACACTTTACTTGAAGTCACTTCACTCTGTTAATTTTGATGGAGTACTGCAAGTTACTGAGTGCTCTCAGCCCCCATGGACATCAGTGGAAGCTGAATGTCGTCAGGCCTTGCTAGCAGACATTCAGTAACTCACAAGAGTAAGCCCTTTAAGAAATAAATAATTTCCAACTGACAAAACTGTTCACTTAGGGTAATTTTCTGCTGATATTGAAGCCTAGGGGAGTGTTTCATTATCTTCATGGATAACAAGAGAGTGTCTTCAGAAACTGGTAATAAATTAGTAAGGGACATAGAAAAGGAGTGTTCTTAAAAAAAACGGCATTCCATGAAAAATCTGAGCAACAATGAAAAGAAGGGATTAAGAAGTATCCAAAACAAATGGATTGGTTGAACATTGGCTGATTCTACTAGAATTGCTTGGATTTTTCTAGAATATTCTTTATTTTTCTTGAGTGATGAACACTAAACAGGCTTAGATGGCAATATCATTAAGGATTAGTTTGCATCCAAAACAAAAGTTGAACTGCCCAAGGAAAAGAAAAAGACTGTCCACAGAAAAATTGGACCATCCCTGTGTATGTTTTGGGATAGGTCCAAGAACAATATGTTCTGGAAAAAAGATGATGTGCCAGAGAAGTTCACCCCTGGCCAGGCATTCCCTAAACTCTAGAAATGTGTAATCTGAGATACCAAAAATATGTCACAGGCATGTTCTGTATTTATGGATGCCATTTAGCAAGCATGAGGTCAGAGGCAATGAACTCGCTACATAATGTTGTTCCATGTTACTGCATATGATAAAAATGAACGGACTTTTTTCCACACTAAATGGCAGTATTTATTACACCATACACCAACGCTGAACCAGGGAACGGTGCCTACTTTTTTCATGTTTCTAGTGCTAGTCTGGAAGGTGAGACAAGTTACTGTGCTTCAAACTGAGAAACCTATTTAAAAATGCATTTCTTTTTAATTTATAATTGTCACTTTGAAGAGTGTTCCAGAGTTGGGTGCCCATATAGAAAGCAACGTAATTCACATTCCATTTGGGGGAGCAATATACTGCAAGCACATTAAAATCTTTTCCGTTGACTTATGAGTCAGAGAAATGCAAGTCACACGCCTCTCACTTACCCAAAGTCTACAGCAGCATGACTCTGCTGAGTTCACTCCAAGACGTCTGTCCCGAGGAAAGGTGTTAGTTATAGAAGACCTGTGAAAGGGTATCTTGAGAGAGTTTAAAAAGACTCCTCCTAGGACTACAGATGTCCCTCCAGACTGAACAATCAGTACTCTGAACTTTGGTTTTGCAGGATAAAAACCGAGAAGTTGACTTCAAAAACAACCAGGCAAGACCAACCACTCCCCAACAACATCCCAAAGTTTAAGTTTCCTTCAGCCATTCGTCATGCTGTAATCATCATCCTCATGTCCACGGCTTTCTTGGCAAAAAAGCCCTTGTACAAGCAAATAAATTTTGATTCCAGGTATTAAGTCACAACTCAAGCAGTCCAGTGAATGTTTCATCCCATAAAATTTTTATTTCTTTTCTAGATATGTTTTTCAATCAGATTTATTTTTTTTTTAATTCATTTCTGCTTTTTCACAGATTTTGTAGATAGGCTAGACATGGCATTAGAAAAACCTGTCAAGATTGAGGCCAGTAAGGTTAGGGGAGGAAGAAATATAGTTAAAATGGAAATTCTGCTAGGGTTTTGTTTATGAAGTAGCTGCTGGCACTATGTGACATCTTCCTCCTCCCTCTAAGCACGCAAATCCACCAGCCATTAGCCCACAGGGAGCACGCAGGACACACAGCCATGTATCCTTTTCTGGGATGACCTTCCTTATAGCTCAGTCTTTCTGTTCAGTCCTTATCATCTTTTCCAGTAGCAGGCTTTTCCTAGTATCTCACCTGAATTTAAAGCGCTCCAGCTTAACCCCAAGACTTGCCTTGGTCACCATGGGTGTGGAAAACAAATCATCCCCTTCTGCAATTTTGTGTTGCTATGATTGTTAGGGTTGATTCCTCCCTCTGTCCTCTGCAGAGTAGGTTAAAATAACCCCAGATGGTTTGTTCACTTCCTTTTTAGACTCCTGGTCAGCTTGAGTGGTCTCCTCTGCACTTCCCACTGTTGACCCACGTGTTTTTCAAAAGATATCACCCAACATGGGACTCAGCCCTGCAGCTGTGCAGGCAGTTTGGGCTCACCGGGGCTGAACAGATTGGAAGGATTTCTCACACATCTTAAGTTTCTGTTTATACTGCTATAACTTTTGCTGGGTTTGCAAGTATTTCCTCTTCCTCAGCTCATGATTCACAAGGGTACCCCAATGGTTTAATGGAGAACATGTATTTTGCCAGCTGCTCTTTATCCTATGTTTATTTGATGAAGCCTTCCCAAGAATAGTACCTTGCATTTTACATTATTGACACTCTACTTTTTCAGAGCATCTCCCCCAAATGTCAGGATAATTTTCAATTTTAGCTTTATCTTCCAAATTATCTGTGATCAGTCCTAGTGAGGTGCTTTTTGAAAATTTAATAAGCATACTTTATATTCCCCCTTATAACCTGATATTGAAAATATTGAAGAGAACTGGACCAAGGACTGACTCCTACAGAACCTCGTTACCTACAACTTGTTTTAGTAGTACATCTTGACTATTTCTTGTCACTCAGACAATATTGTCCCGTTCTTAGAGGCTGCCCCATCCAGGCTATTCTTACTTAGTCAGGCTAGGAAAAAGTCATATGAAAGATCATGAAAATCTCCCTGAAATCAAAATATTGGATCACTCATGTTTCTCTGTCTGAAGACTGTTTATCAAGTGGTGTTAGACTGACTGGCGTTGTTTATTCTTAGCAAATCTATGCTTGTTTCTATGCACCTTGTTTTTCTCCTAGATGTTTAAAAACCAGGAAGTGTGAAAACATCTGATTTACCTGCAAACCCTTTGAGCATTTCCTCACGGCAGTCCTTCATAGGGTGAAACCTGATGGAATTGTGTTGGCTGAGGAAAAGAGCGTCCTGCGACAGTCAGCATTGTTTTGTTCTGGCGATTGACAAATTGTCCTACACAGGAGCCCTCTAATAATAACATTATCTGTAGTTTGATTATGATCAATAGATATTGTGATAGGCCTGTGAAAAGTGTTGTTTGACTACTTTTACATGAAGGCAGTACAAAAATGTCACTTAATTCAAGTATCAAAATATGAGCTGAGAAGCTGGCAGATAAATTAGTAGAACACAGTCTTTGCACTGATAAACTTTTGAACTTTCATTGAACTTGTATATTAAGAATAGGCAGTTTTTCCAAGAGGAAAATTCACTAGACAGCCTACAATTTTTCTTTCACATATTTAAGGAAGATGTTCGATCTGGTAAGGAAATAATAGTAATTCATGTCTTTGATAATTGAGAAGGATTATAGTTCTATACACAGAAAGAATCAGCCGTCATCTGCTCTCTGAGTCACAGTCCTATTAAAGAGGTAGATACCACCTTAACTGGATGAAACCTCAGTATTTTGGGTTAGGAGACCAAGGAAGCTTCCATCTCCCTGTGAAATGGAAACATCACTTTCAGCCTCTTGCTGTCTTGTTCCTGCCTTAAGTCTTGGCACAAAATTATTAAATTCTTCTTCTTCCTCATGCCCTTTTCCTTAAAATGAGGCAGTCATTTCCCCTTGTGCAGGCAGAAGCAGGCTCTAGGGACAGCTGTCCTAATAGTTACAAACCCACCTTCTCCAGGCTGGGCAAATTTGCAATTATCTGCCCAGCATCCTGCTCTAAACAAAGTGGTATAGACTAAAGGTTTATATATAATTCATGATACAGGTGAATTTTTTACTGCTGCCCCTCTGTGATGGAAGACTGAATCCATTAGATAGCATCATCTGCTGCCAGTGTACAGGGCACAAATGGTAAGATTTCCTGACCAGGTTTGTTTCATCTTACCTAAAGTACAACTAAGGCAATAAGATAAGCAGGAGGACACATCTGAAAGACTGACTTGCAGAGAAGCCACCTCATTCAGCCATTCAGGGCATGGAGGCCATGCCTTTTTGACTCTCATGGAGCAAGCCAAATCCCTTAAAATCCTGTGAGCCATGAGATCTGCAGCTGATGTTCATGTGAAGGCGTCACCTGTAGGTGGTGTGAGCATGGAGCACCTGCTCATCCCATGAAAAACAGCACAGATTCAGGAAAAATGGGCTACCAGGAGTTCTGCTTTCCTCAGTTCCCCTGGGTCCATCTCACCTGCACAACTCATTGAGTTTAGATGAGACGGCGGAAATCTGAAGGAAAGTGATTGCTAAACGCAGCCCTCCAGACTTTCATTGGCCTTTTGGGGGGAAGGAGGTGGTGAATGATCCCACCAGCTCCCAGGCTGGGCACATCAAGATCTTCCTGTCTGTGCTGAAGTACTGTGACCGAGCTCTGCTCCTGCAGCTTCCCCACTTGGTTCCCTCTGATATGTTGCTTTCTCGTGCTTCGAATGTGAGCTTCCTACCCTGGATGCTCTGGTGCTCTGGAGCAGCCTTCCATGCATCTCTCTCCTCTCTCCACAGGAGCATATCCTTTTCCACCCTAATCTTTTCTTCTGGCCCGGTTATTCAGTAATTCCCACCTGTGACCTCAGTCCAGACCCTTTCAAAATTGAAATCTCCCGCTAACTTAAACAGGCTTTGAATCAGTTCTGTGATAACTATTTTCAGAGGGCTGAGGACTGTCCTTCTTAAAGAAGTTCTCTGCAACAGCCATTGCACACACTGCTTTCTCTTATACTTATAAATGAAAACTTCTGTAGTTATTTTCTCTCCTCTTTTCTACTAACTTACAGAAGCGAGCACTGCACAGGTTTCTGTGAGGTCAGAGGTATGGAATGATATTAATCTAGCCAAACACAGATACCTGGAGATGGATTAGCCGCCCTAAGGACCCTTAGCAGAGAAAGGAGAGAAATCAGTACTGCCAATGTGGGAGTGCATGTATCCTAAAGCAGATGTGGGGTTGATGAACTGACAACTTCTGAGATGAAACCCATCTCTGATGAAGGTGCTCCCAAGATGACGATCTTACAGACAGAGCGCCTTATGCTGGTCTCCCAGGAGGATCTCTCTGTGTACTGATCTGCCTTTTCCAGGGTATTCTAACTTTAATTTCCAGGATATTATTGGAACTCAGTAATCGGCAAGATATAAAACAGCATGTGGCCAGAAAACCCGTCTGTTGCAAGAAGGCAGACCCATGGGTACCTCACTGCTCCCTCCAGCACTGCAGAAAAGGTTCACAGTTCTGTTGCTCCTCAAGTGTTTCTTGAAAGGGCTCATGTCAGGCAGCAAACTTGGCATGGAGGCCAACAAGCTTGCAACAGCCCAATTCTACCTGAGCAAATGTTCTGACTTACCAAAACTGGGTGGCTGCCTGCAAACCACCTGCAGGGAATGGTCCATGGCCAGTGCTTGGGGTCTGAGGACCTGTCAGCTGCTCTGGGATGGGGCCATCATGAGGACTTTGTTGTGCAGATGGTCCTGTCCCAGATCCTGGGCACGCTCCCGGGCACAGCTTGTTTTACCTTGTCATCTGCAGTAACGTTTATCCTCTTTCTCAAAGCCTTGAGAAAGGCTCACTTGCTGCCAACCGCTCCACCCTTCAGCTCCCCAAAAGTGGCAGCTTTAACAGTTTAACATCCTCTTTGCTGCTGGTCAGGAGGCAAACTGCAAGCTGTACTGAACATTCCCCAATAAATAATTTCACTGCAGTGAGCTCCGTGGGTAGGAGCCACACTGACAGTACCTTTTCCATCGCTTTTCATGCCATTTGTTTTGCTTCTAACAGTCTCCTGGCAAAGGTTAAAGGTTAGGATCACTCATGCAAACAGAGGTTTGCCTGCTATAGATAGAAACTGGTACAGACAACTTCCTTCTTCATTCAGTTATGAGTTTAAACTTGGACATACCTTTTCTGTCTAGCAAGATTTGTCCAAAACATTCCTGTAGGATTGTTTTTCATTCGACAACATGGAGTGGTTGGATCCCAAGTCCTCAGCAAGGCTGTGGGTGAGTGTGCTGCCCAAAAGACAATGCAAGGGAAAAGTCAAACCCAAAGAAAAAACTCTCACTTCTTCAAAATGAAACAATTTTGGTCTTATCAAAATTAAATTATATAGAATGAAGTTGAAATAAAATGTTCTTTCTATTTTTCTTAAATGTGATTTTTGAAGCCAAGTCAAACAAAAATATTAGAAATCCCAGCTTTTTCCCGTGGTTCCAGCTCTGTTATGGTGTTTCTGCCTCTTGGGCAGCAGAGAATGAAGGTCTGGCTACTCCTTGCGTGGCAGCTGATGTGCAGAGGTGCTCAGGAACAGCAGGGTGGCAATATCTTGGGCACAAGTGTAATGAATTTTTTTATCATCTTGTCTGTAAAGAGACTGAGGTGAGGCAACTCTATTAGGTTTGATTTTCCAACACAAAAAATGTTACCTTGAGAGAGCTGCTCATGTATGGCATCTGCCTCATGAAACACCCCTCACCAAAGACACACAGCAGCCACCCTCTCCTGCTCCCCTCATTTTATATGAGAATCTCTTTCTCCTTTCTCCCCCTTCCCCCGATCTTTGCCCTGAGGAAATCAGGATTAAGACATTTCTTTCACCTTTCTTTGAAATGTCCCAAAACCCCAGACTCAAAAGTCTTCTCCCTTTAGCAATATTGGATACTCTAATTGCAGTATGTACTTTACATGCACATTTTAGTGATTAGGTTAAAATTAGTTTCTCCTGGAAGGTGAACAGCAGCGTCCCCTGAAACAAACACAACTTCTTTGAAGCAGATCAATAGCACATGGGAAAGCATTGTTAAATGGAGCACCTACCTTATTGTATGCACTAGTGAACTTACGTCCAGAAGTTTCAAGAGTACTGGAGAGAGTGATAATAATGGGGTACAACCAGCATGTAAGACTGTCACAGCAACATTTTTTTTATCAGATTATGTGGAAAATAAATTAAAATGCTAAAAAAATAGAACTCAAACCATTTGGCTCTCATTCAGACTGTGTAGTCATCAGCAGTTTTACATCATAGCAGAGACTGCTGTTGATGGTTTTATTTCATAACAAAAAGTTGGTGAATCTCTAGCTCTTGGGACCCAGCAAAAAAAGAGACATGAAAGCAAAGAAGATGCTAAAATAAAGAAGAATTGCCTTTTTTTTTCCTCCAAAAGACAGTTCTAGCTCATTTTTGCAAATCCACAAGTTGAGGCCAAAAATACAGGAGTTTCTGTGCTACTTAGATGAGATTAGTGCATCCTGGAGGTGCAGAACACTAAATAAAACACTGGCAACTTGCTTGGCTTCCTTACATAATGCCAAATGAAACCTGGTGAATCAGGCATTGAGCCGGGAGGCTCTTTTCTATTCTCAGCTCTGCCCATAACTGGCCTCACAGGTTTTAGCAGGTTTTTCACATCAGAAGTTTCACCTGAAGGGAAGGGTGGCTAGGACCAAAGGTTTCGAACACAGGGGCCAACAGTTATGCATTTAATTTTAAGTGATATTTAATCTGTGGCATCCAAGAAAGAGTATCTCTGAACCATACTTCATTTATTCAGAAGTTTGAGTATGGATTTATGCAATCCGCTTACACTTGCTGGTGTGGAAGTGCATACCTCTATCTTCCTATCTGCAAAACAGGGAGGACGTATGAAAAAAAACCAGTGTTGTGCAGCACACACTGTGAAAGCAAATATCCTACCTAATCCTTCTATGGGGCTACAAACAATCTATACAATATCATTGCCTGAAATAACTGGACCTGGTGGCCTGGGACTCTTTCACATCCCTGCATTCTTTAACCAGTCTGAACAGCCTGATGTTGCTCACCAGAAAAATCCTGCACTCCTTCATCCTCTGGTTTGGACAAGTTTTCATCCCTGCATGGCACAATGAATCAAGATGGGCACACATATGGAACCCAGATGAATGCATCCCATTTCACATGCTCCATTGAAACATATGGAGGACATGGTGCTACAGCGCATGAGATATAGCAAAATTCTCCAAAATCTGGGGAAGAAAAAGATCTCCTTAGGACTGATTCACCCTGCAGTTACAGCAAGGGTTTCTGAAAAGTCTCACTTACCTGCCATATGATCTGCTACTACAGATATATGCAGCCATATATTTAGCTTAGCTTTTGTAGAATTAGTCTGTCCAATGCCCTTTTTCTACCCTGTTTTAATGCAACCTGTGCAGAGGGCAGTAATTCCTCCCTGGTTTAGGTGGAATGACAGAAAAGGAGACATATTGTTCTACAGAAGCTATGCTGTGGGAAGTGAATTACCTAGTATGAAAGATAGATCAGGAATGCTCCAACAAAAAATGTTTTCATCAGGATCCAGGAGAGACCTCATGATCTACTGACTTAGTGTTCTGTAGCAGTTTGGCAGGTCCTTGTTTGAGGTCCTGCTCCAGCAAGCTTTTTCGTATTTATAGGAGTGAAACAGCTCCAGCATGAGAAGCTGAGAGAATGGTATTTGTGATACAGCTTCAGAGATCTGGGAAAGATTTACAAAGTAGTAGTTGTGAGCAGGTGAATAGCACAGATGACACTAGCAAGATAAGGAGCAAAATATCTGCCTTGGTTAAGCTTATAGAGTACAACAAGAACTTAAATGTCTTCAAATAATGTGGCATGATGAACTCCAGCTTAAGGTGCTTTGGCTGAGTCATTAGCATTTTGCCTGGGGATTCCCTGAGTGATGGGTGAGGAGCCAGAAGGCCCCAAATGATGCAACTCCTGAATAGAGGGATAAGGGGAGGGGACACAGCTCTGCTTGATTTCAGCATCTGTGAAAAACATTGCAATGCAAGGTTTATAAAGGGACCATGATTCAAGCTGGTTTTACCTTGCATTGGAGAAATTTCTGAATGTTCTTATAAAGACAAGAACATACCCTGACAGCAACTGTGCCCCCAACTTGTACATCAAGGAAAGCCACTAATAATTCTGCCGCGACTTGGACATAGTTGCCTGGGTTTGTTTCCATCCTCTCCATGTTTTTTGTTGGGTCCATGCAGGGAAGTTGCTACACCAGAGGACAGGCTGGAGAGGCAATCCTATGGAAAGCTCCTCCCATGGTCAGCATCCCTGCCACACACCTGACTCTCAGGCATTGGATTGTGCACGGGTCTGACAGAGCTGCACCATGTGGCAATCAAAACAACTCATATTTTGAGTATTAAATATTTAAAACAAGTAACACAGGAAGAATTTGCACCTCGTGGCTTATTCACAGTAATTTGGTGTTTTGAAAAGTGAATATTTGATAAACTGTGACTTGTTCATGGACAATTTGTAATCAGAAAGAGATGAAAATGACCAATACATTACTCATTGCAAATTATT
Organism: Egretta garzetta; assembly: GCF_000687185.1. NCBI lineage: Eukaryota > Metazoa > Chordata > Aves > Pelecaniformes > Ardeidae > Egretta > Egretta garzetta. The sequence continues at coordinate 26,582 of NW_009260066.1, forward strand.
TGCTCATTTCCAGTATCGGGTTATTTGAGGTGTTTACTCATGCTTACAGCTTCTCTCCGCAGCCCTCCCCAGTTCCATGTCAGCCAGCACTGGGCACCCAAGGGAGCCCAGGGCCTCCATCGGTCACCCGACATCCCGGTGTGTGGCAGAGCTGTGGAGCTGTGCCGGCACAGCAGCCCTTTGCCCTTCCCCACTGCACAGGTGATGCTGTGGCACTGGCTGCACCCTCTGCAGATCCGCTCTCCCGGGGCTGAGCAGGGTTTGGGAGCCGGGGAAGCATGGGGCAATGACACATGGCAACTCGATGAGCAGGGAATATAAGAGTAAACCCCTTCCGCACCCTCCCCTCCTTCTCCACAGACAGAAAGCAGCCCCAGCCCACACCCAGGTTAGCAGCAGGAGGTGAAATGAGTGACTGAGTGGTTTGGGGCAGTTTGTAGGGTCAGGCTCCCCTGCAAGCCAGTCTTTGACTGGTGGTGATACAGTCTGGACTGGGGGGCCCCAGCCCTGCTTGCAGCAGCCAAGGGGGTGGTCAGGTCTGTTCCTTCCTCCACTTGGTTATTATCCATGATTATTACACACAGAACCTACTGGATTTTTTAAAAGAACCTTTGGCTGGAAATGCACCCTTTTTTTCTTCATCCATTTTCTTTTTTCTTCAGTGGCAAAATGAAAAAAGATAGAACTGAGGAAAGGAGAGTGATACTGGAAGAGACTAAATCTGACATTCAGGTTCCTCCTTCTGCCTCTAAAACACCCCAGGTTCTTGCAAAGGTTTTTGATAGATCTGCACCAAGCAATGGGATTGACTTAAGAAACCCTTCCAAACTTGCATAATGGAAATAAAGGCAGTAATTTTCTGAAAACAAAATAATCTTAGCACTTTTTGATCAACACGGGTTATCTCTGCCAAAGCAGAATTCAAAATGATCCCTACAGTACACAGAGGAAAACCAGACAAGTCACTTCATTATACCAGTCATAGTACCCTCATGTTTTGCTGCTTTCATGTTGGGAAATTACTTTATCTCCATTCATCTCTGTTGCAACTCTGCCAGTTTCTAATCCATGACAGAACATTTGTCTTTTCCCCTGCAATTACTTAGACTTCCCAGTAGGGTCTTGCAATGGATGGTAGCAAGCTTTTTGGAAATCCAAACACATTTCATTTATCAGTTCTTTATCTGATCTCATCCCTATAAAAAGTTGTGCTATTGTGACTAAAGGTATAATTTTATATTGCATAAATCTGCATTAGCTTAATTCAGCTGTTACAAAGTTGCACCATTCATCATTTATGAATATGTAGACACCCATTATCAGTTGAAACCTTGCTTATCTTGGTCCATCTTGCACTGGTGAATTTACAGGTACAAGTTAAATGCATATAACACATTCAAAGACTTTCTTAAAAAAATAAACACACAGAAATTGCATCACTTTAACTAAAAGCAGATTCTGTGTGGTGCTGTATACAAGCCCTAAGGGATGGGTGTCAATGTTTCTTTTTACAGAAGGTGCAAGGCGTACAGATCTTGCAGAAGGAGCTAGTACATATATCACATTTTAAAATGCCAGCTGCTCAAGCCATGGCTCTTCTTAGTGTTTCATTTCAGGAAGTATTTCATTTCTATTCGCGTTTAGAGTAAGCAGAGACTGAGGAGAGAGGCTGGGAAGCTGACACCTGTTAGCATCTAGAAAGCCAGTTGCTGATAAAACCTTTATGGGAATTTGGAGAGTGAACATAGCTCTTTTTGCCTTCTGTATATACAATTGTAAGGCACTTATTTTGGTAACTGTCATTTTTTCTTCTACCCGGTAATCTCTGTGTCCTGGTGCCATGCATCACCTACTGTGTGATGAGCAGCGGTTTGTGTGAACTTCAACAGTTCAGCATCCCAAATGAATACACCTAATTTAAAGCTGTTCTCCATCAGTTCTGGAGTCACTTAGGCTCAACACCTGTAAAAGGCTGTACTTCTCCATATACAGGCCTATGTCTCATGGGTTTGTGGCAGAATAAAACTCCATTGCAGCAAAGAGGTAACACCAAATTTGCACAGGAGCTGGGGCATCAGCATGACTATAGAGAGAGTAAGTAGAGGTTTCATTGCAGACCATCTAGTAAGCTTTCCTCCCTCATCTGCTGTATCCCACCAAGAGGGATGCAACAGGGGTGCATTCAGGGTATCTATCTGACCTGCAGGCATGGAGGAGTCGCCAGTCAACCATCTGGGGGTTGTCTCCACATCCTCAGCTGACCACCAGACATCTCTGCCCTCATTGCCCACATTTCCCTGCACAGAAATTAAAAAAGTCTGAAAGTGGCTGACCTACAATTATAGACCAGCATTACAAATAACACAACTTGAACCAAACCCAAGCTGCAAGCCTGAACTATTAGTTCACCCTCCATACCTGGAGGTATGCAAAGTGGGAGAGCAGCCCACTGCCCTCCCTCTTGGCTGTGATCCTGGCTCTTCTTCCACCACGGCTGCAGCAGTGGAATCAGAGCTGGGAATACAGCCTGAGAGGAGGGGAATGGGCTGCTCTCCCACCTCCACCTTCTGGAGGCTCTCATGCACCCCCAATGCCCAGCACAACTCCAGTGCCAAAGATGCTCTTGGAGATTACCTCAGCTGTGGCTTTCTTCATAAGGAACAGGCATTACATACAGAGATGCTCACAGCAACAGCTTAGAATAGTTATGTGCAATAGCTGCGATGTAATGATAAACTGGTAGCTGCCAGCAAATTAATTAAAATAGCCTGATAAATACACCCATGTTGAGACGTATATGAATGCTTCAAACCCAAAGACAGATAGGAAAGAAAAGTTTCATCCAGAAACAATGGTGCGGTAGCCATTCCCTTTCTGAATTAATATTCTCCATCAGAAGCTGCTCTACCCTTCTTTGGTACCAGCATATGTGCCAAAATGATGTGGTAGGTGATGAACAGTGCTTGTCCTCGGAACAGGATTTAAACAGGAATAGATGCAGAAAAGGATGTGAGATGGGATGTATACAGAGAATGATGGCTGTGAATTTTTAGGACCGAATGTTAGAAAATATATAATAAAAACAAAGTGCAGTCATCTTAGATTTGGCAGGTATGTAGGCATTTATTTCCATATTAATATCTTCTAGAAAGACGGGGGGGGGGGCATATTTAAGAGCTGTCTTTCCCAAGGCACTGTCTGTTTTCTGTTTCTGTCTCTTAGACTCTATGGGATGAAGAACAGCTTTGTCTGCTCAGCCCTCTGTCATCACAAAACAAACTGTACGAGGACAGTACCAATAATACACAGGGAGAGCTTTCGTCTTAATGGTATCAGAACTGAAATTGAACCATTCACGTAAATAAACAAAATACCATCTGTCTTCAAAATCAAAAATATATCTAGCAGGTCTGCAAATTGCAAATATTTCCAGACTTCCATGCTTTATATGTAAGTCCTTGTCTAGCACCTACGGGTGTTGGGGATCTGATACCGGCAGACACTGCTGACAGCTGCAGCATCTGAAGATGTTATGAGCTCATCGGCTGTTTGCTGTCACTCCCTTCTGAGCAGCACACCTTGCACAGCAGGGCTGGTGGAAAGAAACCTGTCACTTAATGTACTTCTTTCAGCAGGTTAAGCAAACACACGGGTATGTGCCCTGGAGCAGCCAAGGTAGGAGGACACACTCTTCCTACCCACTCTGCTACTGAGAAGCTAACTTCCAGCAAGAAAGCCAGAAAGACAACTGCAATAGCAACTTCCTAGACCTCTGCAGTAATATTTTCCAGAGCTTGTCTTTCAGAGTCTTAATGCTGTGGATTAATTTTCTAGGTGCCTTTGTTAGAGGATAATGAACCATTATTTATGTCAAGATTATGTGATTTCAAAAGTCAAAGAGATCACCAGAAAATTGAAAAGGTTATATTTTATTTGCACAATTGGTACAATAAAACTGTAAAATTATCATTTATTTGCCATTTTGATGACAATATTTTTTGAATGTGGCATGGTATAATGATGACTGTATATTTCTCATACTCTGCCATGTAGTGCAGAAAGGCAGTCTATTCTGAGGTGAATTGGAGCTGGCATTCTGCATGAGCATTTTAGACAGAAATATTATAATCTGCCTAATGTTATCTAATTATAACCACTTCTGACATCTCTTTTTGTATTAGTGGTGTCATTGTGTGACACCTGAGCAAGGAAAAAGACTGTAAGATTAAGCTAAGCAGTTCTTACCTTATTGAGCACTCAATGACAACTATGATGTGACATCAGGAGCAATTACGCTAGTATTTTTTTATTTTTTTTTTATACAGCAGCTCCCTGAAGAGCCTATTGGATGCTCTGTTGGGTCTTCTCATTTGTAAGGTAGCTGAAATTTGGCTGGACATATGTGTCTGCTTTAAAAGACTTGGAATGGAAGAAAGACAGGAGAGAGACAATCTCCTCTTTGGGTTTTGACATACCAGGGTCAGAAAATCATGTTTAAAGAAAAAAAAAAACAAACAAGAAACTATGTGACAATAGGCCAAGACTCCTCAATGGGTGGATAGTATGGAGAAAGGAAATAGACCAGTAAGAGTGTGAACAATGGTCAGAGAGGCCTTATCGAGTGTGAAAGGACTGAATTTGCCTGAACTGTAGGATGAAGTAGTTGAGAAACAACTGAGCATCTTGTGTAACTTTGATTTTATCAGAGTATCAAATTCCAAACTTCTCCTGGAATAGTATTTGTTGTCAGCTACAAGGTCAGATTTAGAAATGGATTAATATCTCTATAAAGTTATTATGGAGATAAACACTACCACAGATGTATCACTGTTGTGTCATTGACCTCTCAGACATAGATTAAGAAGCAAATGCAATAACCAATGGTACATCTTACTTATTTTTGGACATGATAGCTGACAAATATCTTGCCAAATAACCACCAAACCTACTAGAGATAATACTATGTCAGCACTGGATTATTAGGTACTCAGAAAAGTATAGAAGAATCAAACATAAGTACAGAACAATCAAACATAGAAGACAAACTTGGATTGACTTGACATGGGAAGATTTAGTTTAAATAAAATGGAGGGCTAAACAAAAATAGGTCTAGAACATTTTCTATTTAAAAAGGAAAACTGCAAAATAAGCTAGAGGAGTTGTTGATAAAGTCTGAAATGCTAAAGAAATTGAATGTGTGGATACTCTTAAGTAAAAGATACTAAAACCACTGGAACTGAGAAAAGGGAAAAAAGGATTACAGGAAGACTTTAGAAACGTCTGGATAAGCCGCCGTTTAAAAAAAACCAAAAACTATTAGGAATGAGAAAAGAACACCCAAAATAGGAAAAATCTACCAGGAAAAGCACCTCTTGGAGCTCAAAATTCAGGTTTAGCTACACCTTACAAATAAAATCAGGAGCAAACTATGAAAAAGTGAGCTAGTCATATAAATAACAAGGAGAAAAGGGTTGGGTAGCGGGCTTGCTTTGCAGTTAGAGAAGGGGGAGACTAGGGAATCATGACTTCAAATTTAAATAGTTTGCTGTAGTTTCAACAGAAATAAAATGTTGAGCAGGGAGGTAAGAACAGGATGGCTAATGGAAATGAAGATTTGGGAACAGAGGTCACCACAGCTGGGATTGAAATAGAACTTAAATAATGTAATGTATTCAACCCAGGCTGGGGAGATGGGGGGCAGGCTGTCCTCACCCACAGCAGCAGAAGACCTGGTATGTGAAATTGCAGGTCCAGGAGCAAGGACTGTTTTTATAAATCTTTCAGGTTAAAGTAATGCTGCATGACTGCAGAATAGCATTCATATACTCCGTATTTGAGGATAGAAGATAAAGGACTTGAGATATAAGGCTGTTAGACTCACTTCAGTATTATGAAAGCCTTTAGACAGAAGACTGTGCAACAGAAACTTTGGCAAGGTAAATCATGACAGGGAAACTCATTATCCTGTTTTACTAAAATACTAGATTTTTCTAAAGAGAAGCTTGATTAAGTCTAAATGCTATCTCAGCAAAACATATTATTTACCTATTATTTAATATTGGATGACATGAGAAACTATTAGTTAGAATGGTGAAAATAGGAGTGAGTCAAATTTTAAGGTATGCATTAAACTAGCCAAAAGAGAGATAAAGCATTTCTCTATGAAAGAAAACTATGGGCATGGAGACTTACCAATGCAGTCTCTTATCAATACATTTCAGGGCAGATACTAATTCATTCCCTTACTGTGGCACAGAAAGCAGGGTTGTGGAATGAACATCAGAGTATCATAGAGGAAAAAATCTGGAAGAAACTGAGATTGAGACTGCAAAACAGGATTAAATTTAACTGTCCAGGGTTGGATGGTTCCATCAGGAACTCGGAAACTATAGAAATTTCTGCTAAAAACAGGGAGTTCATCAGCTGGAAACAGTAAAACAGGAGGAAGGTTCAGATACCCTGATCTCTCTGAGGATGACAGCATGCAGCTACTACTACTGCGTGGCCACTCAAGAGCAGCAAATACAAACCAAGGATGTATAAGGACCAGAGATGATGCAACACAAGACCTTGGGGAGACAACATCCGCACACGGTTCTGGCTGCTGTGTTTCAAGGAACATGAGTTAAAAGAGAAACAGATATGAGGAAAGACAGCGGGCAGCACTAGGGGACAGGAGTCCCTTTTGGGAGTGGAGGCAAATACAGTTTGTCTAGCTTGGCAAAGAAAGGCTGAAATGGACTAGAGCTGCCACTTGTAAGTTCTGGGGAAGGAGAGGTGCTATTTAAGCTAAATGACATATTAGAAAGAGAGCAAAGGACATCAAATGACCATAAACACCCACAGGCCGAAAATCAGAAGGAGGTTTCTAGCCATATGAGAAGCGACGTTTTACAACAAACAAATTTCCAGTAGAAATACTGGGAGCAAGGAATCTAACCAGCTCTAAGGTGGATCAGGATAAATTTGTGAAATGGGTGGTATGTGATGCTTGTGAGGCCACAGGACTGCAGTCCTAGGATGTGCCACACATCCTCCCACCTTCCATCGTGAAGGAGATGGAGAAGCAGAGGGCAGAGCAAGGACCTGCCGTGTGCTGTTATCTCTCTGTGAACTGACGGACCCGCAGTCAGCAGACGGCAACTTCCAGCCTACAGAGTGAAACATGTTAATACAAGGAATTTCCATTTTCCAGTTAGAGTTAATTTCTTACTGGAGTTACGGAGCATATTACAAAGGCTAATTAAATGTCAGTAATGTTTTTTTCTGATTTATACCTTCCCAGAATCCCTGATGATCCTTTGCAATTGTTTGTACATACCCATGCATGCAAACACACGAACAATATAATTTTCTGCACTGGAAAAATAAAACTGCTTCAACTAAATAATCACTTGGTGTGGATGCGAACTTTACCACAACTGATACTGGGCTCTTGATCCTTACCTGTTTAAAGCCCAGGGCATCCTGACCTGGCCCTCACCTCCTACGTACTTATTCATCTTCTGTCAGCCAGCCTGGCTCCCCCGTCGCTGTGATGGGACTCTGCTGTACAGCCCTGGCATGAGGCTGTGTGTTTCTTCCAGACCAGGATGGAGAAGATGATGGCTCAGGAGACAAGTAATGTCACTTTCACACTTCAAGTACAGCTGGGGTTGGATGTGATGCCTGCACACGGTGACAACAAACATGACGGTCCCTGTGCACTGATGAGGAGCACCAGCTGTCTCACCCTTGGTGACACGTGGGCAGAGGTGGAGGATTAAGCAGACGTGGAGACACCAGTCACCAGGAGTGGGCACCACTGGAGCAAATGCAATGGAGCTGCACTTGGAGAGGTCTTCTTGCACCTACTCTGATGCTAAGCAGAGGTATCTACAGCCCCATGTTCAGCATGTTTCCTCAATTCACTTAAATAATTAAACACTGTGTTAGTGCACACAGCATGCAGAGAGAACTACCCCCCCTTCCCACAAAACTTTCATTCCTCTCCTGACATGGGAGTCTCTTGTCATCTAGTTTGATGTAGTTAAATTGACATATCTTGTTAAATCTTACCTAGTGGCTAACATTAAATTAGAATGTACTAAAGACATAATGGCTAGCAATATTGTTTCCTCAATTTGCACAATGACTTATTTAAAAATAGAATAAATCTGATTCTGCAAACCTGCAACTTTCAATTGCCAGACCATTTCTGTACTTTAATTCTTCAAAGAAAAAATTGTCACTTGCATAATGCTTCTGAGTGGGGGAAAATACAGTTTCAATTTTCATATGTTGTAGCATTGTATGGAAAGATCTCATTTCTTGTCGCGTTCTATTCTGTCCCAGAACCAATAAATATTTCATGCATTTAATGCATTTATCAACTCTGCTGTATAAAAAGTACAGAAGAACCTATGCAATGGTGTCAAAGACATCTCATGTATTAAGGGAGTCTGAGCAACCTCTTGGGTGCTTCTCCACCTTGAAATTTAACTTTACGTCTTATCCATCAACCAAGAGAGAAGTGACAACAGTTCCCTGCTCTCCAAGGTAACCGTGTGCTGGGTTTGCTGGTGGAAATGCAATTCCTTCAGCAGAGAGATGTTGTACTTTTTCTCACACTGTGAATTTTCACAGGTTACTCTTATCAGGAAAAATGCAAGAAAATTATTAAGGATGCGGTATCTCATTTAATGATCCAAACTCACCATTAGTTAAATTGGTCCAGAATAAATTGATTCAGAGAAATTTGGTCCTTACAAATAATGGCTTGCAGTTAGAAATTGCTCCTGTCATTTTCTTTTCTTTAACATTAAGATTTTTAAGAGAATGTAAGGGAGTCAGATGCCTCGGTATGAAATTCCATGGGACCAAGCTATTGAATTTATGAACCCCACTGAAAAATCCCATTATGGATTTGTACGCTGGAAATTCTTGTATTTAAAAAAAAAAAGAAGTTATTATTTTTCTCTGTTTTTACAAGACAGCATATATACACAGTCACATGCATGCATATGCATGCACATGCATGGACACAGATGACACAGAATTTAGTACTGTGTTAATTAAATATACTAGTATTGATCAGATGAAAGGCATCATCAACACAGATCAGGATCACGACATCATCTCAGAAGCAGTGGATGATGTTGGGGATGACCACAATACAATAAGGATTAAATTTATAGTCAGTAAGTCGTCTGCTGAAAGACCAAAGGCAGGAACTTTGGACAGAAAACATAAAGTCTTTTTGGCTGGGAACAAAACACTGGAGAAAAAGAAAGGTCCTTTTGGTATCAGAAAACCAGGGATTAAATCTGCACTACCAGCAAGGTGCACATCTGTGTGAAATGTGGCAGCAAGGATCTCAGTGTCTTTAGCAGAGCAAATGAAGGCTAAGGGAGATTGTCACACATGCTCACCAGGAGAGGGATAGGGAAATGTTATTTAAGCAAAGGGACAATGCTAGGGCAAGAACATATATATGTACTTATATGTATGTAAGATTGACAGGAATAGATGTAAGGTGGAAATAAGAAGGAGTCTTCCCCAGGGGAGTGAAGTGGTTAAAAAACCTTCTCATAAGAATAATGGGGGAAAGAAACCACATATTACAAGACAGATCTATTTATTATACGGAAAGATCAACCACGCTACAATGCAGCAAAATTATGCAACATTGACACCTGCTATTCAAGAGAGATCTGAGACTGGTATAATAAAGGTACTGCACATCAGGAAAGAAGCCATAAAGATCTGTGAGTAAAATAATAAGACTGTTTGTTGTTCTAACCTGAGGAAGGTTACCTAGAGGTTTAATCTCAAGTTTTAATTTGAAAAAGTTGGTTGGGAATTTCTCATTGTTAGATCCTCTTCTGAGCATCCTCTGTAATGTCTATTGGTGTCTTTTAGGGGCTGGTTGTTTTATTAATAGCAATGTTTTACTTGTCTAGCTTCCAGTCAGTCTTCTGTCCAGACAGAGCAGGAGAGCTAAGAACTGGAAATCGGCACATAATCTGTATTATTTTTAATTGTTATTTTTAAGATCAACCTGTAAGTAGCTTTTCATATGGTATGTATCAAATATTAAAACCAGATCGTATTAATTTTGCCTCTCTGTTTTTCCTACTAGTATATCTAATGACATTTCCACTGTTAGGAACTGATTCCATGACTTTGTATGCCTTAACTGACTCAGAGCCTTTTGTCTTTTTTTTTAATCCCTTCTCTTTTGTTTTGGATCAAACATAACTTCCTCATTACTTGTAGCAATCCCTTGCCTCAGGCTATTTAATTCAACACAGATTCAAAATCCTTGAACTCTTCCATAGCCGCATTTTGGCCCTGAAGTTCAAGGTTTTGAAAGGGACTCTAGATTGGTGAAGGTCCTTCAAGCTACCCTTGCTGTCATAGCAACCCACAAACCTCATCAAGGGACCAAGTGCAATGTGAAAGGTCTCTGCGGAGTCCCCATGAGCAGGATGAAGAGGTAACAGGATGGAAATCTTCCACTCTCACATGCAGGAGGAGAAGCTAAGCCCACTTTCTGATTTGCATAGCCACCCTCGTGCAGGCGGGGAAGCTGGCAAGCATTCATTACAGCATAACAATCCTGCAAAGCGCCGCCTGATTCCTCCTCGCTGCTTTTTCTGCGCTTCTTTCTGAGGAATCATTTGTTTTAATGTATTCAATAGCAGGAATAAAGAAGAAGTGCTTATTTAACCAGCCTCTGCAACTCTAACCCAACTCTTAAACGAACCCAAGCAAAGGTCTTTTGAGTGCTGTGTCCTGTCAAGCTTGACTTCTACCTGAGCGGCAACCTGCCATCACCCATCTTCAGTTTTTGCAAAATAAAAACCCAGTAGAGGATAGTAAGAAGAGGCAAGAGAAAAAGAAATAGGAGGCCCTAAATGAGAATATGGTAAAGCTGACTTAGCTCAGAAGAAATGCAAGATCAGTACAGGCTGTTAAGTAGTTTCTACAGAGACTGCTGTCACTGGCTTTTAATTTTAACCTGCCGCATACTTTTGCTTTTTATGTCCTGAGGCTCTGCAGCTAGAAAGTGTCATTTTACTGCAAATATTCATCAGAGGTTGGTGAAAAGGCTATCGTATTCATTAGCTTTACTGGGTCATGTTACATAGTGAAACCCAGGTCACTGGGAACAAGCCCTGAGAGGTGACCTTTATTTACCTGAATGGGGACTAACCTCATAGGTGGTAGAATTGTTTAATGTCCAATCTCAAAAGCTATTTAGGTGTGCAACTGCTCTTTGCATGCAGTCACTGGGAACTTGTGACAATACACTTCAGATTATCAGGCCATGGTAGTTTTTTTCCCCCTGAAGTATCACTTGATTTATTTCTCAGGCACAACAATGAACAGTGAGCATCTTCTCCACATCTCCTCAGCTCAGGAACATACCCTCCCTTTCATCCAATGTGCTCGCTACTGCTTGAGACTGCTCCCTTCAGTCCCGCTGCCTGTTGGGGAGTGCACAGGGATAAAGGGAAACTGGGCACTAAGGAGGGGGGGGCTTTGCTTTCCCAATCAAATGACTACATTCCTGTTATCTTTATATGATTTATACGTGTTGTTTAAGGTGCACATAGGTAGAATGACAGGTTGTTCCTTGTTGAAGGAAATTGGAATAAATAATAAATACAACATTATGAAAATAACCCAGGGGAAGAAGGAAGCTCTAGGAGCTGCCTGCCAGCCTGTTTCAACCCTGCCTGCCTGTGGAAAGCAAACAGTGGAAGGGCTGCAGCTCAAAAAAACCCCTGCATCCTCTGGGAGCCCAGCAGCCCACGTGTCGGAGGGGCTCCCGCAGCTTCCAGCACAGCTTCATGGTGGATATATCCTCATCGCCCACAGACTCAACGTTCCCATTCTCCTAGCCCCCGTGGCAGGGTGGCTTTCTTGTGGGATGCCAGATCACATCTCCACTCCCCTCTCGGTGGGGATGGGAGGGAAGTGTGTGGGATTTGGGCTGCCCGGGCTGAGCCTGGCCCTGCTGGCAGGTGGGGCAGTGGGGTCCTGCCATGCTGCACCCCTCTCCGCCAGGCAGAGCCCAGCAGCCCCCAGCACAGCCTCCCAGCCAGCTCCAGCACCCTTAGGTTGCTTTGTGCAAAGTCGTCATCATCCCCAGGTAAACTCCGATTTTCTCTTTACCAGGTTTGGCTGGAAAATAAGACAATTAATTAAAAAATCAAAAGACAAGACCTAAATGTTATTTATGCCCCTAATTATCTCATTCTAGTGGGTATTTTAGTCCCTGTCTGGTCAGAACATTAATTATCTTCATAAATACAGCAAAAGTTAAATAATAAGCACCCAGGGCTACAAAACCACTGCAATGATCAAGCTTAAATGTACATATAAATTTTATTAATGGATGCTTTATACAGCTCCATATATTATAAATCAAACAAAAACCCTATTTCCATCTTCTAAGGTTGCAGTGAAAATGCTTTAACATTATTGAGGATAAATTTTATTAAGTTTAAAACTCCTTTTTTGCAGTAATGAGACTGTTATGGGGATAATATAATCTGGTTTGTCATGAGGCACCTCAGCTTGTTAAATAAGTTAATAAATGACTATGCATTAATCAAAGTGACAAAGCTATGAAGAGATGAGAATGGGAGACAATCCTGGTGATAGTATTAATTAGTATTTCATTAGAAACTTAGGGGCCATAAATAAAAAAATCATGGGAGAGCTGTTTATGCAAATCGCTTTGAAAGTGTGGTGGAGTTGTATTTGCTTTAGGGAGAAAACCTTCCTTCCACCTTTCTTTCCGTCTCTTTTTAATTTCTTTCCACACTGTACATAGCAGAGTTGCAGTGACATCACATGGATAGAAATGGGCTTATATTGGTTTTGATTTTTTCCAATTAGAGAGCTCTGTGCTTGAATCATGCTTTTCACTCTCTGGCTTGAACAGAAGTTTTTTTTTTTTTAAGATTTCTTATTTCTTGACAAGGAGAAAGAAAGGAAAAAACGAAGGGAGAAGAGGGAGGGGATTTCTATTTCTGCCGTTCTACTCAAGATGCGCATCAGCTTTCTCTAAGGAAGAATTGATGTCATAATGATGCTGCTGCAACTCTCTGTACACAGCAACCTCTTCGGTTCACGAGCACAAGCGGAGCAGGAGCCCCGTTCATTCGTTATCCCGTGTTACAGAACAGAAGGGGTTTGTAATTATAGCCCTTTTACCATTTCTCCTCACAAGGTGCCCATTTCAAAATGAGCAATTCCTGCTATCAAAAGAGATAATATATCACCCCGTTACTTATTTTGGGCTGTTTTCCTGAGGAGCAGACTTTATTATTTGTTGCATTTACACAAGGTTACCCACAGTAAAGCGGCTTTTTCTATTCACCAGTCTATCTCTGTCATGGCTCATTTATGTGTGAACATGACTGACTGAAGCCAACATTATCCACAGCTGACAAGTGCCAGACCTACAGTTCAATCAGCTCCTTCCTTAAGATAATGCCAAGGGCCGGCTGTTTGAAGTAGTGGGACAATAAAGTGGAGAGAGACAATCAGGGTCAAATTGATCCAATTCCCTGTGTATAAAAGGGATTCTGCCTAATAACACACAGCTCTTTTTGCTCTCCAAACACATTAGACCTTAAACAGAGACTCAGCCTTCAAGGAAATGTGTGACTGACACAAAAATGCTGACGTTTTAAGGTAGTTTCTTTAGCCATTTCCTTTCAAGGCCTTTCATTAAGAGTGTAGTGCAAACCCAAGATAAAATGCACCTGGTACCCAGGGTTTTTTGGTTATTTTTAACAGGATGTTTAGACTGAAGAGTGTTGACAGTGATGACACAGAGTTCATTCTCCTTTTCCTTTTGTTTTATATTTGTTTAACAAATCATTTGCATCCGTTAATAAAATTAAACCTGAGAAATGAGTAAGAGGCAGCTCCTTCCAGTGACGCTCCCAATTCCCATTGCCAATATAGTGAACAGAGTTCCTGAATACATTTCTTTATATTAAGTCTCCACAGAACACAGCAGTTAACACAAATATTCCTTCAAAATTACCAGCTGCTTCTGTGCTGCAATACATATCAGGTCTGGAATTTAATAAGATATTCTACTGAACTTCCAGAAGATAAAGAGCTGAGCAGTAGTCACTAAAGACTCAAGAGAAATTTTGGTACCTTCAAGTGCTAAGATACCAAACTTTTACATATTTCCCTTCCTCCATCCCCTAATTAATAAGCCCCTAGAGTTGCATGCGAACATCTATCTTTTTATTTTTTCATGGTTGGAGACAGATCCACATATTTCAGTAATTAGAAAAGGGTTTTTTACCTCTGTCTCTCATTTTCCAGCTACCACCTACTTAGCATATTGAATGACCCATGAAAACAGATTTATTACCTTCCATTTCAAGTGCAAACCCAAAAGTAGGAGGCCAAGCCTGCTATGTGGACTACAAGCTGTATGTTGGCTGGTTCTGTGGTAATTTTAGTATTCTTAAAAATTTCTGTTGAACCCAGTAAAGAGGATAATATGTTCAGCACTCTTTTTTTTTTTCTTTTTTCTTTTTGCAGGTGCTGGTCCGCTTGGGGTCTTGCAGCCCTGGCTGGTCCCTCCTGGGCAGCATGTCTGCAGAGCTGGTAGATCTGCAAGTGCCTGCCATGACTCTCATCCGCTTCAGTTCCCACCTTCCCCCATGAATGAATGCTGAGTCCAGAGTGCTCTGGAGGAGAAAAAAAAAAAACAGGAGGGGAGAAGAAAATTGCTGGGCTGCCTAGCTCTCTTTTCAGGCCAGTCTTGACACTCTTCCACACCGGTTTACCTGCAATATGGCCAAATAAAGGTTAATATAGTGTGGGCAGTAGAAATGAGGTCAAATGCACTTATACTGAGTCCCAAACACTCCTGAGAGTGTTGGGCTGTAACCAACAGAAGTAAGAGTGCTTTGGCAGTATGGGTTCTTTGCAGACATGGTATTCTGGAAATTTCCCTCATTCTTCTATGACTTTTTTTGTAAGCTTACATGCTCAGTGAGGGTCTTTCCTCAAAAATATATGCTGTTTCTGTGTGCTTCTCAGTGGACAAGAATTTAACCTCTATCATGTTCTTGCTCAGCTAACGAAAGGACTTGTATGACATGAGTAATCAATACCAGGCCTCAGGGCTTGGTCCTACAGCTCTGTAGGGAGCAAGAAAATTTCTGTCTCCTGGGTTCAGTTTGGGTCTTTCCATCACACCAAACACCAGCGCATGAAGCCTCCAGGAGGAAGCACGTTGAGCATGGTTGCCAATGCTGATGGGTAGTCACAAAAGCCAGTGTGGCTGTGTTTGGGTATGGAAAGGCTCCTGTGGGCAACTACACTACTCTGAACAATGTCTGGAGAAACCCATTTCTCTCTATCAATGAAGGAAGGAAACCTCAAGAACCCAGGCCAGCCCTTGCAAATAGCGCCCAGTCAATAGTGCTTGGTGAAAAATCTGAACAATAATTAGGATGAAGATTATATCTATGCAGGTGATAAGCATTAACTACTGCAAACACCACCTAAAGGGTTTTTTAATGTCATGTTAGCAGAGCCCAGCATATTGGAAAAATGCAGTTGCACAATTTGTCTTGATAATAACGCAGCTAAGCTTTCCTATAGAGCAGCTTTGAGGATTACACAGAACACAGCACATAAACACAATGCAATACTTACAAATTTTACCAAATTGCATATTCAAGGACTTGCTTTGTACATTATTTTTATAACGCTCTCAGAGAGGCTCAGTGATTTAGGATCTGTTCATAAGCACCACACTTTTGAGGGGTCTGTATTTCTGAGTAGCAGATCCTCAGGGCTGCTCTTTTCTCTAAGAAGTACAATGATTGCCCAGGTAGCATGTCACTGTGTCATTAGCAGGTGTCCTCAAATTAGCTGCAAGAATTAGGTGCTTAACAGATCTAGCCCTGTTTCTTTTTTTGTGGAACATTCATTATCAAACTGTGACTCCGCAGCATATGTCTTTCCAAAAACACAGGGACATGAAAAAAGAATGAAAACAGAGCACTAAGCTACCTTTAGGATACTACTTGGGAAGTTTGCAGCAGGCATTATGTGATATGGTTGCCTTCAAAAGTAAAGAACTGGATGTGATTGCACAGTAAGTACCTCCCAATCCTGTGTGTCTATGAATGTATGTTATCAGAACAGTTCTAATTATAATACTATAAAATTTTATACAGACAAATAAATTATACCTTTCCTGATCTTTGTGTATCCACACTGATGGCTATTCAAAAAATTCTAATTACCTCTCTAGTTCCAGAAAATATTTCGGTATACACTGGAATTTGGCAAGCTTCCATAGTGTTAAAATTGTATTGGGAAGCGAATGCCTCATGTACAAGGCACGTAATTACATGTGAAAGTGCATGATCTTCCTTTTCATTTGTTAAGTGTCTGCTTTGATGTGTTTAAGTTTGATTTGCAGGGGCATGGGAGGATGAAAGCAAAATCTGGAATGCTCCAAAAAAAGCTAGAACCAAGGTAGTCTCTCAAGTCCTGCACTTTGGTTCAGGCAAGTGGTGGAACCACATCTGTATACAAAACCAAGACAAACAGGCTTTTCTGCAGCTGCTCCAAAGTTTGAGTTAACCAGAGCTCATTAACTTCACCAGGCAGAAGATCTGATACAGTGATCTCCAGGCCTTCAGAAGGTAAGTGGAAACATCAGTGAGCACAGCCTTCATGCCACAGCTGCGACGTGGGTGGTTTACGTCAGGAGCTGACCTGAGGAGCATTTCGACACGGGCATCCCTCTGCCCGTTGATGCTGGTGAAGTTGAAATACTCAAAATGGCCCGTTTCAGTTCCTCTCGTTAATGTTTTTGCATTTTCCATGTTTTAAGCAGTGAACTCTCATAGCATTTCTCACTAAGGAGCAGGCAGGAGGTAAAGCCTGCACGCACGGCTCCATGGAGGGGGGAGACACAGGCAGCGGGCATGGAGGCGGCAGGACTTGGTTACACATTGGAGGCTCTGTGTGCACAGTTATGTGCCTCCTTACTCCGTTACGCATCCACATATCCATATCTACACCACAGCTTAGAAAAGTCATCAGCCCTTATCTCTCCCCTAACAATTTTGTATATAGTCACGGCCGAAAGTGATGTAATACTGCTCACTACACTGAGCTATTGTGCGTGTTTACTGCTTTTGCCTGGTCTGATTATTACTTGTGCTGTGAACACAGTGAACAGCTTTCAAGGTCAAACAAGAGCACAGAGAGAAGTAAGGCAAACACAGAGTCCCAAACCTCAGCTTGCTTGTATAGTTTGCTGATATTAAATATCTTCCCACTATCATGTTAAAAGATGTGCTGAGCTTTTTATATATACACTTTTCCTCATGTCTTTTCAGTTTTCTGTTTACACAATCCTTTTCTATACATGCTCTTGAATTTGCCCCCCACTCCTTGAGCACGCACCGAGATGCGAGGGGGAGTTTGCATCAACTCACTAAGATGAATTTCAGACTCCTGCTCTTTTCCATATCACTGCATTCTGCAGCGTGCAGCTTGGTGTACTGCCAGAGAAGACGAAACATAGAGGAAAACACTGCAAGTGAGTAGTGACACCCTGGGTAAAGATACCTGCGCTGGAATAGAAAAACAGCAGGGGAAAAAGGCAGGGGAAAAAGGGGAGGGGAGGAAGGTTCCAGAAATTACCCCAGATTGCCTTTTCTGGAGACAAAGGAGATATTCAAGAGGCCATTAGTAGTTTGGAGAAAAACAAGTATGTTTTGAGGATAAGAAACAGTGGGTATAGTAAACCTGCCACCAGTGGCTGGCCGGAGGCTCAGGGAGCTGCGGGGAGGGAGCAAAGGTCTCCACCCAGGAGCCCAGAGGTCTCCACCAGCCATGTGTGCATGGAAGGGGGCTCTGGCACACTGCAGGGAGCACCACGTGCTGGGGATGAGCCGGGAGCCCTGCCTGACTCCGGCCCTTCCCTTGCCCACCGCAGCGGCAGGGGAGTTTGATGCTGCATACATTTCAAATCACTGCAGTGATGTGCGGTCAACCACTATTTTAGGGTATGTCCGCAGTGGAGTCACCAGCAGACAAACCTGTGCTCACAGTGGTGTAGACGCTTTCCACCTCCGTTGGCATGGGCAGCCATCTTGGGAAGAAGAGTGATATCCTGGAGTAGCTTCCCAGCGGAAGTATTTTACATTTCTGAAGGGCTCATTAGTGAGAAATGAGGAAGCAAACCATTATTCCTTTGAAGACAAATAAATCTTTTCTAAACCACATCAAATGGAGATGGGCTTGAGCAACACTGTTTGAACTTTCTAATTTTGTGTAAGCTTCCAAGGTGTCTTCCTCTGGGTCCCTCTCTCCCAATAGGTGGTCTGACGCCCAGACACTCCCCTCCTATTAAAGAAGAGCTAGGACCCTCTGCTTTTTCCAAATATTATTCTGAATTCCATTTCTTCAGTTTCTTCATCTGTAAAATGGGAATATTATTTTCTTCACAAACTATTAAGGCTAATTAATGGGTGACTGTGCATGTATTTAGCTATATAGTGCAAGGTCTTATTACATTAAATTTAATCCAGTTCTATTTTTAGCCTGTGAAAAGCACGTCTTTTTTTCCACCAGAGTTACCCAGAGGTGGACAAATAGAGCTCATCCTAAAGTAAGTCAGGACCTCTGTGTTTAGTTC
>NW_009260066.1:45431-50269 GCF_000687185.1 Egretta garzetta
TCTGGAAGGTCTTATACCTGCCTCCGTATGGAAAAGTTACATGTAATAGGGCTGAGATCAGTAGGGATCCAAAGAAATAATTCCAAAACCCAATAGCTTTCGTAAGGCGTAATCTCCTTTCTGTGCATTTTAACAATCCTATGAAATTCTGCAGTAACACTGTATATTTCTAGCGTATTCTATATGGTGGTTAGAAAAAAGTGTGTGGGTAGGTTATCATTTTCTCTGTAGTTCCAGAGTGCTTTGCCAAACACATTCATCAGGCTGGCACCAAAATTAATAGTTTTGATGCTGGACATGGGGTATGAGAATTGATTCAGAAAAATGAGAATTCGGCTGTACTGAACAGGGGACTCTGTCTATATATGAGTTCCATTTGATTTTGTGGTTTACTTTGGTGTGAACACCCAGTGTTAGCTACAAGGCCTGCCTGCCTCCTTTCTGTCTCCTTGTGGATGACATGTCCTTGTGGATGGCAACTCTGGCAAGCAGCGGCACTGGGCTGACTGTGGAGGGTCATTAAGAACTGACAGTACAGCAAGGTACTTACCTCTGGTTATAGTTATTTATCTGAAGTGAGCTAAATCCATGGACTGTATATATAAATTAAATACATCATGTAAGGGCAACTGGGATCATCTGACCTGACCACTTCTGCAACAAAGGTCATAGGACTTCCCTGAATTAACTAATAACAGTTTTTTTTCATAGAAGGATATGTTTTCTTCCCTGAATCAGAGCCCAAACATGCTGGAGATGGTGCCTTTCCAAGGGACATACCCAAGCCTCAGCGCCTGATCTGCATGATGGGTCCCTGAGGACTGGAGGGAGGAGGGAGCTCCCTGTGTCCTCCCTGGGCAGCAGGAGGGATGAGCTTAGAAATCCCAGACAAGCCTTGGAGGGTTTTCCTTAACAAGCTGAACTTTTTCTGTAGTGACTCTGAACCTTTTGAGGTTTGGCTCAACTCTGAACTCTGTTTTATTTGCCAGGACTGTGGGACACTGAGTTTACCCTGATTCACATGATGAGAAATATTTCTCTTTCATGTGTGATATGGAACACCACATCGCAGCTACTAGCCCTCTCTTCCAGAGGAATGAGTGCAATAAGACAAAGCTTATAACCATTTACAACAGCCTAAAGGCAGGCCATTTCTCAATTTTTAGGATAATTCACTGCTTCTTGCAGGACTGCATGTACTGGCTGGCATTTCATTTAAATACCATACATGTCCATTGAGAATGTGGCCATGCAGGTGCTGTAGAAGAACATTCTTTTTCAAAATGTTTTGTGCTGGTGAGAGGAGCCACTTCACCATTTAGGAAAATGCAGGGCGTCTTTCAGCACATTGATGCTTTTCCTGAGACTGTCACCAGGCTTTGAATGCTCTCGCAGAATTTTTTCAATATGGACAAGATAGGTAGGTTGAGACATCAATCCATTTCTCTTACAAGTATTCAAAAAAGCTGATGTTGACAGATGACCATCCTATGGGTCTGAGCCAAATTTGGACCCTGGAAAGCTGAAGTACACAAAGGGAAAATTCCTATGCTTTGAGAAGCATGCTTTGGACATATAAGCTGTCTTGGCCATTGAGCCTAGCTGAGTCACAGGTGGACTTTTCACAGAGAATTCCCAAATAATTCACCTCTCTTTTGATTCACGTGGACACGTGATCTTTACCTAGCTGGGCAACGTATGCCACTCGCTCCTCTGCCGGTTCAGCCTTGTCCTTTTGCCGTCCGCACCACAACGGTCTCTCACTGTCCCAAATGAACGATTCACCCTGAGAAGCGCTGCCATGGCCAAACCAGTAGCAGCCACCTCTCTGGAGAGGGCTCAGGTTAAATACATTACCATGAAACTACCCATGGCACCCAGCCCACTGCAGCCAGGGTATGGCAGTGCTGGGGAGGAACAGCATGTCAACTCATAGTTGCACAATACTGTGAGTTTGGGGTGGGTTTTTTTCTGCAAATGTTGATAAAAATATACCTTCTCCTCTTTGATATAATAGTTCTTAGTAGACTCTTAGCAAATATGATTGATGATAGATGGTCTGGCATTGAGAAAGGGATTGCCTCATATGGTATGAGATGAACACGTATTCCACTGTTTCTAGGAAAAGTTCTTAAGGTTCTCACTTACACCTTTACAGAAGCTGTCCCCCTGTCAGATCTGCTCTAAGTGTTACTTAAACTAAGGTCTCTGAATCCAGCTCCCATGGAAAACAAGGCTGGAAGGGGCATGGAGGACAGACCTTGCTGCCCCAGGCAACTGCACCAAGACACACTGTTCCATAAAAAGATTAAGCAATATGTAAAAACAGGTTTATGTCCCCAAGAGTATGAATAGAAGACATGAAAACACCACACTCCTATGGCCAAAAGAAATTGGCTGCTAATACCTTGCTCAAATTTTTTCAGGGATGGTTATAGGCAGTTGTTTTTAAGTTGATATTTTCTGTTAGGTGTAACTCTCTTTTCCCTCTTGGCACTGAACTGCTGTGCTTCCCGAACTATTCACAGATAGTGGCCATGTCCCTTTCTCTACCAGCAAAGGCAAGAAGCTGGGACCCCATCCCCTAGGGCAGGCTGCCATCGCCGTGCCAGTCCTTGGAGCCTCCTTCTGCCTCACACCTATATGAGTCTCTTCACTAAACACGGGAGACCAGCCCTACATACACATTTCCAGATGAGATCTCTTCAGTACTGCACCCTCTGGCACGTACAAGATATTTCCCTAACTCTGACGATGTCATATGGGGTTGCCTTTTTCTCACAGGTCCATTATACTTACCACTACTTTACAAGGGTCTCAGGACTTTTTTCTGTTGCCAGTCAACAACCTTGTAGCAGAAATGTTTGTTCCCTGGTGAGTGAGTGACCCTGCCTATGAAGCAGCAAATCCCACACCACATCTTTAAGTCCCACCCACCACTTCATCTGTTCCTTCCTCTGAGATCCTCCCACCCCCTTTAGTGCCAGCAATGCATCCTACACCTCCAGCAGCCACCACCCAGCCCATTGTACTTTTTCATTCCCTCTTTGGACAAAGAACATCTTCACAAAAACAGCATGAGGAAGCCTAGATGGCTGACTGCGTTTTTGCACTCCTTTTCATTCCCATTTGCAGCCTTTCCACCAGCACACAGCTCCCCTACCTCCTCCTCTGCCACACTAACATGCATTCCATTCCTCCCCACGTCTCCCACCCGAGCAGACTTTTGTCACCAAAGTGATGTCTATTATCACAGCCTGGAATTTATATTTTTACTGTGTAATCAAAGTCCATAAGCAATCTCGCTTAGCATATACGAGATCTAGGGAAAAACATCTTATTCCTATGCAATAGGAAGAAAAATGCCAAAAATCTATACTCAGCCTCTCTGCCTCCTCAGATTTAATTTTCAAATATGTATTCAAAATAAAAAAAACAACAACTGAAGAATGGCTGCTGCTGAAGACATCAAACCACATTCATCTGGAAAGTTAAGTTCCCCAAAAGTTATGAGCTCTCTAGGGATGAAGTAGCCCTGGAAAAGGCAAGGTTAGAATCTCGCTTACCAAGGTCAGCATCTCTTATCTGTGCCGGGTCAGTGGAGTAGTCCTGTCTGCTCCGAGCAGAGCCTGAGGAGGGAGGGATAGAGTTGCTTGCAGTGCTAAAGCAAAGGTGAATGTAAGGAAGATCAACATCTGGAAACTTTCACAGATACTATAAAAATGAGTCCAGGATCAGCCTGCTTGGGGCTTTCTTCTGTGCATCTTTCTTCTTCAGCTGCACCATCTCTTATCAGGCCTGCTTGCAGCACCCGGGCTCTCACTACCTGCCAGCAAACCCTGGTGCCTCTCTTGCTGCCTGCACCCTCGGGCCTGGAGCTGCATTGGGGTTTGCCATCAGCAATGTCCCCAGCAGCGGTTGTACCCAATGCAGAGCACCCAAGCTGTGGGCATCTGCTTTTTAGCATCTCCCTTTGTGCGTTGCAGTAAAGAGCCTCACGTTAATGTCGCACCACAGGACTTGCCACAGAGGCTTTGGGAAACATGGGTGCACGGGAATCAAACCAGAGAGGCTGCAGGGACTCACATTTGCTGGCCTACGAGGCCTTTGCAGACACGGGCTGATGTTCAGAAGCCTGGGTGCCCCAGAGGCACAGACATTCCCTGATGCCTGCTGGGACCCACGACCCCTCTGTCAGTGACACTGCACGTGCACCTCATGCACCTTCATCGCATGTGATGGCCAGGCTGGAAAGAGCCAGAGCCATTTTGGCGCCTGTATCTATCCAGATGGGTACAGCCATACCCGCTGTACCTCAGGCTGCTGAGAGCCAGGGCTTCCCTCCAGGGTCAGTTTCTCCCTCCCAGAGGACGGTGGAGGCGCGTCATGCCTGCCTCTTTGCTGAAGAAGCCAGCAGTGGGCTCCAGGCAAGAAGCCCATCTCCCCAGGGACCCACCTACTGCACCCTTGCTGTCACAGGGTAGGTAGACACCCAAGCTTGGGGTCATTAGATATAGCTCCATGGCTGTATGCAGCAGCATGCCTGCTGACATACCCTGAGGTGTCAAGCGGAGCCTTCATTAGTTTACAAGGGATTGCTGTTGCAAAACATGTCAGCATCAGTGCTCTCCCCAGCACAGTTTCATTGCTTCTTTCTTCTTTGATGTGTTGCGAAGCCTAACACGGAAAAAAATCAAAGTGCAAATTGTCAAACACTGTAAGAGCAGGAGGGCTTTGGGGCTGTGTAGTCTCCTCCTCTTTACGTTGCCTCCAGATGTCGTTTCCAGTCTGGAGTCTGGACCAATACATAAAAGTGCAGGGTGCCTGCACACCAGGCA
>NW_009260066.1:50285-51899 GCF_000687185.1 Egretta garzetta
GCCTCGGAGCGATATGGCTGGGGCCCGATGAGTGGAGCAGCTCCCAGTGGGAAGGCCATGCTCTGCAGCTGCTAAAGCCGACCAAGTCGTTCCTCTGCACTCAAATCCCAGCTCTTGCGACCAGCGTGAACCTGAGCTGGCGAGCGAGATGGACCTTCCCAGGCGCTTCCCAGGATGAGCTTCTCCGAGTTCCACGGCCGCGCTGGCCATTCCTGAGCCATGCATCTGTCATCTTGGTGATAGTCTTTGTATACGTGCCAAACAGTCACAGTGCTGTAATTTCCTTTCAGCGCCCTTGTAGTTATTGTTGTGCATGTCCTGTTTTTCATAATTATGTGATAGCTGGGTCAGTGGGAACCCCAGTCATCGACAGCAGTGCAGAATACAGCAGGCCAGACACAAAAGAGATCCAGTAATGAGATTTGTGCATTCAAGGTTTAATTGTTTAGCATCCTTTGTCCAGTGCTCATATTGTTTTCTTCTGTTACGCAGCGGTCATCTTCCTAAAATAGATTAGATTTCTATCAGACAAAAATGACTTAATCTATAATTAATGACTAAAATGTATATATTATCTCTGTATCCACATGCACACAGACACAACAAACACTTGACAAAAAGGACGTGTAGCACACTGTGTTTTCCATTACACATGCCACCGAAAATACTACAGGAAAATGTATTCCAATGGTACTCTGAGTGAAATGAAAGATAATGGCATAGAAAAGAAAAATGAACAAAAATTGCCTGCTGACCTACGCTAAAACACAGAAATTAAGGGACCGATACCAGCCAAAACAAAATTCTAAAAGTAAAACTTACAGAACAATTTAGACAAATTTTACTCCATTGGTATGTTTTTAGCATAAAAACCTGAAAAAATGCACCATAAAAAAAAAGGTCATTGTGTAGCAAGACTGAAT
Source organism: Egretta garzetta (assembly GCF_000687185.1). Classification (NCBI taxonomy): domain Eukaryota; kingdom Metazoa; phylum Chordata; class Aves; order Pelecaniformes; family Ardeidae; genus Egretta; species Egretta garzetta. The sequence goes on from NW_009260066.1 coordinate 51,209, forward strand.
AGAGCCCCAGTTGTTATCATAATTGCAGAGTAGTTACGTACAAAATAAAACAGAGAGGACACCCCTGTACCCCATATGCTTCAATATCCAAATTATCTGCCTGCTTATAATTACCATGCTTGGAAAAAACAAAAAAAATCCTTGCAAGAAGGAAAGAGGAAAAAAAAATCTGCCTGGATATTTTTTTCCTATTGTGTGTGGCTCATTTGAATGATGGTGTATTGTGGTTCATAGCAGAGGATTTTGTGCCCAGAATAATGAATTGCACCTATGCTCACCTTCAGCATCCATTGAGAAAAAGATGTTAAGCACTGTAGTGATATACTGCAGCAGCAGAGAATTTTGTATTAATCACATCACGTGATGCCAAAGGCCCTGCTGGCATCGTCTGTGACACTGCTGTAGAGCTACTGAGTTTTTTGTTGTCAGTGTTGATAACTTTTTACTGAACTCAAACGTAAATGCTATAAATAAATTCCAGATTAAAATACTGCATGAAATCCTCCCTCCTTTAAAAAAAAAAAGCAAGCTGATATTTGTCTTAAACAAGCCTTTTTCTTCCTAAGGTCTTTGCCTATGGTACACAAACAGCTTACCACAGGCTAAGAGGAGATGTGAACACAGAGGGTGCTGCTGGCTGCTTGGGTAGCCACCCGTGGGGATGCTATCGCTCTGGGGCAGATGCACAGCA
>NW_009260066.1:51910-72456 GCF_000687185.1 Egretta garzetta
GAAAGAGTTGTTCCACGTACACCACGGGCAAGAGCTTACTCACGGTCTGTAATCAAGGAACAGCCTGCCCAAAATTACTTCACGAGAACTTCGTACTGGAAACGTATTCCAGGCAGAGATTTACCCTGGTGCCACAGGGGATTTAATTTCTCCTTTCATTCCCTGCCTACTACCCCTTTTTCCCTCCTCCCCCATCGGTGTGCTTGTGTTTCCAGTATGAGACTATACCTCCTTTCCAATTCCCCAGTTTCAGACACGTGAGGAAGGTGAGTGCAGTCCTGGCGATGTACGAGGCCTGTGCAGCTGCAGGGGAGGAAGAGCTGGACAGTGAAGGTGCCAACACCTCTTCCTGGCTGACGACATGTGCCACCGGCCTTTCATAGAATCATAGAATCATTTAGGTTGGAAAAGACCTTTAAGATCATCAAGTCCAACCATTAACATAACCCTGCCATCCCACCACTAAACCATGGAATCATAGAATCGTCTAGGTCCATGTCCCTAAGCACCTCATCTATCCTTCTTTTAAATACCTCCAGGGATGGGGACTCGACCACCTCCCTGGGCAGCCCATTCCAGAGCCTGACAACCCTTTCCCCCTGCCACAACCCCTCATGCAAGGGCACAACCTGTGTAGCATTCAAAACAATGTGTGCTCAACATCACCCCATGCGCCTTCGCAATCTACTTGCATATGGAGTTACATTAACCCCCATGTATCAATAGGTACCCTAATATATACAAATGTAGAGTTTTAAAAGCAGAGATGAAGATAAATCACTTAGAGCAGTCATGTCCTTCCCTGCAGGGCTGTTCCTTCCAGTCTGGAGCTGAAAAGAACCAAATTATGGGCTCCACACACGTTCTTGGCATATTGTTCTACTTTCACAGGCAGGAAATATTTTTCTAATCTTCATCTAAATTTACTCAAGCTGCTGTTCCCACACTGCTGATAACAAATCTTTGGAAACTAGTACTCTGCAATAACTGTTTTGTGGATTACCCCCTCCAAACTGCAGGCCTGGATTGTGGCGATGGAGAGATCCTGCCGTCGATGCGTGCCAGCGCTGTGGGTAGGTCGCTGTCGCAATCAGTGCTGAGACCGGCTGCTTGCCCAGATGTACATGGGCAAGGCAGTTTGGCAGCCGTTTGACTTGGGTACAGCCAGCAGGATGTTACAGCAACATGAAGCTCAACATAGGCAGAAAGCTTGACCGAGAGTGTGGGTAAATGGTTTGCTCGGTGAGGCTCGCAGATTCACCTGGTTACAGCTCCTGCTTGCTGCTATCACTCCGCTTGTTTCACTTGATCTGATTTAAATTGGTTGAAGTCAGCACAGATATGTTCAGAGCTAGAGATGCAGTGAAGAAACGCCCTTAGGAATGAGGAGAGCCTGTTCCACATATGACAGTGACATTTTTCTGGTGAGAAAAAGGATGGTGTTGAGAAAAATAGAGAAAAAAAGTTTTGATTGCTTCAGTTCTAAAAAAACAATGAAACGTTGCATTGTTTTGAAGCTTTACTCTTGTTTTCCCTCCTTTCCAACATATCACAGCTGTTTTGACCTAGAAGACAAAATAGAGTTACAAATGGGACAAAAATTTTCTTTGCAACTTTTCTCTTTTAGAAAAGAGATATTTCTCTGTTCTTTATGTACTTTGTTTTGATGTGTATTTGATTAAAAAAAAAGCTTTTGAAAATGAAAGTAGACTTTTGGAGGGTTGATATTAAGAATTCCCTGCCCAGTCTAACATTTCCATGGTTGTTAACCCTGACAGAACCACCTTCAAAATTTCATTAATGGCTGTCCTTCAACAAGCTAAAATGCAGGTGAAATTCTGCTTAGCTTGAACTCTGCCAGTTTTTCTCCATGTTGAAGGTACAAAGAAAGGATAGACCGTACCTTTGTAGTTTTCCTTAAATAATCTGGAATAACTTTAAAACTACATTTTTTCCCCCCTCAAGCTTAAAATTATTCATCTCCTGCAGAAAGGGACCTAATGCTGAGATGCTGTGAAAGAACACTTTTGGTTAGGAAACAAACTTTGGGGGCAGAGGAATGAGATATTTTTCTGTGCCTTTCTAGAGGACTCATGTCCTTTCTGCTTTTCTGTGGCTTTCTTGAAGAGTGTTTCTGCAGCTCTGTTCAGTGCCAAGCAGAGCTACTCCAGGAAAAGACAACTGCCAGAGCTGCTGAGGATACCACAGTTCCCAACAGGACCCGCCGTGCTCAGTTATGGTGACAGAGCAGCTGGGTGCTCTCCAGAACTGTCCATGGGAGCTCCGGCCCAAATTCCTGGGACAACATTATCCTCAGAGCCCTATGTTTAAAGGCAGAAGTCTATGTTTTTCCAAAATCCCAAGCTGCTCCCTTCAGACCACCCTGTCTCCCTCCATAATAATCCAAACTCCCTTCCCACAGCTACAGCTCCTCAAATGAGAGAATACTGGGCAGAACAGTTTCACTCCCAAACCCCAAAGGTGGAGGTCATGCCTACTGCATGATGCCAAATCAGAATACAGTTTCAGACACAGTTTTCTCACCAAGCCACTCTGTGGCCAGTTCTTCATCCTGACATGTCTCTAACCGACATGGAGGTGCAAGAAGATGGCATGGTGGGCAGTGACTCCAGGCATTCAGATAACAGCCGTGCTCTCTTGCAGTGGTAAGGAGGCAGAGCTTCGAGGGGCAGAGGCAAAAGCATCCAGCTGCTCCCATCCAACTTTGTGGTTCTAGTGAAAACACAAGCTGATCCAGATTTCTGAAGTGTTTTGAATAAAACCTGTTGCTAATGGTTATACAGCCACAGCACTTTGGCTCTCGTGTAAAGATTAAAGTAAGATTAAGTGCGGCTTGTGTTCCATCACAACATCCCAAGACTCTGAGGGTTTGCACGAGGAGAACGTGGATACTCTGCTTGTGATTTCAGATTGCCAAAACCTGAGAAAAAAAAGAACTTCATCAGCCTGCCTCCTGTATTTTTCCAATAAAAATAAAAGCATGCATCAATGCTGAATGCCTGCAGATTGTGCAGGCTGAATATCTGAAAGGAAAGCCTTTCATACAGACGTGGACTTCAGAGCTTTTTGGAAGCAGTAACTCAGTAGGGTAGTCAATAAGACTTGTAAATCCATTTACTGCATCTTTTAGATCAATTTCTTTCTGACTTCTTGTACAACATTTAAAACCTGCTGAAGCCCCAAGACATTCTTCTCCTGTGGTGCCTTTAGAATAAACCACTCAATCATCAGAAAACATTGCGTATTTTCCTTCACAGCCACAAACTGTGACTGGTATTTTAAGCACTATTAAAGCTAAGGAGTTGAATGTCGGAAATACAGCAGTAAGCAGATCTTTCACAAGTTCCTTCCTTTCTCTCCATACTGTTGTTTTTGGCTGGCCTTCAAACAAATGACTGATTCAATTTCTTGTTACTGTTCTTTCCCCCACTGTCAGGTCTAATTGCAAGCCAGCAACACATTGGTTATGTTAACGAAAATAAAAATGCAATCAAAAATCAATAAAAGCAAGTGCAACTTTTTACTACAATTTACTCACCTGTGTTTGTCCTTATGACAAGTTATGGCTTGGCAAAACACCTTACCATGATCTAGGTTTCTTGTTTCAGTATAAATCCACTGTTATTCCCTATGGTCCTCCAGTAACTTTCCTAAGGTTTTGCCTCGCATCAGGTTGGAACATTTCAAAAACAACAGGGAAATTTGCTACAAGAGCTATGAGTTTTAGCCCCTCGCCTCTAGATCATAACGTGGGAAATAAAATTCCAGGAAGGTGTTGGTCATGAGCTATTTTTACCCATATGATTACTTTGATGGGTACCTTAAGGGAAGGAAGTGTTATCGTTCTGCTGTTTGAATACATGCTACAGCTCAGAATAAAACAACCAAATGCATGCAAAGCTGTTACACCCCCAAATTGATAAAAATAAGTACCTACCTTGCCTGCAAGAATTGATGCAGATTATAACCTGTGCATTGCCATTAACACAAGCCTAAGCTACACACAAAGGTCCCAATGGATATGTAATGTTAAGTGGGGGGATAGGCTGGAGTCTGAGTACCCACAGCTCACCAGCCACGGCCAGGACCACCATGTGCTGCAAACCCCAGGCTGCTGCCATGCAGGTGGTGCCCAGCACCACACCTGCTTCTTGACCGACCATGGTCAGCTCCAGAGGAGGCCATGTGGAAAATGAAAATAACTCAGAAGGCGACTTTGCAGAGAAGGTGTAGCCTCTGGGTGAAGCTTACATAGTCTTGCAAGTGCTTTGTCACTTTAAATGATACCTACCAGCCACTACAGATTGCTGGGCTTGGGTCACTGTTGCAGGTGCACAGTGAATTCACCTTGCATAGACTCACAGGTTTCCTGAACAGTTGCTGCTGCTCTTCACCAGAGCTGGGTCAGCTTCTCCTATTGAACAATCCATTTCATGTGGTCCCTCATATTACATCTACACACAGATTTCAGTGTTTTCATTATTTAGAATTATTCACTGAATAATGCATGGGAACATCTTGTAGACTGTGTACTTACTTGTGAATGTGGTGCCACAGCTATTCCTTGCTCACTAGTTGGACGGTGTGATTGGTCACCGAAGCCAAACAGTATTTTTTTCTGCTCTCCCTGTAGCTCCCCCTCCCCAGACGAAGAAAAAGCATTTTCAAGTAAGTTGCATGTTTTAAAAATGAGAATCAGCCATATGTACTTTTTCACCAATACCTGTAACGTTTCCAATTCCTTTGCACATTTCTAAGAAAATAAATCCTGCGTGTTCACATGTGCAGTCAATAAAATGCGAAACATAGTTGCAAATGTAAATGAATAAATAAAGTCAGCTCTTAGCCTGTTTTCGGCTTCCCTCTCAGCCTGAAGGCATGCAGCCAGGTCCCTGCAGCTCCCATGGGGCCATCCTTCCCTGGCTGAGTCCTCCAGGTAAGGACAGCTCTCACCCTTCATTTTGAAATTTTCCCCTTCACCACTCAAAATGATGAGTGTCCTGAAGCCAGAGGGAAAAAAAAAAAGAGAGAGAGAGAGAAAAAAAGATAACAACCAAAACCCCAAACTCACAAAAATCTGATTTTGTAACCTCATAGCCTGGCATCTGGTGGGAGAAGGTAGTCCTGACTCAAGGCCCTTTTCTGGAGAAAGCCTCTGAGCCTCAGCAAGTGCAATGGCAGAGGGTAGCACTGGCACAGTGAAAAACATCTTCCAAGCAGCAAAGCCTGCTTGCCTTGCACCAAGGCAGTCACTATACTCCGGGTCCTGAGGGGACAGAGAGCACCCAGGATACAGCCCTGCTCCAGGCAGGGGAGGAGCGGGAGCAGAGGAAGACATCTGGCTTCATGTCTCCTGACTCACTCCAGGTACCTGCCTACCTGGTATGGGGAATTTGGGGGTTACCTTTTGGAATGGCGCTACCCTTCCCATCAATTGCCCTGGTCCTGTTTTGACCTCTGAACCACCCTGCTGGTGTTGGACACTTGAATTTTTAGACAGTGCAAGGTCTACAAGAGAAGCCCCGAGCAGATGCTCTGCATCTGAACCTTTGCTCCTATTTTCGATTATTTCTCTCCCACTAGCCCTGGAAATTATTCCCACATGTCACTCCTGACCACCAGAGGGGAGGTGCAGTACATTGCAGGGCCTCCAGAAGAGCTGACAGACACTTTACTTCCCTCCAGCTCTCTGTGTGCCATGGCCCTGAGCACACTGAAGGCACAGGGACAGGGCAGGGGACAGGGGAGGACCTCCAAGGCCAGACACAAGACAAGGCATGAGATGGCCCTTCACATTTCCAATGAAAAATTTAACTTCTTAACAGATACTTTTTTAAAGGAAGGGGAAGGTCTCTCAGAGCTGCTGTAGAAACAAAAATGCCACAGGTGAGGAAAGGCCAGAGAGAAGCTGTGAAGGTAGAAGTTTTATAGGGAGGAAGGAGTATAAACAATATTTGATGGGTACACTTCTAATATAAAGGCAACAGACCAGTGAAATGGGTCAAGAAACAAGCCCTGTGCAATACCCTGTGTTTCTAATAAATGTTATTGATTTTGTAGGTGCCAGAGTCTTAGCCTCAAAAAATGATGGTAGTTTCTGCACTATATCCTGTGCTTTGTTACCCAAAACACCCAACGGTTAGAGACAGTAACAGAGAGAGAGACTGGAAAAACAGTTTGCATATTTTCACCTGGTGCACTTGGCCCATTTGAACTAAGGCACAACATACAGTGTAAGGTTTTTGTGTCCTGATTAACTGAACTCACACCCATTTGCCATTACCTGCCTTCACCTCTGGTGTCCATTGAACAAGAAATACGGACTACGAGGACAACACTGTGCAGCCAGAGGTGGTGTCAGAGGAGTGGAGACACACAGCGAATGGCCCTTGCAGCAAATCCATCTCCCCAGAGGTGTCTCGGTGTAATCTCCCGCTACCATTCTGTGGTTTTGTTTTCAGAGTCACATTTTTGCTTTGTGGCAGTTAGTCCTTCTTTCTGCCGCTCTGTCTTACTCCATCTTTTTTCCTGCTTCCTCTTGATTTACATTGTTCCTTCTGCAGTTTAGGTTTCTCTTCTCCTATTGTCCTTCAGAAGAAAGGGAAGTCTGGTGTGGAGAAAGGCTCATTTCCTCCTCAGAGCCGATGGGGTGAGTCACTCCTTGACCATGCTGCCCTCCAGCCCTGGATCCTCCCTTATCTCCCAAGAGCCAGGGGAATAAATTGGGTTTCCTTGGTTAAATACACACTCAACAACATCATGCAGATGCTGCAATAGCAACTGATATTTGTGCAGACCCTAAAAGTGCTGTGTAAGGTGGGCATGGTAACAACTGACCCTCTTCTCTGGGGTGCCACTGAGTGAGGAGCCACAGGAGGGAGAGGCTGGCATGGCTGAGGCCCCAGCCCAGGCAAGCAGCCCAGCACCAAATACCGGGGAGCAAAGGGTGAAAGGTGCATCCCCAAATGCTCCTCATCCTGCTGCAGGGACAGCGGAAGAAATCCCTTCTCCATTGGCTGGGAACAGTAGGATGGTCACAACTTCGGCTGGTGAAGCTACAGTGACTTTACAACACAATTCAAGCTCTTTTTGACAGCACACAGCCCAGGTGCCCTTTCAGCTGGAATCCCACCCAGACACTTCCTACCCTCCCAGGATGCTCAGATGGATTAGCTTGAGCACAATCCTCCTGCTTTGCTGGCAGTGAAACATCTCACGTGTCAGCACAAAGATGTGAGCACCCATCAAGGCAGTTAGATGGCCCAGATGTTCTCCTGCTTAGTGGGGGACATCAGTGCTGAGGAGCTGCTCTAGCAGCACAGTTTCCTGCCATGTCTACTTTGTTTCACATCACTTAGGAAAGTCCTTGAACACGGCCCCTGTAAGCAGAGGTGCAGATGCTTTTGAATTGCCGCCTGCACTTGGTGGCCCACCACAAGCGCACGCTAATGTTCTCAAGTTCAGGCCCCTCAAGGCTTGCATTTGAAGGTAGCTCCTTGTATGTGCCTATTTTCCATCTGTAGCACAAAACCCACCAGCTATTGAGAAGCACAGCCAACAGCAATATACACTGAAATTAATAAAACTTGGAAAGTAAAGCAGTGGGCTCCAGCCTAATCAACTGAACGCGATGTGCTGTTGAATGGCAGACTTGGTTCAGATGAGCTACCTCAGGGCATTTGCTCTGAGAATTAGTGGGTCTGGGAGCATCGCTGAGGTAATGTTCATCACCTCCGGGGAAGACCACTGTGCTCATGGCTCCCCTGCACCCAGGTGGAGAAAGTGGAAGTTGCTGTGGTGGACCTTTTGAGTAGAGGTGTAAAAAAGGCACTCCGATACTGACGTCCACACCAGGCTTCTGTCTAAGCCCATCTTGTCACACTTCATGTCCCTACTACAAACTGGGAGCTTGAGGACATCACCAGTCTGTAGCTGACTCAAGCGTCATCCCTTTCTGAGGATCGGCAAAGCCAGATGTAACATCAAGTTCGTTTTCCAGCCCTTGACTCAAAGCAGGCCTTTCCCTCAAGCTCTGTGAATAATGGATTCATTCAGTTTGCTGGTGACACCAAGAACATGTTTTTTGTTATGAGCCAACTTAAAGGAGTTTATCTTCTTTTTTGGAGGGGAAGATTCATTGTGGATCTGACTCTAAACCAAGACGTTTCATTTCATTTCATTCTTTGGATAGGGGAGGAGGACTGTGTCTTTTTCTCAAAGTGAAGAAAAGAGGCAGAAGGGGAGTTGAGAAAACTTAGGATAGATGTCTTAACATGAAACAAACATATTTGCTTCACAAATAACTTTCTTTCCCAATTTTAATGCAGTTCCCTATTCAGCATGAGAGGAGAATGACTCTTTCTATGATTTATTCTCACATGAAATTCACAGGGTTTAAAAATGTGCCTGATTTTGCAGTTCCCTATGTTACTACTGATCTTCATAGCTCACATAAGGTGCTCAGTAAGAAAGCTCAGTTCCAGCAAAGACTTCTGACGATGGGCAAGGAGAGAAATCCTGGCACAGCATTGTTTGCAACCTCAGAATAGCACATGAAATGCAGGACAGGGGTGAAGAGGTGGAAAGAGAAGGAAAGAGAATGGGGAAGTCTGAAGAAACACAGGATGTGCAAGAGGCACCAGCAGAGTGAATCAGTGTGATTTTCTGGTAATCATGAAGTCACAGGGGTGGCCAAGGGGCAACACCCCCACACAAACTCCAAACCCCTGAAACCTTCAGGCAGGGGAGCATGGTGGGACTCGGGTAACAGATCTGGGGTTGAGTTGTTCATCTCTAAGAAGTGTAGCCATTTGAAGAATCCATGAACCCTTTTCCTGCCTTGCTGTCTCAAGCATCCTTATTTCCCCTTTTGAAAAATGCTCAATCATAGGTGTTTCTATGCATAATAAAAAGATGTTATTAGGCTAAAAAAAAGTAACCTAAACCTGTTATAGCAAATGATTAACAATAATAAACACACTACATTATTGCATTCCTTTTAATGGCATACATACAGGCAAGGAATGAGTATAGGATGTACCCCTGCTTCCCTCGCTCCTGGACATGAGCTAAGAGCAGGAGCAGGGTTAACAGGCTTTGCCAAAACAAGCAAGGTGCCCAGACAGGCCTGAGGCTGGCTGGTCACTGGGGAAGGTGCACCACAACTGTGTAGACCATAAATGACACTGTAGACACATGAATTACACCATTGAGATGTTAGAAATGTGATCACTTGGACCAGATTTCAGTATGAGGCTGAATAGCTGCATCCATCTAAAGAGTGTTTCTATCTTCCAGTCCCTCAAAAGCTGCTTTAGCAGCATAACACAGTGGGAAAAGGCCACTTGCTGACTAGAAAAGAAATATCTTTTGAGCCTGGGGTAAGGATCTAGCCTCATGTAGGACCTCAAGCAAACCACAGGGCAGAAACAGAGCATGGAGTTGGAGCTGGGGCTGCAAATGAATTGCAACACAGTACTGCCAAACACTGCTGCTAATCAGAGGTGTCCAGGACTGGGAGACTGCAACTCAGGCTGGGGTAGGCTCCTTCCCTGCTAGCACAAACCAGGAGGAGTACAGCAGGTAGGTGGCTGAAACATGTTCACTCATGTCGCTGGGATATGAGCTGTTCCTCCAGAAGGTGTTCCAAATTCTGCCCTACCTCCTTGACCAAAGTCAAAGACGGTTTCCCAAAGTCCTATTTACATCACCCTCATTCCTGTTCTTAACATGATACAGATCTGTGCCCTTAAGTGAAAACTAGAGCAGCTGCAGAATATTTGATGTTGCAGAGGAGGTATAAATTTTAGGTAATGAAAAATATTTCTTTATCGTATTTCAGTAAACAAGAAAATAGCCTGCAAACTAAAGATTAGAACAAAACGTACCAAAAGCAGGTCCTCAAAAAATTTCCATGTTAGGAAATCATCTTTATTTCAAAGCAGTAAAGGGGAAACAACATCATCCCTCTGCCATTGTGTACAAAGAGTCCCTGTTTGGGATCAGTGAATAGGCATGTGCAGCCAGCCTTCTTGCAATTGCTTGCAGGTTATGAACTTGGAAGTTGGTGGAAAATTTCAGCCTGAGCCTGAACATTCACTTGCATCTGGACTTTAATGTAACAGCCTAAAGGGAGTGTTGCTCTAAATTTTAAATCACACTGAACTTGATGAAGGGCTTGACATGATCTACAGGAAAAGGTCAGAAAAGCTGTACATGTTTATTTCAATGAGATTAAACCAGTGCTTTCGATCCTGCTTTTACACTTCTGTCGATGTATTCACTTACGGTCTCTACAGAATCCTTCTAGTGCTTTTCTGTCATAGGAAGTCTTCAGCACACATGCACTGAAAGGCAACATACATGGCATATAGCCCCATGGCATATAGCCCTGTAAGGGACCGAGGTAGTGGAATCTGAGGGCAACTGCATCGAATTTCCTAACTCTGTCAACTCATCAGTAGAAAAACCAGCTGGGCAAGGAAGAGGAAGCTTGGTTAGTTTCCAGAACATTAACCCCTTTCGCAGGAAGGCTAAGGGGTGGCCTAGCTGACAGCAATGCATGATGGAAGGTGCCTTCACTGTTGAGACGCAATGGAGAATACAATGGACAACACAACTCCACATAGATCATGTGAGAGACTGTCCAAAGGGGACAGGCAGCTGGGAAGTCATCACACTAAGCTACGAGTACCCATCATTTGGTGGGGGGAAAAGGGGAGGAATCAAAGAAGAAAATGAGACTAGACAAAATAGGCCAAATCATTGTACTGTTCTCTCAGAAAACAGATGTTAGTACATGCTGAGATACTCATGAAGGGTGCCAGGGACCTCAGTGGCAATGGACAAAAGAGGAACATTTTATCAACTGCTTGGGCTGGTTGGTTGCACACATTGCAAAACACAGATGTGCCTGCCCTGCAGCACGCTTAGGAAAAACTCACCAGGCATTCCCGATCTTCAGCTGTGTCTACTCCAGGCTATAAGCAGCATTGCCAAAAGCTGTGTCTGAACTCTGCTTAAATGGCTGACAATTTCTATGGCCAAACTGCCAGACTGTGAACTCAGCGCTGTGCACTATGTCGGAATTTGGAACCTTTGTGTCTGAAGTCAGCTGAAATGTGCACTTCCATTCTTGAAGCTGGCTGCTAAAATTATCTGGTATAGGGGAAAAAACAAAAATAATGACAGGGGAGTGATGGTAAGGCCTAATACTAATAATGATGTGTTCTGACACATGCAAAAATGAGACAATTAAAAAATGGAAAGGAACTTGGTGTTTAAACTGCAAGAGTATTGTATGCCACTTCAATACACAGAAGCTGAGTTTAACCCTGGTCTGTTTGACACAACCATTTTGTAGCTACATGGAGCTACTTGACACTGACATGTGGTTCCCGTTCTCCTGCCTTAGGATATCACTTACAGCACTATTCCATATTATTTGCTGTGCACACTTTCTTGACATTTGAATAACTGAACTAACTTGCACTGGTAACTTACCAGCTTTGGATTTTTCCCCTGCTTACCATGCACAAAGTCTGATCTGCTGCCTTTTGTGTGTGTATTGCTGCTTATTTCCAAGACAAATTCACACTTGTGATGATTTAGAGGAAAAGCACTTTCCGAGGACAAAACACAAGAATTTAGATGACTTTCAGAGTCGTTACATACAGCTACAGACTACCTCTCCAACACCACTTATTTTTGTCTGAGCTCAACTATTTACAGTGGCTTGAGTGCTATTTAAAAGACCATAGAAAGCATACTTCGAGAGCATGTGCTTTCTGGTGCTTGGATCCGTGACAGGTGAATTCTTGATTTAGTTTTCTCTATATCCTCCTCTTCTTGTTTCCATCCATGCTCTAATGCATGGAATTCCTGGTGTACAATGCAAAGCAAGTAACCTGCAATGCAGCAGCAGCAAGAAACCAGCGAGTGTTCATTCCACAAATGTCAGGTTATGTAGGATCGAGTCCAGGCACAAATGGCTGCGTACATATAATTTGTTGAAGTGATGCTGTCTCTCAGGAGTATTTGCAGATTTCCAGTTTAGGGAGTTGCTCTGCTGTTCATTTAGGCTTGCATGCAGAAATTAAGTTTAGAGGTAATATCTGGAAAACAGTTACCCAAATTGTTTCCCTACCTTTTTAAGCCTTTGAGTATTTTGTTCCATCTGGCCCCTTTCTATGAAATGGTTCTCTGTGTACTGGCTACTGAAAATAAATAATGGCAATATTATCCCAGATCAAAAGCAAACCTCATACAATGCCCACTATGATCATTGTGAAGTAATAGGGCTCTCCTGCTGTGACAACAAGTCCACAAAGCTGAGGTGCTGTAGCTAATGCCATTCATCATCCCGGACAGGATGGGTGTAGAGTGAAGGAGAATAGGAGTCTCATCATAATGTCTTCGGTTTATGTGAGTCTGAATGATCTTTAAATAAAGGAAGCAGTTCTTAGTATGATGATGCCGGTCAAGACTAAAATCTCTTGACTTCAAAGCATGAATAGTTTCATATCTCAAGCATTTAATATCAAATGTTTGCCAGGATTTTTATCTTAGTCCAACCATTTACAGTGGCTCTAATACTATGTAAAAGACTGTATCAAGACATCCCCAGGGGTTTATATTACTATTTGGCTTTATAATTCTTTCACTACTTCCAATAAATCATGAACTTCTTCAGACATGTCAGAGGGCATTCCATTTCCTCAACTGCAAATGACAAATGATGAATAATACACATTGCTGGCTTTTTTTCCCACCCCAAATTCCTATCTAGCTCTCCAGTGACTCCAATTGTTGCATTTGGTCTGTTTTTGCAAATGTGTACTGACCAATGACTCTGAATTTCCCATTTTTCACGTATGAAGATCATTCTCTTTCAGAGCTACGCATATGTATGCATTGTATTCAGCTCATTTAATGTAATTGTGAATTTAGCAGGTTTTTTCTTCCCACCTGAATGTACAGAAATATGTGGAGATAATGGGAAATATTATATGGAGATAATAATTCATTGTTCTCTTGAACTTACGCACCAAAGTAATCATCCAAGTATGGACGTAGCAAGCCTACTTTGTGTAGTCTGTGCTGAAGAGTACTCTCTCAACTTGCTGTCCAAGCTAACTAAAATCAGTGCAAATATGCCCTTAGAAGCTGCAGTCAGACATTCCAAAAAGTTACAATCTGTGTTTGGTTAGTAGCTGTAAATAAAATATTTTTGCTCACCCTCCATATTAAAAGAACATTGGTGGAGGAGTTGCTTGCATTTTGGGGAGGACTGGTTGGAATAACAGGAGGCACATACGTCAACAGAATGAAACAGAGGAGTTATTCATTCTCTTGCACTCAACAGTGGCTATGATGCAAAAATGAGTTATGAATCCAGTTAGACCGCCGCAGTCCTAGCACAAGTTTCAGCAGCCTGTGCTGACTTTGGTCTTTCTGGGCACAGTTTACGTAATTTGTGAATTAGTTCAATGAAGCACACCTGCGTGTTCTTCCAGCCACACAGCCCTGGATGCCTTGGGACCTGGCTTTGTCAGCTTCTTGCTGTGGGAGAAATCTCTTGGGTGAAATCAACCTCCATTCCCTGCAAGGCCCTTGGTCATTGTGTCATGTTTGGAGTTGGCATAACACCTCTGAGTGGCAGAGACACCTCTCTGTCCCATCCTGGAAACTCTTATGAGCTGAATGTCGTGCTGACAGTTCCCTATTTTAAAACTGGTCCTCCTAAAATACCACCTAAGAACTGAACACACTTCAGAAAAAAAGGCATGAAAAAACCCACAGGCACCCTCCAATCTGTCATTACCTAGTTCAGTAGGTATCACCAAAGCTCACCTCTGCTTGCTGAGGGGATACTTGTAGCACTACCCTCACAGTGCTCTTTGGAGAGGAGTAGAGGTGAGGATGACCGTTTGGGAACAGTCTCTTCTGCATGTGGATTTAACCAGAAAACTTTTGAATAGGGAATGACAATATGTGTTTCAGGACCACAGACTTTAAAACATTGTTAACCAACAGGCAAGGTACCTCAGCTTTCCTTAGGTTTCCTGTTTACGATGTCGTATTTAGTACTCAATAGAACCAGCTTTACCTGTAAGAAATCTGCCTGTAGACCCTACAATGAAGGAAAATTTCCTTTCCAGCCATTCTCTTTAGGATCCATGTTGAGGTGCTTTTCCCATATGTCACAAACTTACCTGCTGCCTGGAAGGCACTGCAGCCTGGGAAATTCCCAAAGCTCAAACCTGAACAGGTCGCTGCCCTGGCTGGCTGCCTTCTGCCACATCCCGTAGATTACAGAGGGCCACTCTGGAAAAACAAAACACCTGGTTACTGTTTGCTAGTTAAAAAGTCCTTACCAAGCAAATGATAGCATTTGATTACCATCATTTTCAGAAGAGGCTGCTCAATAGCAGTTAATTCCCACAGTCAGTTCTGGTATGAGCAGATGGAAGCATGCAACTTGCCATAGTTTAGGCAGAAGAGATTAAATTTGGTCTTTCTGGAAAGGTACATAGGGGAGGAGAGACTGGTTCAAGATCAGCTGAAGAAATTGCCTCAGCTAAATAAGCTGTATTTAAGGCAATTGATTTTAATATGATCCCATGAGGAACTGTTGAGAAGACCAGCTAGTCACACTGGATGGCTTCATCTAAAGCATCACTTAGTTTTGTCGAGCCCAGACTGTGTCTAAACCAAATTCCCAAACTATATTTTAACAACGGACCTCAGAGGCGCACAGTCTGGGAATGTGGTTACAGCACAGGTGGTTCCTATCAATATTATCTGAGTCCTGCTGTAAACATGATGGGATAGCGATGTTTTGTAACGGTATCATCATTAGAGCAGTTTCTACAGAGCAATTAAGATCAAAACAAAAGCTCATTGACCCTCTTGCATTTAAGGATTCCATTATCTTTATTATAGAAATCCCTGAATGCAGCTTACTTTCCATTACATATTTAAAGTCCATGTTGTCTCTGACACTCTTTAATTCTCTCAAGATCTGAAAGCACGCTTTCTCTATGCTTATTAATTTTACATGGTACTTTGAGACAAGTTAATAATAAGATCCAGCTCATCCACTGTCCCACTGTTGGGGAACCAAAATGCACGGATGAGAAACCTTGTGCTAACAGCAGCGCTATTCAGATAAAGCTGTTTTTATCCAGCTGTGTCAGAAAGCCAAAGAGGCTGCTGCTCCTGATCCCTCCAATTTTGATCTGCTCTGCAGAAGATAGTAAACAATCCCACAAGCATTACCAACTTATAATTTTCCTTCCAATTACTACAGGAATTATGTTATTGTGATTCATATCTGAGGCTCATATGCTACCTGATTGATTACTCAGAATAGACTGCACAGCAGCAGCCATTCTCCTTTCTTGGACAGGTACCAGGCTCGGGAAGGAAAGGAGTCACCAGGGAAATGCCATATAGTTTGAACAGAAGGATTCTGCCTGTGCTGATTCCTATCCCTATGCTGGAGGCACAGGCGAGGCAAGGAGACATGGGCACACGCTGGGGTCTTCAGGTACTAGCATCATATAAAAGTTCACCCTTGTCCGACAACTTCAATTCAGGAATTATTAATTATCATAGGAAGCCACAAAGCAGCTCACAACGAGTGATTTATTCAGGTAACATAGCCACTGCTGTATTTGTGATTAGTCTAATACAAACAGTGGGTTTCTCATCATTATTTACATCTCTGAAGTTTACTGAGGTAAACTCCCGCCATTCACAGAAGTACAGCCTTGTTTAAAGACTGAACTTGTTGCACAGGTTTTGCTTTTTGTTGCCACCTGGGTCACACGCTGTGGGTCCCCCCTGGGGTAAAATTTTACATAAGAACAGGACCCTAACCTGAGAGAGCCATCTCTGTCTGGGACTGATGCAGAGGGAAGGCAGGTTAGAGGGAAAACTGAGTCTTTGGAAGGAAAACCTGATAAATAAGCTCACAGAGCTTCAGGATATTGAGTTAAATGTTCCAGTGCTCTTCTGTGGAAGAAACCACATTAGATGCACATGCACGAACCGCAGACTTTCAGGAAGCTGGCACTTTTGTGGTGGCTCTGTAGGTCACTTCGCAGACTGCGTGCTCGCACTGAGCGTATACAGCAAAAAATTCCTCACGCACATAGATGTGAAATTGTAGCTGGAAATACTGCAGCTGGGCCCCTGCCTGGCCTGCTGAAAGGACAGAGCTGCCACCGTCGTGAGCTGAGGGCACCTGTGTCCATCCCACCCCGTGCTGTCCCCTTCCAGCCCACAGCTCGCCTCTCTGGCCTGAGAGGGTTTTGGAGAGGGTTGCTTTGCCCCCCGCTCTGCCTGCTGACAGACATGGCACCTGCCTCCCCCATGTGCCTTCCGGTGCACACTGGAAATTAGGAAGCTTCTGGAGGTTTTGCAGGAGGAATTTGCTCAAGATCTGAAAGGAATTGCACACCTCCCACTGAGGGGAAAAGCAGTCCATCGGTACTTCTGTCAGCCTGCCTGTTTTCTGCTGCCCCCAGCTGTAGTAACTACCCGTCACACCACAGCTCAGAAGACAGCAAGGACATCACCCCCACAGTGCGAGTCACCTCCTTTTCTCTGTCACGGGGATTTTTCATCATCTTCCCATCAGCACCCAGTCAAGTGTTTCACCCCAAAAAAACCTGGCCCCCTTTTCACTTCCCCATGAAAGCACGGCCCCAGAGTCTGACCGTGCAACACTCCCTGCCTTGTCTTTGAGCCTCCTCAGACATACTGCACAATTTTTCACCCTACGGTTCAACATAGTTTCATCCCACATAGTTCACTGGGGGCAGGAGGCTTTCCTCCAGCTGCAGCAGGCTGCTGGCACGCACCAGGAGACCCCATGCCAGGGGACATTTTGTTCCGTGGCAACAACAAGGAAATGCAACAACAAGAAAACACAGCCGCAGAAAAAATGTGCTGTCACTAAGTCTCATGCAAGAGAAAGGGAAGACTGTGGTAGCAAGCACCAGGAAAGGCTCCAGCAACGCCCAGCAGAATAGCAGCACTCCTGCATCTAACATCCCCATTCCTTGCTCCGTGCTGCTTTCCACCGTGAGGATGTTACCTCCGGGACCACAGCTCAAGTCCAGCCCATGTCACCACGCTCAGGATTACCGATTGGTAATTGGTACTTTGCTGTACCAAGCGTGGCAGGCAAGCTTCACGGCCCTGAGGTACCTGAGGATGCTGGGCAGCCCCACTGCACGGCTGCCCCGCTCCGGCCCCGAGCCGGCCATCTCTCGCTAGCCACAGGGAAGGATCCCTGCTCGCGAGAGCTCAGGTGAAGTGTTGTAGCTACAGCCAATGCTAAGTGCTGCAGCGTGTTTCTGTCTGCTGTTGTCAGTAGGGAAGTCAGAAGCCAATTAAAATCTGTAAGAAAATAATTAAGAATAAAGTTAACCACAAGAAGGTAAGCTTCTCCTGGGGGGAATTTTAACAAAAGCAGGGGTTTGGTGATTGCAGCCAGTACACAGAAAGCTAGAACAGTTGCTCCATATGCCTTTATGTGGTGTATCACACACACATAGGTAAAATTACATGTTCTGGAAAGGGCTGTGGTTCCCATATTGCAATTGGAGAAGTATTCAGATATCAAACACGTTATTTTCCTACATACTGGCACCATCTGATGCATTAGATATAATCCAGGGCTTCTCAGATGCCACTGAAGATTCAAACGGTTTGAAGGACTGAAATGACAAGCTTCACTTCAGGCAGAAGCCAGCGTATCCTCTTCCAGAACGACACATGTATCTTTTAAAACCTCTGTGGGCTTTCTTATGGTGGTGCCCATTAGCATCAACATATTTAAGGATGCATCAGTGTTTCGATTATAAATCTCTATTTTAAAGTGTTTTAGAACTCAGCTGTAAACATATGGCACTTGGCAGAGACAGACACAATTCATCTGTTTCTATACCAAGACTTTTTAAAAGCATGCATGCACACACATGCATACACAAGCAATTGCAGGATCTTGGTTGTTAATGCAGTTCTGTAGCCCAAAATTATCTAAATCAAAAGAGTGGTTTGTCTTCACCCTCTGACACAGCTCTTACTTCCATGGCTCTCCTGTTGTAGCCAGTCATAATTTGTTTTACGAACCTTAGAAACAAGTGCTCTTGCACTGTACCCACTTCTCCGGAGGGTTACAACGCTGCAGCTGTGGGAGTTTCACCTAGGGAGGGAGCCTCCCTCATCCTCCTCTTGCACATTTCTGCAGCAGGCCTGTAATGAGCTAGTTGTAAACAAGCAGCAGCCTGAAAACCTCCTTCAGCAGGCACTCACAAAAGGTTACCTTTAAATCTGAGAACTTTTTTAAACACCAGGCTGCAGAGAGCTTCAATCCACTTGCAAAGCATCAGTGAGTGAAACAGAGCTACTGAGAGGCACTTGAAGTTTTAATTTTCACTCCTGTTCAGCTTTTTATTTTAAGCTGTCAAAAAGAAAATAAAGGACATGAAATTAAAAGCTTTCCCATTTAAGAA
The DNA here is from genome assembly GCF_000687185.1 of Egretta garzetta. Classification (NCBI taxonomy): domain Eukaryota; kingdom Metazoa; phylum Chordata; class Aves; order Pelecaniformes; family Ardeidae; genus Egretta; species Egretta garzetta. The sequence continues at coordinate 70,459 of NW_009260066.1, forward strand.
GGCCTGGCTGTTCCCTCCCCAGCCTCCCGAGTGTACCTCCTCATGCCCGTTTCCCACTCTCTGAGGCATACTGTGTCTCTCCAGGCGGAGCAGGATGGGCTTCTCCCAGGATCCACTGGAGGAGCTCTGCAGCAAGGGGGGTGCAGGTGGGGGGTCACCCCCAGCAGCCCTACACAGATGGCCCCGGGGGTGACGTACTTTGCACGGGCGGTGCGACCCCCACCAGAGCAGGCTGTGCTCTCCACTGTGCCCTCAAGTCTTCTTTTTAGCCGAGTACTTTAAGGAAGTGAGGAGTACTACTGACCTCGCAGGGACAATTCACGCGCAGAAATCCAGCTGTCTGCTCTTGTATCTTGCTAATCCAGATACCTAAATCAATAAGACTGTTCCAGACTTACATCTGGCCTTTGTGTTAAGGATCCCTGAGGTCTGCTGTGGGAACAGCTACTTGCCCGGTATATAGCATAAGAATTTGTGGAAAAAAACAGAAGCCAGATGTATTTAATCTTTTGGAATTACAGCTTCCAGAGTACCTGTGTCTTGTATGTACTTTCTGTAGCATCAAGAGTTGCTTGCTGATCGTGAAATGAACGCAACAAGCTGAAAACCACCACTGCTTGGAAAAGTCAGGCACCAAGGACCCAGCCAAGGAATATTCTTTACAGCAGAATTCCAAAACTCTAGCACTTCTGAATTTAAATCACAAATCCACAGTGTGGCAGTTCAATAAGCAGTTTAATTCCTCACAATTCTTACATGCAGAAAAGCACCAGAATTGCTGGCAAGTTGAAACATCTGCAGAAAGTCAAGAGCTGCACAAAGAGCATTCACTTCAAACAAAGGCACAGGGGCCGCAGTTGCTGAGGCTCACAGATGGGATGGGATGACCCAACATAGGGAGGCTCTAAGGAAGATCCATTATGTCTCTCAGTTGCATGACCTGTACAGGGCTCACCCTGCTACCTTCATCCTCACCATCATTCATCTAGTAGGGAAGCATTTAGTGCTAAGGAAAGAGGAAACAGTTTCTCCAGGGCTATCTATGCCCATAGTTTATCAAACCATTGTAGTTGTGGCCAGAAACAAACATGTTGCCTGGTTGTTTTGTCCCCCTTGCAGTCCTCTGGCCTGGCCATAACATGTCCTTGCAGAATGTACATTCTGCTTGGAAAGACTGAAGCTGTGGGCGCCAGCTAGCAAGTCAGCCTGTTCCATGCATAAGTCCACAAATGTTTCACCCAACTGCAGCACCTGAAGAAAAGCCTGGGCCCATGTTTAATAGTCACATTTGGGCTTGGAGAACCCCCTTATCCCCACACCATGAGGTCATTCTACATTTTCCTCCACTGAACACGCTCACCTGTAAGCATACACTTGAACAGAAGCAGAGACAAAACCCCTGCAAAATTACTGGCAAATTCAGGCCCTGAACTCAGCAGTTGCTAAACCCCAGGCTTCCACTCAGAGCTATCAGCGCAGCTGCACTTCTCAAGCACCAGACCAAATGTTAGAAATGTCTTTCATTTTATTTCCCATCAGTAGAAAACAGAGACTCAGCTTTGCTGCTGGTAACAGATAACCTAGATGTATTGTAAGTAAAGCAGAGTGAGCAATGAGATAGCACAGGGAGATTGCCAATGTGGCAAGTGTGCCAGAAATACATGTTATTCTCCAGTTCAGCAGAACAAACAGGTGCATAAACTAGCATTTTCACACTGGGCTAGACTGAACAGACCATCTGGGTGCTAAACAACAGGCAACTGAAAGACCAAATCATCCTGTCTGGTTTGTCTGGACTTTTCCAGGAGTGGAGAACTTGTGCCTTGGCAGTGTAACATGCTTAGCGATGCACTCCAAACTCTTGTCAGTAATTACTGTTTTCCTGATTTGATACTTTCTGATGAAAGAACAAATGCTGGAAAATCTTTGCCTTTTACAAAAAAAATTGTTTCTTGCTAGCTTCTGGCTTTTATGGCTTTTTTTTTCTTTGTGTGGGAG
>NW_009260066.1:72535-77535 GCF_000687185.1 Egretta garzetta
CAGCATATACAGTCCCTGATTATCTCCGAGAGGCAGGAACTGACCAGTGTAAGCCTCCAGGTTCCCAGACAAAACCAAACCAAGCCTGGCCAAACTCTATTTGCTACATTATGGTACCACAGCCCAGGATGAGGAATGTAGTACAACACTGTACACACCTTGCAAGGGGTGAAATGGAAAAAGAGAATTGCTGAGGTATGGAAAAAGTCCTGTATCGTTCCAGATGGAGAATAGGGCGACAGTTGGGAAAATACAGGCTGTGAAACCAAAGCCACTCTGCTAGTTCAATGGTTAATCTTTCTCACATGGAATAACCCTCCCTTAGAAGACTGAGAGTATTTAGGTATCATCACTAAAATTTCCCAGCATGCCTGTTAGGCTTCTCAGTTGCCCAGTATATGATTTAGACAGTATATGAAAGACCTCCTGAATGACTAAGTAGCAGCCAAGCAATGCCACTTACAATAGACTATCAAAAGGTTGTAATAAAGACCCTAGATTCTTGTGAATGGTTGGAGAAGCTCAGCTTTCAAAACCAGAAGTCCCCAGACCTTGCAGCAGACAGGAGTGGAGACAGCCTCCTCGAGGATGTAAAAACTGCAGTACACTGGAGAACGAAGCGTGTGTTGGGTCGGACATTTGTATTGGCACAGAGGGGCAGCGGAGCAAAGACATCCTGGGTAACTGGGCAGTGTCTTCCCATGGTTACTGCTGCATCCACACCATACCTGGAAATGAGCCATCAGGTGGCTAGAGGAAAAAGGCCTTTAAACTCAGGAAGTGAAACACCTTCCAAAAATACCTCCTTACCCTCTCCCCCACCAAAACCACAGCTCTGTCTTCAAGGTGAGGCAGGCAGAACAGGACTGTGAAGAAATTCCTCTTCAGGTACATTTGCTCCTTTCAGCAACAAGTTAGCAGGACAATCATGTCTTCCACTTTTAGGGTTCCTCCTGAGATATTTTTAGTTACCATACCAATCTACTAACTGTGTTTACAGTGTCAATTAGAGGCACAAAAGAAATCATGCTTTCTTCAGAAACAATGATCTCCGCTCATTTAAGCGAACAACTGCTGTTATGCATGATGCAAGAGGATCTTGCTGGGAAAGCTTTTAATGCAATTTCCCCATTGCAACTTCAGCCTCACGAATTGGTTCGGTGCTGCTGCTAAGGGTTCCTTAACATGTAGGGAAGATGGGCCAAGCAAGGCCAACCTTTGTCCCAGACCTCTCGGGTTTTTTTGGAGGGGACAGAGGGCTTAATTTGTAATGCATCTGATAAGAGATGAGTTGCAGTCTGCCTGACTTTCCCCTGTGCATTGGAAGACCTAGGCAATAAAGAAAGCATTACAAATAGTCATTGTGCTGTTCAATGAGATTCAGGTCATCAGGAACTGGAGGCCACAAACCCCAAATGGTTTTTCCTGCTCACTGACCAGGCAGAATTTGGCATTACTTCTCTCACCACTCTTGTTCTTATAACTAACAGGCTTCCTAAAAGCGTCTGGCCAAGATTAGCCTTGATGCAATTCCAGCAACTTCACCAGAGGAATATTTAGCTCTGCCCTTAATCACCCTTGTCCATTTTTTGACTTTCCACAATCCTTCTATGAACAGTGATTTGCCTTCGATTCCTGGGATGCCAAACCAAGACTTCTCTGTGGTCAGACAAGCAATTCCAAGGTCAGAGTGGTGGGAAGGCAGATAGTGTTGGTTCTGCGTGCCAGCTGTGGCTGCTGCCTTAGGTGTCATCTCACCAGCCCTTACAGTCACCATGACCGAACAGCTCACCCTTCTCATTCACTGCTCCCCAGGTGGACCATGGCTACCAATAGCTCCATTGCTCATTTTACATCATCAAGACCACAAGTGCATCGTCTTCCAGGTGAGCAATTTTCCAAATACAAAGCTTTTGAAATTGCATATACAAAAAGACAAAGGCTAAAGAGGAAAAAAAGGAAGGTTTTAACAATGAAATGCAGTTGGTACAAAACTCAGTAAAAGGCTACTCACTGGCTGGCTCCTGGGCCAGTTCATGATCGTGGTACTTACTAGTCATAATCACTCTCTACAACAGCAGCTATAGAAATCTGTCAAGGCTTGTTTTCGGAATAACTTGTGCTTTGCAGCCAATACTTGTTAATAGAAATCTTTGATCCTAATGACCTTGCAGATGTCTGCAAATACAGCAGCTGATAGTAATTTTCTTTTTAGGGCAGGTTCTTTTTCTCAGAGCATACAATTCTCTGCTTTTATTAACTTTAGGGATACTACCTATAAGGATGGATCACAAACATTTCAGCTGACAACTAGGTGCCACTTGATGCTGACTGCCCAGGGTGCTAGCAGAGGTAAGACTTGTCTTCCCATGTGCACTATGGAGCATACACTTCTACCGGGAAACCAAATCCTAGCAACCTCTCCTCTCAAGTAAAGCTATCCCTGACTCTTTGTTGTCTCTCCGATTAGGAAGCTTACAAAGCTTTTCATCTCCTATTTGGTGTCGTTTGTAACATGCTGTAATACCCCTAAGTCTCTACTACCCATTGCATTGTCACAAGGGTTGCATTGTCACATTTGTGCTCCTTGCTTCCCCACTTACCCTCACAAAAAGTATACTTTCAAGGGGACAAGCACTTAGAAGGATGGAAAATGTTTGTCTGTGAACATTTTATCTCCAGCAAGCACTGCAGAGCCGGAGTACACCTGAGGGTATCATACTTCCAAATTCTGTAAAGGTATCTGCTATTTTTCCAAACTATATCCTGCATTAAAAGTAGATGAATAACCAGGATTTTTGTTTTTAAACCAGAAATGGAAGGCTGGATAACTTTTCAGTAAAAATTCATATTTTACTTAAATTGAGGGCATCTTGGAGAGATAAGTTTACTTCTAGTGCAAAACCACTCTATGGAACTACAAATCTAAATTGGCACAACTCAGAAACCAGAATTTCCCCTCCATGTAAGCAGCACCCCAGTTTTGATGCACTTATGTTACTTATACCCACTTACATGAAAAAACTTCATCACTACTCTTGTAGCTCAAACTAACTTGATAGAACACTAAAGCATTACTGAAAAGTGAGTTTCACAGAGATTTTTGAAAGCTTGCAGCAGGAAACTTTGTATGGACATGCAGAGAAAACTATGGAATATTGGCTTTCTATAGAAGATAAATTTACTAACGCAAAGCATTCAGAGTGTCTTCTATCCTTAAAGATACTAGGAAGCCAATTTTACTTTTTGATAGTTTAAAAAAAGAAATTCCCAGAATGTCATCTGTACTGCAAGAACTGCCATTGGTCATCCAAAGCACTGACTACACCTCTTAGCAGATGCACCGTGTTGCAAGAGCTCCATCTGTTCTACTAGACACCCACAGTGAAATATAGCCAGTCTTCCCATTGCAGCTCTAGCCCCAGACCATTACCTGCAATTCCTCTCAAACAGTCTGATAAATTCCTTGTCATGTACATGCAATCCAGATTTAGCTCCACTGCCACAGCATTAAAACCAGAAGATTTTGAGAATAAGACATGAAGTATTCTGAGGGAAGTGGTCTTGGATTTCAGTTGCACCTTAGAGTCTGAGTTTCCTATACGTGCCTCTCCCTTTTTCACGCTGAGAAGTTGTGCAGTTTTCTCTAATGGCAAAACCGGATGGAGGAACAAAGTGCTGAAACACTAAAAAGCTAAATGGTAATACAATTTGCCTAAGGAAAGCCTCTGGCTTCTGTTCTGCCAAAAATCAATAAAGGAAATCTGAAAACAAATTTACAGGCAAAAGTCAGTTTCTTGGGCTAGAAGACAGTCTCATAACACAGAAATAATATCACATCTTTCAGGGTTTTACTCAACTCACAGAAAGAATGAAGATTCAATGGTAGCCTATAGGATGCAAGAATCATGCTCAGTTCCCTTCACTACTGAATAGCAATCCTGGATTTAAAAAAAGTTCTCATTTAAAGAAGTGTTGAAAAGCCCTCAAACACTTGGAGACAACGATAGCAGTGATGTTCAGTTGTGTATCTCAGATACATAGCTCTGAAGAGAAGATAAGGAATTTGAGACATTGTATTTTGACTAGGCTTCCTTATGCTTCAGAATTAATTGCAATTATGTCGTTTTAGAAATTACAGAAACATTTGGTTTTCACCAAAAAAGCCCTCAGGCTTTTTTTCATGGAATCCCATTGCTGGATTCTTCCTCCCTCCACAAAACAAGAGCAGTACAGTCCTAGACATGTTTCCTAGAAAGATTGGTCCTTGAGGGCTTTTAACATGGTGTGAAGTGTACTGTGCAGCACCACTGTGGAGGCAGAAGAGATTTTACTCAGCCATGAAAACAGGCCAAATAAACTTCCATCAGTTCTGAAGGAAGACTAAGCCACTGAGCTCATCAAAAGGAGGTGGCAACCATCAGGACTGCATTTAATTCTAAAGCCTGGTCTTCAAACAGGCTTCAGTTTTGCAATCTACATAATCCACCAATATCCTTAATACCAAATTATTTGTAAGAGGCAAGACAGGAAAAAAAAAACCCCACAATCCCGCACAAACCCTATTGCAGAATGGAGTATCCCTCTTGTTCCTTACAGCCTCTAGCAGAAAATTCATCTACGACAAAGTAATGAAGCAGAAAATGTAATGAGGATTCAATTTTCGGAAGGGATGGAAGCCACAGAAGCTACAGAGGTTATTACTACTAGGCTAGGACAACTCAGCCGATATCAAGGTTTGGTAAAACTCGTATTTTACACAAGTTGTACAAAGATTCAGACCTTTTCCCCCTTAATCTTCTAGTGGCATAAGCTTCACCCAGAACTCATAGGTACACTGGCATCTCTGACAGTTGCTTGCTGCACGCTAATTCTCTTTTCAGCTGAAGATACTAAAAAAAAGTCAAGGTGCTCAGATCATATATTCAAATATGATGCCATGTAACACTCCTGAGATGATAAAGATGTTGGTAAAGCAGAAAGCTCCTCTTCAATTTTCA
>NW_009260066.1:80035-130789 GCF_000687185.1 Egretta garzetta
GAGTTCCTCCTTCCATGAAGTCCCACCATGCCAGGAGTGGTCAAAGTACATCTACGCAAAATGTCTGACAGTACTGTTGCACATTTGACACTTTTGACCACCAGAGGTATTATAGCTGCTAGCTCATTTTTCCCAAGGGAGTGGCTGAGCGCACATGCCCACAGAACGTCATTAATGGCAGGGTGTGTGTCCTGATTGTAACTCAGGTTGAGATGTGTCATGGCCAAAGTGGCCAGCTTGTAGGCCCGCATCGGGTAACCACGGTGCTCCATGTATCGTGCTATAGTAAAAAGCTGGGAGTAGCTCATGCCGGTTGTAGCAGCATCTAGAACGATTTGGTAAGCGGTCTCAAAAGCTATGTGATCCTTTTCACATAAGGTCAGTGCAGAGAGGGCACAGTTTTGAGGATCCTTCATGGCACACTGTAGAGCAAGCGTCCTAGCACTGCCGGCCAACTTCTCCTGCTGATGGCAGTCCAGATGCAGACGGACGATGGTGCTATTGGACATCACTGTTGTAGCAACAATACTAGTGGCTTCTGTTGGAGTGAAAAGTGTAAACCAGTTTTGCATGATACTATCCAGTGCATAAACACCTGGGGAGAGAAAAAAAGGATTAGTCATGACCGATAAAACCTAGCAGATACAGATGTTCAGCAAGAGACTACATTTGCCTAGATCTCCAAGGTTGCCACTACATCCAAGGGGATGTGCTTCAGCAAGAAGGGCTAAACCAGATAGCATGGCTGGAAAAGGACATTAAAATTAAGGCTACTGTGCAAACTCTGTAGCAAACACCGAAATGCAGAGAAACCCTGCAAGACAAGCTTTAATCTCCTAGTGTGAAAAACTGAGCTGTTTTGCTTGTTATTTAAGGCAATTTGGATAACAAGTTCAGGCTCATTTGGTCTCGTCACATCACTCAAAAGCAGCCCTCACACTGAACACTTAAAAGGCAATTTTAACTCTTCTCACTGTGCATCTCAAGGCACAACACATGCACAAAAGAATATGAAAGTATGCTAAATGGCTTTCTTAATAGAACACCATAGCACACCTTAACAGAACACACTAAGAAAAAAATCCTAAGCCCCACCTCCTCCCAACACGCTTTTCAGATGCATCTTGTATCAAACTCGTATGTGCTTAAAGATCAAGACCCTTGTTAGAACACACTGAGCAATATGAACTACTAATGTTACCTGAAATAGGTATTTTCCTTAGTACCACTTTATTCCTGGCACGCGTATTTTTGTGTGTGTGTGTTTGGCAGGGGGAGGAAGGGGGAAACAGTGACTAATGGATTCCATAAATTGAACCTTATAGCCACCTAGAGTGTCTTGTTATTGCTAGAGGTAGTTTACACACATCTGTGAGCCCACCTAAACCACACCCAGAGGTCCTAATTTTCTCTGTAGGACTCCAATGCTTCCCATGCACCCCTTCACTCATATGCAACAATTCAGCATAACCAGAGAATACCAGATCTTCATTTAAATAAACAGATTCCTTGCTTTACCATCTTGATTAAGTCTCAAGAGTACTTTGCATGACATTATAGGTTCTTTATGGGATAATTCTGTTAGAATATGTAAACTAATTTAAAGCAGTATTAAAACCAGCATTTTATTTGCCGATATGCAACTGCACAAAATAATACCCAGACACTAATATCTGTAAGATAGCCTCAGCAATAATTGTCTTAGCAAATATATAAAAGCAATAAACAAGAGCATTGCATGAAAATTTGCAGACACAAACCACTTTCTGGCTGAGGGAGTACAAAGGCAAGCTGTATTTTCCCATGCCACTGACAACATTAATTTCCCAGTGAAGCATAAAGCAAAGAATAAATGAATCCAGAGAAGAAGCAGCAGCAGTCCTATAAAGTTCTGAAACTCCAGGAGCATCTATGCAATACAATCCAACTCAGATGTATAAAAAAAGGAATAAGTACAGTAGGGAAACACCTTTACAGAAATATCTTTAGTGACAATTAAAACTGCTCCCGTATTGTAAGTACTTATATTGTTCCCACTACCACAGCTGCTGGCTTTTTTTACAGCTATGGTTTTTAATGCACTCATCTTCATTTTCAGATTGTGTATCCTCATCTTGCAGGTGGTAAACTGGAAAACAGAAGCTAAGGGATGCCTCATCAAGACACACAGGAAGTCTATGGAAAAGCCCAGAAATGAACAGAACATCCTGCTGAGTGCACTATTCTCCCACTTCTGTCCTTTAAGTATAAGGCTGGTTCTGCTCCACCTTACGTGGTTAATAATGGGTGCATTGGTATTTGGTTTGCTTTACAGTGCAGATGAGAGGCCTGCACAACATCATAGCCACATAACAAAGATACATTACACTAAGCTTGGATTTACCCAGGGACTTAAAAAAAACCCTAACAATGAGAACCCCTTCATGAGATCTTGTCTGCCACACAGTAGGAGGCATCCTCAGCATTTCATTCACCTGTTTTCTGGACTCCTCTTCCCACAGCTGACTGCTCTCACCCACCTTCCAGAGCCTCACCTGGCCTTTTAGAGCAAGCAAACTTGTAGCACAGCTCAACAGCCCATAACCTCAAGTCTTTTCTCTACTGCAGCCTCAAACCCAAACCCATCGTGGAAGGGACAAGGGAAAATCTGGGATATTTCCCATAGGTTATGCATGTTCCCACTTTGTGGGGGAAGGAAGCACACTGCGTTACTCAACTATTGTCTCACTTTGTCTGTGCCTAAAAAACCTGAAGCTGTGAAAAGCCAAAATCAGAACTCAATAGTCTTGGTGACTATTAAGCAGGTATTCTTTATTGCAGTGCCAGATGCACAGGGGATCGCTCCTCCTAATGTGCGTGCCGCACAGGGTTAATTGCATAGTTCATATATGAATTTTACATACATACTCATTACATTCCTCAGAAAAGGCAGGGATAGGTAAATTAATACCTGAAAATAATTTATATATTCTCCTCCCAGTTGCACATGCTCAGTGATTTGAGCTGGTGGTCTTCAGGGGTCATTTACTTCATCCACTCTTCTTCTTCACAGTGTCGTTTTGGTGAACTTTGGCTTTTACCCCCCTTATTCTGCTGCCAGAACACCACAGCCGGTACCTGCCAGCTTCCCATCCTTGAAATGTTCCCCTTTACCTCCTTATCTCATGGTTCCCATCCCTAACTGTCCTCATATAGACAAAATGCCATGCCTTCCAAGGCCAGCAAAGATAGACAATTTCCTACAAATCTTTTCTTTTCTTTAATGATGCACATTCCACACACTGTTATTTTCTTATCTACAGGGTTTTTTTACCTCATATAGTTAGTAAGTCTAACCTAAACCACAACGTTAGTACTTAAAGCTGGTCCTCCCCAAGGATGTTCTGTTTTCTCAGAGCTATTATCACATTCCAGCTACAGTTGGCTTCACAAAGGTCTCTTGTTAACCCTTTAGCATCCCTTCAAAACCACTCATTGCCATGTCTTCTCACCAAAGAAATGTTATAGATGAACAGAAAGTGGGACACATTTGCAGAACACGGATGTTGACAAGCAAGATCAAACCCTCTAAGATTAGCTGACAAGATAAGCATCTCAGAACATACCTACTTCTGTTGCACATGTTACCAACCACCTGACCATTTCCCGCCGTCGCCAATTCAGTGTAGACAGTGTCATCCTCATCACCTGTTAAAACACCACCAAAAAAATACAAATTAATCCTATTGCAAACCAAGGCAATATACCAACAATCAGGGATTAAGTTACTCAAATACACTAAGGTTCAAAATGGCAGCCTCTTGCCCTCCCCACTGTTACCTCTTTTTTAGCTGATACATCAAAAGATTTGAAAAAAATTGCTCAGCTATCTTAGAATAGCATGCAGAGAGTAATTCCAACTGCATATCCTTTGAGGCTAGAAGAGACTTATTTGTGGGGAAGAAAAAAAGCCCTCCCAAACAACAGAAAAAGCCCAATCAATTACCAATTTTTCAAATTCAATTATATCATCTCTCTTCCCTCTATGCACAGTAGTCTTTGAGGTGGAAACATGTCAACTCTTGTTGGGCAAACTAACCCCTTTAATTTTTCCCTCATCTGCATTTCTTTTCATTGACTTCAACAATACAGACAGGAATTAGTGTACTATGATTTCACTGGCTGCTTATTCTGCAAAGATCTGTATACAATTCCAGGCATATCCAGTTATTAAGAAGGCCACAGCAATGACTTCTCTCTATGAACAAGGAGTCTCTACAAAGAACTTCCATCATAAAGCCATCAGAATCCTAGAAAAAAGGGCTTTAAGCTTTGATTGTAGCACCCACATTTTACATCACTTGTGGTTATTGCCTATGCTGTTTCTCAAAACATGAGCAAATACATTTATTCACTGAAACAAACACTGAGTGGAAATTGCACATAAAGCTTGCTTCAGCTACCTGGACAGACCCCACAGATATCTACATGAAGAAAGCAAGTAGTCTTTCCCTTACAATATCAGTGATCATACCATGGTATTACTATTTGCAGCTGTTAAATAAAGAACATAATAGGTTAACCATAGAGCTCTCCACGATGATCTTCACATATTAAACTCAACAAATGCACTCACAAAACAGTTTGGAGTCAGCAGCGTTTGTAAGAAGGTTCTCAATCCATATCCCCTCCCAATTCTAAGGTGACTTCAGTGGCATGTAGCCCTCTGTCACATTTGTTACTCCTGCCACCTCCTTTAGTCATATGCTGTAAACAGGATAATTAAGACACGAAAAGATTGCTGAGGAGCACAAATGCACAGATGATCTTTAAGAAGTCTGGTTATAAGCAACCATGAGTGGTTCCAAGGTGGCCTCCAAACATTCCCATCTTGAGACCCTGGTGACTAGTTGTACATCCCCCAGAGTTACAGGATAAGGCCAGCTTTGTTGGCCTCAGACATTGCAGCATCATTTTAACTAAACAGCAACCTAAGTGCTAGATTGGGGAATAGCATTTTGAAAGAAAGTAAACTGATCTGTAAGGAGCAACCCAACACATTTTAAAATATGAAAATATCACTAAGGTAAATTATGGAACCAGCCTTTGCTTGCAGTTCTTCTGGAAAAAAAACTAGCAGCCCCAAGTCAAAATGCTTTGGAGTGCAATTAGCCAACCCATTCTGTCCATCAAAGGGAAGGAGTCTAGGTGACTTCCTGTACTGATGCACACACAAATTGAAGGCTAACACTGCCAATATCCACAAAGAATTTTCAGCTTCCCCTCAGTAGAGTGAACAAAAGACAAAATACAGGGTTATGGACTGAGTTCTGCTACCAGTGAGAGAGGGAAGAAGGTTAAAAAAAAACCCACAAAAACAGTGTGAATGACAACTTCTCTGAAAGTCACCCCACAAAAACAGTGTGAATGAGGTGGTCTGTAAAGAGATTAGCAGTCAGAAGAGCCTTCAGCACGCGTAGTGGGCATAGTAATAGTTCCGATGTAGACAGTCCTAACTCGAGAGCAAAACCCAACACCATGTCTAGTTTCTTGACATGGTAAAGTTTATTGATTAACTGTTCTGGAATTTTCATTTAATCCTTTCATTTGATTAAACTGACAAGCTGAGAAGATCAAGAGAGGGGCCCTTTACCGATGATAAAAGACCCGAGGGTTTCAAATAAAGAAGGTATTGATGTCCTGACCAAGGAGGAGCTGAAGTTAATTTATACTGTAGCACATGTAGCTAAAGAACTACTTCACTTCTCAATACATTCTTGAGCTACCTCTTCCTAAAAGGGAGTTCCACATCTGTCCAAGATCTATGCTATCAATTGAAGAGAGCTTCTCAACAAGTCAGGCAGTCTGAAAATTACAAGAGTCCCCTGGGAATTACATAGCTTATCTGAAAGCCAAGCTCTCTTCCACACAGAATAACCTTGACTTTGTCTTGATGGATCTTTGTAAGAATTTCTCAGAGAGGACCAGAAGATCTCACCACCCATAAGAGATATAAGAAATGGCCAACCATCAGCTCTTGCACCAATGCAAATTAGTCTTAGTCATGCACATTGGAAAGAAGTTTATTTTATTCATTCCTTCACAGGTTTGGGGGAAAAGGACACCACTTGCCAAATACACGTTGAGTGATCACTTGCACTAACTTGCTCAGCAGTTCTGCCAGCAGTACCTGTTTGCATGTGTACTGTGATACCTACTTGCACTGACATAGCATACAACAGGCAAACAGAGGAATAGAAGACCCTCCTGCACCTGCAGATCTTACAGCACCTGTGCCAGTAAGGTTCTGAAGAACAGAATAATCCCGAGATGCTCTGTGCCCATTTAGCCATGCTGATGACCTGTTTCCACTGCCAGTTTAAAAGCCTTCCCTCTGCTGAATCACATAACACATGCTGCCATTGAAAACAGGGATAAAGAACCCAGCAGTCTATACATTACTCCCAAATCTAGAACAATGAGAGGCTTTTCTGTCACAGAGATCCCAGTGACAGAGTTGGGAGATTGTTGGTATCATCTCCTCAGCCCAACATGTCATTACTGTAGCTCAGGCAAAACAGTATACCTGTGAGGACACTGCTGTTTAGTTTACCATGTGATGGGAGAGTTTTCTAGGGTACATAGTGTCTTAAGTAGTCAGATACTAGGTAGCGAATACAGACAATCTAATTGCCATTAAGTTGGGGGAGGGAGAAGGGAAAGGGGGCAGGGAAGGGGGAAGCATCTGTAGGCTGCCAGAGACAGTCTTGACACTAAGCTTTTTGCAGGAAAAGCATTACTGTAGAAGTCTACAGAGCTGTGAGTTACTACCAGAAGATTGCTATGTGTTTTCCTTCTGGGAAGCAAATTACCTCTAAGATTCTTCTTACACCTTTCTAACCTTGGGACACAACAGTGGACAAGTTCTACACCAGTTTGTTCCAAACCCTGGGACTGAGGAGAAAGTACGGGTTCATGGTATTTCTTTCACTAGATCTCACTGAAGACATTCTGATGACACCATAAACCACAAAGGGGTATCCATGAATACATGGATATCCAACATGTGCTGCTACCACTGAATGATACAGTGAATGCTTGAGGTGACACACAGGTCAATCACGAGGATCTTTCTCTCAAGTAAACAAACATTTGAGGCAGAAACATTCCAAAATGTGAAAAAAGCAGCAGATTTTCACAGCAACCTTGGGAATATGAAAGGCTAACAAAGCATACAGAACCTCAACTTTCTGATTGAAGACTTTAGCTTCTAAACATCCAGAATAGGCAAACAGTACCTTTCCTTTGCAATGAGAAGCAAATGGGATAGTATCTATCCCCAGAAGTCTCTGGAACTTTGTTTACTGAAACAAAGTAATAAATGGTTTTCTAATCCTTGTATGGTTTTTTTAAAAAAACTCCCTGAAGAGGGATGAAGAGATTTATTTTTGTTGAAATGTACTGTGTAAACTCTAAGATTCATCAATGTCAGGCAATTACTCCAGATATCTAAAACTTATCTGTCTCCTTCTAGCTTGCAAAGTCACTCCTAAGAGTCTGAAAACTGGTCTGAGGTTCTTGTACACCTCAAGCTGACTATGATGCATCTGACCATCCCACAGCTTGTGGAGAACAGGATTTTGATGAGGGAAGTAAGAGAGCTGTTGTTAGCACAGTCTGTCTTAGAAACAGGTCATTACGGTTGACCTTGGCTTTCTCTCAAGCACCTACCAAATCTCATTTAGGGGAAAGGAAGGAAAGGTGTTGTAAGAAACCCCTCAAGGCCATGTAGAAAATATATTGCATGTCTGGCAAGCAGAGTAATTTTGCTTTCTAGCCAGTCCTGCATGTACTCCTGGATCCATTGCACTGGTCCTCTCACCCCTGAACAGTAGAGCGCCCTCCAGCCAGCTGCTCTGAGATCTCTCTTCCACCCAAATGGCACAAAGGGGCCGTGCAAACCCTTGGTCTATGTTTACCAGTCCACTGAGCTTTGTAGCAGAAAACAGAATCTAGAAACTCCAGACAGAGCCTGAAGAGGGTACGGTACTCAGTGCTCAAAAGCTATACCCACCAACACTAGGTCAAATTCCTTTCTTCTACTGTAGTAATAATGAATGGGGGAAATACCTGAAGGCCCAACTCCAGAGAAACTTTCAGAAGAGTGATATCTGGCAAGCTGTCCATGAGTGTTGCTATTTTAAATGCATCCTGGGCAAGTTTGAAGATGTGTGATGAGGAGTGGATATTTTTCTGGATGGATTCTAACACTGTTTCCAGCCTCCGAACATCACCTGCAAGGTGTAAACAGAATCACCAAAACGAACAAGCTCTCAAAACATCCAGAGATGCATTATAATTAAGTCTGCCATGGCCATGCAATAGCATGATGTTTCACTTATACACTTTACTTTTAAAAACCTTCCATAATTAAATCATACAAAAGAAAGATACAAGACACCACAAACTCCTCTAGTGCCTGATGGTTTTAGTGCAGTACATAGCCAAAAGTCAACCTGATTTTTGAATTTGAGAAGTGATTTGTCAGCTCTGGGGTCTCACAGTCTATATTGTGTGTCAGAAGAACAAACAGCTGTCTCATCAGCCTCAGATCAACCTCATTTGTCTACCATCTAGCTATCTTAACTACTTTGCCAGAAAATTAAGTGACAGGTTTAAGCCAGTTTGTTGCATCCATTTCAAGCTCCTGTCAGACTGCAATTTGGATTCCTAGACACAAGTTTTATAATCTGTTTACTCCATGCAATATTAAAAGCATACATTTGGTTGAGTACATAACTGACAGCAATGTACCTTTGGCTGCTGTTAGCATGGTTGATGCCAGCTCACACTGCTGGGATTCAATGTGACTTAGGGTGAACCAGCGGGGATACCGGTTTGGAACAACTGATGCAATGTGGTGTGGGCGGGACATGTCTCCGGAAGGAGCTGTAGATTCCAATACTAATAACCTGAAATAAGGAAGAAATCCTCTTTCATTAAATCATTATTACATTAGGTTACTCATGAGCAAAACTAAAGCTGCAATAATACTTGTGCCTTTTTGGTTATTAAAAAAAAAGATTGGGAAACCACTTATCCATTTGCCAAACTCTTCTACACCTGCATCTGCAGGAATTCACAGGACAATTAAGCTGTCCATTAGCCAAGGCAGTGGAGACTTTCTGCATCATGCATAGGTCTGAAGCTTTTCTCCCTGCCTTGTTTCAGTCTCTGAACCACAGACCTCAGGAAGAGAAGTGGAGTAGTTCTCTACTGAGAACACATAAATATTTTACAGTATTCGGAACATATTTTCTTTACTTATAAATGCTCAAAGTAAAGGCATTCAACAAGTTCATTTGTATTTTGATCTTGCAATAAATTCAGACACAAATTTATGTCCAAAAAGTACATTTTACTATTCAACTATGACTACTTTTTAAAGTTCTTGAACTTCAGCCTACCAACATCATAAAATGTACCATAATCTGATGTTAGGGTCCCAAACAGCAGTGACTGAGGAAGTTTCCTTTAAAGTTACTTTTCAGACTCCTTTTTCTAATCCTGAAGTGAAAATTTCTTTTGAGTATGCATCAATCTTCAACAGTCTTATCCACCAAGGAGAATTCATACTTAGGAAATTCAAATTAATGCTTTTGTTGACTACTACAACACAGTGACAGCCCACAACAGAGACTGAACTGGGGGCCCTTACAATACACTAGATACAACCAGTACATGAGATACTATATAAATGCCAGCGACAAAAGTAGGAGTGAACAAACCCAGACATTTTTATTCAATACAATTAAGCATAGTTCCAGGACATGAATGGTTAATGAGACATCAAGTGATAGTAATAAGACAATGTCCAGAAAAAAAGCCTTTCCAGAGCTTAGCTTCTTGATCAGGGTTAACAACTGAGTTCTGTTTCTACAAGCTTTCATATGCAAGTGATTTTCTAGCAGGAAGTCATCTGGAAGGACAAAGGCAATTGGATCTCTCTTGTCAATAAAATTTGAACTACTGAATATTGAAAATCCAATGCATTGTGATTTTCTGTGATAGAGTATTTCTTATGGAATAAGCTAATTTAAACATATGTTACAATTTCTTGCACTTAAACAAATACCTAAGTTCTTTAAGTAACTGAAGTGCATGCCTTTTTCACAGTAAGTTTTAATTTCCATCAGTATTCTGTAGGTTCCTGAAAGATCATCTTTAAGAATTCCCTGAGAAAGGCAATTTGGATTATACAGAAGGGTATCTAGCAGGTGCATATAAATACAACACACCACATAAATAACTATCAGCAGGTTATATTAACATTTTAAGACGCACGTAAGCGCATGCTAATATAAAAAAAGAATTTCCTTTTGATTTGTATGAAGAGTCAAATCTCTAGTACCACTGAGACACCTCTTTATAAACATAGAATCATTTGGTTGGAAAAGACCTTGAGATCGAGTCCAACCATACTCGTCCACCACTAAACCATGTCCCTGAGCACCTTTGTCTGCCCGGCTTTTAAATACCTCCAGGGATGGGGACTTGGACCACTTCCCTGAGTAGCCCATTCCTATGCCTGATAACCCTGTCAGTGAAGAAATTTTTCCTAATATCTAATCTAAGCTTCCCCTGGTGCAACGTAGCTTTATATACATAAAAATAAAATACATCTGAACTCTTCAGCTGATTTTTTCCAAGCACAGAGAGAGGGCAGGGGGAGAGCTGCATTATTAGATGGTTTCAATAAATGGTAAAAATCCCAATTACCTAACGCAAAAAGGATTATTAGGTTATGAGTAACAGTAAACAGACAAAGAGCATGAAAGAAAGAGGCTGTTCTGGGGAAACCTTTTTTCACTTTGAATTTCATTGCCAGCTTCTACGTGCTTCTGCAGCGAAGAGAAATGCTGTTGTGAACTGGTGGCTCTCATGCAATTTTGGCAAGATTAGGGAGCATCAGAACAAGCAGATTTAGCATTCTTCACTCCCCCCCCCCGCCTTTTCAAACATCAATTATTTAGCTAGGTTTTAGCAAAGTTACCTTGTGATTAAACATCACCACTGAAGTCTGGCTGCCAAAGCCTGGGTGAAATTCAGGCTCGACAAGGGACCAGCCAAACTAAGCCAAACATTCAAGTTCAGATTCCAAGAGAGCAGTCAACTAGGTCACTGCAGATCCACATTCTCCAAGGCTCCACTCCCTATGTTTCAGTGCTGCAAGCAGAGAACTGCAGACAGAAGTGACATCAAGGACAGCACAACTCTGTCCTTGCAGACCTGAGGTGTATGAATGAAAGGCTTTCTGGTCTCAGCTTCCACTGATTTCATACTGAGTGTTCCACATGCTAAAATAGGATTAAAAAAATGAAACAGCAACAGATGATTTTGAATACAGAGAAGTAAAATACTCCAGAGCTGCCATCATGGGTCATTTACCCGTGTAGACTGACACTAAGCACTTATGTCTGGAGAGCAACTAGATGGGGTCTCGAGAAGTTAACTTCGTTAATTAATGTTGAAGTGCAGTAAGAAATATGCTCCACTTCTAAAAGCATGAGCAACTGTACAAATTCCTATGCAGCACCTTTATTAATTTCCACATGAGATTTTTGTTCTTGCCACAGACATTTCCTCCCTGTCATGGAAGAAGAGATGCTCAAGTCTTCCTCTTCTGACCCACTCAACCTCACAACCATGAGACAGACATTCAGTCTTCATGTTTGCTTTCTTCCCCCTCCCAAGGCAATATTAAGTTACTTTTTAATTTGGTTTGTATTGGGAGTCCTTTATACACTGAACTATCGCTCTGGTGCAAATGGAAATAATAACCAACCTTATTCAGGAGAATTTGAGAAGTGCTAAGGAATGCAGGCAAGCATGGAATAGAAAGCGTCTAAATCTGCCATCACTGCAGCTCAAGATAGCAGTCCACATTTCTGAAGAGCGCCAAATATCAAAATACCAAAAGACCAATTTTTGCCTAGGGCTGAACTCTCATCTGCCTTACGAAGTGATGACAATAGGGCTATGGAGAACAGCCCCAATTACGCTGATGCCTCCTGTGATTTTACCAGATGGAAATGAACAGACAACTGTTTCTTATACTGGTCTGTTTGAAAAGTAACTTCTTTGGCTGAGATGACAGCTTCATACTAGAAGATGGCTGCAGCTACTCATGAATAACTGGAGATTTCATCTTTTGGATCTTTCAGTGTCTTGCTTGTTTTTCCAGCTGAGAAAGGAAACTTCCAGAAGACAAGTTTTCAGTTATGACTGGTTTCTGGGGAAAGCCCAAATCCTTGTTCAAAAGGAATGGCATGGTGCCGTCATGTTCACTGAAGCGTTCAGTGGATTGTGCAAAGTTGCTGATGGATGTCTATTCCAGCCTTTCAGCTTGGTTTCAGTAGTTTAGTGTAAGGAGGAAAGCCTCACACAAACAGTCTCTGAGAAACACTCTAAGGTAGTAGCTGAAAATAAATACAAGGGCACAAGCCTACCTTATAAAATTTACCTTTCTTTCTTAAAAAAAAAAGCAACCAAACAAAAGAAAACCCGAACCAAAACAAGCCAAGAAAACCAAACCAACAAAAAACCCCACCCGCTACATCTCATACTATCTTGTTGATCTGACATGACCGCTTGCACTTAACTTGCGATAAAAGAGGGGTGTACTTAGATGGTGGCCCAAACAGCTCTCTGATCATATGTTTGAATGTTCTCAGTAGTTCATCAGTAATGCACTTTTGTCTTCTCAATATATTTCCTAAAATGCTAATTTCAAAATGCTAAAATCCCAGGTCACTCTTCATATTTCTTAGACTTTTTCTTTATCATCTATTACTAGACACTCTTGGAGGCAAAACCACCCAGGTTAAGACGACCTTTGGCTTGACCTGATAGCAGCTGTGGTTTGTTCTTATGTATGCTCTCCCCTTTAGTCCTTTGAACACAGAATTATTTTCTCCCCATTTAGCTTTTTGGAGAAACTAGCTCCAGAATACACACCTCCAAACCACTAGGACACAACCTGTCTCATGAAGCTAAATACTCCTTATGTGGATAGTGTGTCCTTCAATCACTGTGCAATCATTCTTGATAATAATGACAGGAAAACCCAACACCTTTTTTTTTTTTTTTTTCTTCATTCGGGACTCAACTGCTGTGTTCAATTGTGGCTGTTCTTTGTCAACCATGAACTACAAGGTTCTTGACAGTAACCAGACAATCCAGATGGGACCAGTTTCTTCCCTGCACTATATGTGGACAACAGGTCTATTGCTGATCATTTAGGCCCTTGAAGTTTACTTCAGGAGGCTTTTGTTAGCCACCATTACCAATCTGGCCTGCCTTGAGATAAAGCCAGCACACACTGAGCACTCCCCAAGAATCATCTTTTTCCTGATTACTGAAGATTAGTGGGATGCAAGCCAGACATTTTGTTGTCATATGATATAGAATCATCAAATCATTTAGGTTGGAAAAGACCTTTAAGATCATCGAGCCCAACTGTTAACGTAGCACTGCCAAGTCCACCACTAAACCATGTCCCTAAGCACCATATCTACACACCTTTTAAACAGCCCCAGGGATGGGGACTCAACCACTTCCCTGGGCAGCCCGTTCCAATGCTTGACAACCCTTTTGGTGAAGAAATTTTTCCTAATGCCCAATCTAAACCTCCCTCGGTGCACCTTGAGGCCATTTTCTCCAGTCCTGTCACTTGTTACTAGGGAGAAGAGACCGACCCCCACCTCGCTACAGCCTCCTGTCAGGCAGTTGTAGAGGCTGGTAAGGTCTCCCCTCAGCCTCTTCTTCTCCAGGCTAAACAACCCCAGCTCCCTCAGCTGCTCCTCAGAAGACTTGTGCCCCAGATGCTTCACCAGCTTCATTGCTCTTCTCTGGACATGTTCCAGTGCCTCAATGTCCTTCTTGTAGTGAGGGGCCCAAAACTGAACACAGCATTCGAGGTGGGGCCTCACCAGTGCCGAGTACAGGGGCTTGATCACTTCCCTACTCCTGCTGGCCACACTATTCCCGATACAAGCCAGGATGCCATTGGCCCTCCTGGCCACGCAGGCACACTGCTGGCTCATGTTCAGACTCCACTTAAATTCCAGCATTCATCCAGAAGTGAGCAAGACTGCTTTGTTATGAAGCACAAGAAAAAAGCTCAGACCACACCATATGGTTTCAAATCTATCATTGAGAATTAATTTATAAAGAAGGCCAGTGGAACAAATAGTCCTACTAAGCAGCAGATGATCCTGAGACTGCTGGTGACATACCTCTTTTCTTATTTCCTCACCAGTAGCATCACACACACACACCAGCATGGGTGAGAGAACGCATGCGCTAAAGCTGTCTTTGTTTAACACAAAACCACGTGCCCCAAGAGCGGGATTATGGAAGGATTTGTAACAGAGAATGCTGTTTTACAGTTGTAGATAAATACTAATCATACATTTATAAATTATTATATTGTAGTTACTACAGACACCAATTGCTTTTAAGATGACAGAATCAAAATAATTTCCTCTTAAAGGGAAGAATGCTTCTTTTAGAAAAAAAGACTAGGTCTTGCTTACTGAGCTTTTTCCCCTTTTCCCAACCACGACTTGTGCTCTTTCTAGACAATTTGTGAATACATACCGCATGGCTCTCAGTGCAGTTTTGTATGCCAGTTCAGCATCATGAGGTAGGAGAGAGGTGAAGAGATACTTGGCAAATGTGTGCATTGGAACGCTCTCTCGATGGATGACTTCGCCTAAACCACTGTATGGTCCAGCTGTGGGAAAGAGAAAGAGAATGTCAGTCTTTACATACTGCTAAAACCCAACTTCTGGATGTTAAAAACATTCACTATACCTTCAGTTACAATTGGTATTCAGAGACAGAGTCTGCTGTACAAAAGGTAAAGTTATATTGCTATTTGCTGTGAAATACATTACACATCACATATACACAATATATTACAAGTATATTAGAATACCATATATTCTTTAAGACAACAAGACAGAAATGCAGATTGTATAGTACTAAGCACACTACCAGTGCTCATACAATGACAGAATGGTTCCAGTCCTTGGGGCTCATTCAGCAAGCCTATAGTACACAAGAGTAGAAAGTGATAATCCTAGCTTTACCTCCATGTAGTTACATAGTGCACATGAATCCCTATGCACCCTATGACTGCTTTATAAATCCACCAGAAAAAAAAGAAGAGTGGTTACAGTGGAAAAAAGTCTATCTTCAATTGTAGTTACACAACCAACCACCACAGCAGCACCTGATGCCTATTAATGTCTCACCTGACATTAGGCATTTAAATAACTCTTTGGATTGGACTTGGGTCTCCAGAGAAGACTAGGTCAGATCTTGCACCAAAGTTGTTTTGTTATAGCCACATGATCTTAAAAATTGTATTTGTTTGATGGGAAAACTATTCACATTGCTGGGGCAATGGATTTTGCTCACGCTCAATGCAGCCAGTGTGGTATTACAACTTCATAACAGCAGCCTCAGGACTGACAACAACAAAAAAGTAAAATGCAACTATTTCCTTGCTGAGTTCTGAGTGTTCACTGTGTATGTGTATCCCACTTTTACATTTTTCCTGCAACCTTAAGACTGTTATTCCTGCTAATAGGAAAACTGCATCAAGCAGTTTTTGACTTCAGCGACTACAGCTTCAGGCATTAAATATTTTAAAATACAGAATAAGAATCTTACATTATGCATTGTTGGACTATTACTGCACAGATAGCAGCCAGCAGTCCTAGAAGTTACTACTAGTACTTCTACTAGAGACTCCAACCCACCACACTTGGATGGATGAATGAATGACTTCTTCACTGCAGTCACACGTGTCATTTAAAGTGCTTCCAGCAGCGGTTCAAACTAACATGGCCAACTCTACACTGAAGCAGATGAGAAGAACAGCCAAGGAGAAGAAGCCAAGCTGTTTCAGCAGTGTTTTTCTGACTGGTGCCTTAGCACAACATGCAAAGATAAAAATCACTAGGCATGAAAAAATCCTGAGCTCCATAGGTGGGCATTTCTTAAGACTGGGGCTGATTAAAAAGGAAATGTCAATGAAGATTTAGTGGGTGACAGTGTGTCTCAATAATTTAAAGTGAAGTTGAAAGCTATTCAAAACTAGCTGTCATTGCTTCAGTGAAAGAAGCCATTTCATGTATGTTTGCTAGTTGGTGGTCCAGTCAGAAACTCAGTTAGGACACGAAGAATACATGACAAAGCATTTATATGAAAATACATTCTGCCATTAACTTAGCAGTCAAGCAAAAAATTAGAACAGTTCTTTCAACAGTCTTATGTTCTGCTTTCCCACGCGCTCAAATGGTAGCTACATACAGCATGCATTAATCTGCATTAACAACATAGAAATCAGCATAGTATTGGATTAAGCTTTCTTTATTATATCTACAGGACTTTTAACTATAAAAACACAATTGATATGATTAGCATCTTAAATCACTGCATAGTTTTTCCTCCACGTGAGCTGGCAGTTTCTGCCTAACCTGGAGTAAACTGAAGCTATTGCAGGAAAGCCAGATTTCTCAGCACACAGTAATGCAAGACCATCACTGCACACTTCTCACCACAGCAATTTTGTAGGTAGTTACATTAGCAGATTTCCTGCTATGATCACTTGTTTACTACTCTAAGAAAACAAAAAGAATTTCAGTGATCAAAGTAGTAAACCAGAATCATCAGAGAACACTTGAGAGAAATCCTGCCTTTTCCCCATAAAGCATCCTTACCAGTAAATAGATGCAGTGAATTGATTTTATAATCCATAGGATCCCTGTACAGTGGTGAATAGCTGGACCCAGTGAGCAGCTGTTCTTGTGCAAACCCCATAAAGCAGCAGTACAGCTACACCATAATGGAAACTCTCCCCATGGTGTGGCTTATCTGCAGTTTCAAATGGCAACATCAGTAGGTACCAAAGTCTTTAAGGACCTGGACAAAAATAGTGACTCAAAGCTGGGAACCCTAAACAACATACTGAACCTCTTCCATTAGAGAGGAAGTTTTAGAAGACAAATGTCTTGCAGAAGGTAAGCAAAACCTGACTGCTGTGTAACAGCCTTCACAACTTACCTAGAGCACTACCATACTCCCCACCATCCTCTCAGCACACATTCAGAACTTGAATCATGCCTTTGGCTAACTGGTTCCTCTGAAGTTTTTTCTTCCATTTAGAAAACCAAACCCCAGAAAGACAACCTCAGAACCCATCAGACTACTCTCTGAACATAAGGCTTAAGTACTACATGTCAAGCCTTTTTAAAAGCTAAGCAAAAGCATGCACTTTTTTGTACAGATTTTATTGCAACACACAGGCTAATTCCCAAACACAACCTTTTTGCCTTTGTCAAAATTTAGTCACAAGACCAGGCCTTAAGACTCCATATTTGACCACATATTTAAATTCTCACATGATACAAACTTCAGAAGCAAGTCATTTGCCTAATTGCTACAAATAAAATGTTACATTTCTGTCCCAGAAGTTCTAAGTGAATTTTCTGAGGTCTTCACTTCAGAACAAATGGAAAAATCCTCATATGTTTACAAAGCTGCCAGTTGTTTCTTCAGGATACAGAGAACACTTTGAATTTTGCTACCTGAGAACTGTTGATAAGTGATGTCTATATATCACTTAATGGTGAGCCTAGGTTGTATAATCAGGATACTGAGATTATGACAAACAACATATCTACAGAACAAAATGTAATCAAAATTAAAACAAAAGGCGTACAGGTCAATAGATGCCTTATCTCTAAAGTCTCATGATATCTGAAGTATGTTTGATTTTCGTAACAGATTGGAAACAAAATTTTTGCTGGAGTTCTACGTCAAAAAAAAAAAAATCTGTATGTAAGGTAGTTTCCACAGGAATACTAGTTCTGTGTGCTTCTGCAAGTGAAGACAGTTTAAAGAAGCAGTTAGCATCTATATTGAGCTACCTTCTAATAGGAAGACTGCTTGTTTTCGAAAAATCTTCACCAGAGTATCATCCAATTCAATTTCCTGTAGCTTAGAAATGAGCTGCTCCTCATTTCGACAAACCTTCTCTTGTGCATACAAGCCATCTGGCATTATTCGTTGCTGTCCCAGCCCTATCAATGCTACTTCCACAGCCAGCGTTAAATAAGATTCCCCTTCTTCTAAGAACTTGTGTGCAGGCAGGTGCTGGTACTCCAGAGATTTGCATTGCCCCATGTTCTCTGTAAGGGGTGACAAAAAGAAAAACACATCAGCAACTCATTCTAACCCATAATCTGCCTATAATGCCACATATACAAATGCTTTCTCTGTTAAGTGTTATAAAATAGGCCTGGGAGCTCCACAACTTTAAAGCATCCTCTGTTTGCTAGTGCTCTTTACAGGCTTTTTTATTTGTTACAGTTGTATTTATGATAAAATGTATATTATTAACACCAGAAGTCCTACTTTTAGTAAAGAGTATATGTAAATTCCACACAGACCAAGCCATAAATTGCTTTAAAGAGTACTATTGATTCATTTGGCACTTCACAGACATGCCATAAGACAAAATGCTATTCCAGCCTGTAGCAGTTTACTGTCTAATTGGTGAACAAAAAGTTCTAATGGACAGGTGTAAGGAGAAGGACAACTGCAACAAATGAGAAGGCTGAATACATTTGGTAGATTGCATATGCATAGGAGGAAGTTACTTTTCAACACACAGTTTTTATTTCACAGGGTTGTTTTGGGTATTTTTACAGTTGCAAAGAATCTGATTTCCTATTTCTTTTAATTAAAGGTTCTTCCAGAATTGGTGAATATGGGATTAGAAATTTATTGAAGAAAACCTAATTGAATAGAAGGAGTTTTGAGGCAAAGCCCCAAGAAGATTGTGGATGTGCATATAAAAGAGCTGCAGGTAGAGGGATGAATCCAGTTTCTGTCCACACAGGTGGTGATAAGAAGCTACTGCAGAGGTGGAAAGAGACTGAGAATAAGGAATTAATCAGTTAAGCTCCTGGGAAGCAAATACTGAAATTAAAATGGGCGTACACATCCTACCGTAAATCATGTATCAATACTGCAACACTGCTTTCCAATTCATATGATTTATAGACCATGTATGTTATCAATTTTAAATGTTTTGTCATCAATTTGAAGTATTACGTACACTTGTAACTAAGCAGTCCAGTAACATTGTGGGCTGCATTAGGAGTGTTGTCAGCAGGTCGAGGAAGGTGATGCCCTCTGCTCAGCACTGGTGAGAACACACCTGGAGTGCTGTGTCCAGTTGTGGGCTGTCCAGTACATGACATACCAGAGTAGATCCAGTGCAGGGCCACAAATATGATTAAAGGACTGCAGCATCTTTCATATAATGGGAGTGAGACAGGTGGGACTATTCAGCCTGGAAAAGAGAAGGCTCAGGAGGATCTTACCAAAATGTATAAATATCTGATGGGAGAATGTAAAGAAGACAGTGCCAGACTCTTCTCAGTGGTATCCTGTGACAGGACAAGAGGCAATGGGCACAAACTGAAATGCAGGACATTCCATCCGAGCAAAATAAAAGACTTTTTTTACTGCAAGAGGTTGCCCAGAGAGGTTGGAGTTATTCAAAACCCAGCTGGACACAGTCCTGGGCAACCTGCTGTAGGTGACCCTGCTCTAAGCAGAGCAGGCGGACTAGATGATCTCCAGATGTGCCTTCCAACCTCAGCAATTCTGTGATCCTGCGATTTCCTGCAATTTGTCAGAGAGAGGAGAGAGCAATGTATGTGGAAGAGGGCTACTGCTATAAAGTCTTATTTGGTTTTATTTCAAGTGTGAGATACGGAATTGTCTTCAAGGATGAGTAACTGGTAATCTAAGTGCTTTCATATTTTACTTTAAACATTTTCTCTCCCTTGTGTTTTCTTAAGGAATGCAAATGCAAGTTCTTATACTATAAAAACACTGGCTTTGAAGCTGATTCAGAAAGGCAAGATAGAAAAATGCCCCTGGTAAATGAAGATGTATAGAAGACTGCTCCCTTTGCTTGGCCTTACCCATGAAGTCTGAGAATCCATGGAAGCTCTCATCATCCACCCTGCAGGCTTCCATCAGGCTACTGAAGAGGGTGCCAATGGGGTCCAAAGGGTGTCCCACCCAACCTTCAAGATTCGTTATTGATGTTACTCCTCTGTGGAGAAGTTCTGTGACAGAAAAGATGGAGGGGAAAGAAAGCCCATATTAGGCACTCAAAACAGTCATAGAAGTAAAACTGATTAAAATACTCTCAGTACAGAATTCAAAGTATTTCCAGTAGCGTCTGCTTAGAAAGAGCAAGTAGTATCTTTCAGGGTGAATTCATTGCCCTTTGTGAATATGTTAGAAGAGGGGATAAAGAAAAAGAATGAAGGCCAAACATTTTGAGCACTATCAAAGTGTTACGCGTCAAAAATTTCAACTGCAGTCTCTTTTGAAATCTCTTACTTGGTACAGTAACTCTTCTGAAAATATCTGCTGAAAAGTTAGAGCAAAGACTTTTTTTGGTAAAATATTCAGAACAGTTTCCTCATTCAAAAAGATGCAGTACCATTTTTACATTTTAAGTTAATCTGATGGCACTTAAATAAATGACAATATTTTAGAATATGTTCCAATTTCATAAATAAAATATGAACTTATCCTGCATCTAAATATTTACTGAAGTAATAAACTCAGGATGACAGCTCCTTTAAAAAAGTGCAAAAAGTTCTATTATGTATACAAGAAAAACCTATCCTTTAAGTGGATCAAGTACATTTTTTGTCATTCTAAAATTTCAGTCAAATACCTACACAGATACTTTGTTTTGTGGCCCTCACCCATCATTTGCTTAGAACATGAAAAAAGTATTTAGGACAGTGAATTGAAGGAAGTGTGGTTGTTGTAATAAATATTAAGAGATTCCCCAAATCCCCCCCCCTTTTTTTTAAAAACTAAGAGTCTTATGGCAACAGCTCCCCTTTGACTCCAACTCCCAATTTTTTTCCTCCTCGACACATATACACATCTGAACTATGAGAGATCAGGCATTACAGGTGACCATTTAAAAACTGCATATAAGCCATTATGGATGCTCTGTTTCTCTGCCTGTTACACACTAACTTGTACAAGCCTCCGCTCTCTCTTGCTCACAAAGCACCATCTTTCTGAGTAGCCATACGTATTATCACAGAGCTTTTAAATCCTCCTTCTTGCCTATTTAAATGTGTGGGCCTTCAAAGTGAAACACAGCCACACTGTCAGGAAAGTGGACTTTTTTTAAAGAACCCATTGATATGCATTAAGAAAAACAAATGTCTTACAAGTAGCATGTACTAAAGACAACAGGCAGAAGCAAGTAATACTACCAAAAAGGATTAATCACAGTGACTTCTTACTGACTCACTTATGTTCTATTTATTCTATTTTGCCTACTTATGAGCTTCACTCGTGTCATGCCCAATAAAGGCTTCAGTCCTCCAGTCACATAGACGTTTAACTTTAAATCATGCAAGTGGTTCCATGGACATCAGATCAGTCACATGAATAAAAGCTAAGTAGAAGCATGTGGTGTTTGCTGAACTAAAACCTAGAGCTGGGCTGTAGCTGCAGAATTCATCTGCTTATAGAGAAGACCAGCATATTTTGCAGTATTAAGAGTGTTTTTTAAAAATTCTATGCGTAAGAGGAAAACAAAACTCAAACCAGCGAGTCACAACATAGGAATGACAGACTTCTTTGTTTCAGGGTAGGATGGAGTGCTTTTCATACACTTTATTTTTTATTTATAATAGCATAATATTAGTTGACAGCTATAGAAACTGCTCACAGGGAAAGGGACTTAACTGAAAAATTGAACATCTAGGTACTGCATTCGCAACTGGGAATAAAAAGGAGCTGTACCATGACCAGCACACTTGCAGCAGACCTTCACACCTGCCAGTGGTACATACACACATACACACGCACAGACATAAGTGCCTCCCTTCCTACCCCCCAGGGTGAGAAGCTAGAAAAGCAGCAAAGCATTTAAGAGAACACTTGTTAAGGAAAGATACAGTCACATAAGAGACTTAGCAAATTCTCCTAAGTAAGAATACAAAGTGCTTTTAAGTTTTGTTCAAATCTAGGATCCACAATAGCGCCCAAAAAAGCCTTTTTCCTTGGGTACTGTGGGAAAAAACAAAAAGGAGGTACATAGGAACTGCCAGCTATTTTTTTTTTTAGTCAGGTGTCTACCTTGTCACTCCTTTCTGGGAAAACATCTGCACACACACTTGAAAAATTTACATATATGACTTCACACTGGTATTTTTGCCTACAACACATGAGGATACACATAGTTAAGAGTGGCAACGAAGATCTAAAATAAAATTTGGATTAAGGGATTCTTGTAGCAGCTGAGAAAGTAATTCCAGTTTTAACACGTGCATTCTTTAACCACAAACCCATCCCCTTCTTCCACCTTCTCTTCAAACTAACAACAAAGTTCAGTGTGAGATTATTTTGGGTAGTAAGGAACATGTAGCAAAGAAACTGTATCTGAAGGAGAATGTTCTTTCAAAAAAAAAAAAAACAAAAAAACCACCCGAACCCAGGGGTAGTGCTCAGAGGAACACCACAGAACATTTTATAAAAAACATATATAGAGATATATACATAATTTTATATATTTTCAAAAAACAAAAAAGCAATCCACCTCTATTCAGAAACACTAAAAGTTGAAGTATTGTAAGAGACACTTTTGGAGCAAACTGCCAAATTTGATGAATTTCTATAGTGCAGACTTTGCCTCATTGTTACCCTCAATGTCAACTTTAGGCTTACACCTCAGAAATACATAGTTCAGCTAAATTATGTATCAGAGGAAAAAAGTGTTTTAGAAACCCAACATGCCAAATGCAAACCTCTGCTTAGAAGCCTGTAAATTACACAGAGTGAATGTTTTCACTGTGTAACGAAAAACCCTGATTGGGATAACGGCCCCACCATGCCAGACATATTGCAGAAGGCAGAACAGAGCCCTTGCCCTGCACAGCTCACAACCCAGCTTACAGGAAACCTCCGACATCCAGAATGTGACGTTACCACTACTGTGATCATTTGGACCGATGAGTTAAAGTCACCTCTTTTGGTTTAGTTTCAAAACCGGTTTTCTCATGTAAAGTTCCAGTCCGGTGTTACTGTCACCTGGGCATGTCCTTTGCCCTTCTCTCTTCCCCACATTTACCTTTCTTCTGAGCCCGGAACATTTCCAGCTGTTTCTGCTGCTGCCTTCTTAGTGTATTAACAATAGCTATTGCTAGCCTCAGTGCTTCTCGTGGGTATCCATGAGATCGTAATGCGTCCACCCTCGCACAGGCTGTAGGAACATGTTCTAAAATGGAGAAAATAATTGTGGAATAGCAATGCTTCTATGTCTGCAATGGCCTGTTTTGCTAGGTTACTCAAAGGGGCTTTTTTGTTTGGGTTTTTTTTTTTTGTTTTTAAAACTATGCAAGAGAAACTTAAAGGACTACTTCTGAGCCAGCATTTCAAGGGAGCCTCTGTTCTTTTTGCCAGGCTTTTCATTCATCTGCCCACCATCCCCCCCCAAATAATGCCATAGAAAATGAACAAAGCAACAAGTCATGGAAACGTCTTTCCGGTTTAGCCACTTACCATGCCAGAGGGGCCACCCGTGAGAGTCAAAGAGCGAGTTTTCAGTGTCGTCATGGTAACAGTAGTTGGTGTATAGGTCACTGCTGATAATGTGCTGTAAGTGGCTGTCCTGCCAGTGCAGATCGCACGCCTCAATGGCTCGAGTGAACACCGTCCGATGTGGCCTGTTCGATGAATCTGTCATTTTCACAAGTTCAGAAAGCTGCATCAGCTTTTATTCATTCATATGTGAATCAGTCATTCACAGTATTCTTGTCTTCTGCCTATTCACCAACCCCAAAACGACAGCAGCCTGCCTTGTCCCCCCTCTGTGCCGAGCAGCCCGCAGATGACATTTCACATCCCATTATCACCCAACAGCTCAGGCGAAGTATGTGCCAGTCACTTTGCATTCGGAGGGTGAGATCTACAAACCAGCATGGCTGATGCTAAACAGGACTTTGCGGAGGGAACAGCTAGAGATGAAGGACATTCAACAGCACATAGCACTCCCCTAAAAACAAACTAGAAAGTATATGGCACACAGCTACTCAAGTAGCCCCAGCTTCTCCTCAGCCCCAGAGCTGCCAGGATGAGGGACAGAAACATTGCATGAAAGATTTTTAGTTGTTCTCTAAGAAGTGACATTAACTTTAAGTACTTGTACAGGGTTTTTTTTTGTCACAAACATATACAAATACTATAAAGAAAGTGAGCTACTGAGGCCATGGGACTGACATAATCCTTACTGGACATCTTCCTATGGCAAGATTGCTCTGTCGACATGGCACTATGTCTATGAATGTCGAGATGCCGTGTCAAGAGTTACCACTAGCCTGGCCCAGGCTGGGCTGAACTTCACAAGATACAGAAAGCAAAACACCTCTGTAGGGAGTTACATGCTGAATGAACATCTGTCCCCAGCTAGCTGCAAGATTTAAAAATAAACCATCTATTTCCTTCAGAGGTAATCTTCCAAGAAAAAGAAACATGGAAAAACCCATCTAAGTCCAGATCTGCCAGCTCCCAAGCATTTAATATTAAACTTTATCATAATTATATGAAATACATATCAAAATACTGAGAATCTTGAGGATAATGAGTTTTTTCCCCCAGGTAAGTATCCTGCATCTTTATCCTCAAGATTCTCAGTATTTTGATATGTGAGTTTTTTCCCCCAGGTAAGTATCCTGCATCTTCCCCAGTTATTAGCAAAGTAGCTGTCTTTGCTTGAAGATGACAAGGCTCCTTTCAGATTTGATAAATGCATTTTAGATTAGAAAGCATGATATCAAGTAATAAGAGACACCTCCTCCAAGACGGCAGTGTTGCCTCTGCATCCCACACACACCTGGCAATGCAGACTGCACGTATAGAGCACACCCCACAGATAGCTGCTTTGGTTTCTCACACACTCAAGTTTAATGCAGTTGCAACAGATCTCTTTAAATAGGTACCAAAGGCTTTAACTGCAAACAAAATAAAAACCCCAACACCAGAAGGAATACAAGATAATAGTCAAGCAATGAAACAATGGGATTTTATGTGACATATTTCAAGGACATCCAATTTTCATGCAACATGTATTTAGAAGCATCATGTGAAAAGTTAGAAGACCTAACTAAACACAAACACTTGCTTTGAAAACATTGCAGCCCCAGCACAAAAACACCACCTATTTATCCTTTCTGCAAGGACAGTATTAGTGAAAATAATTTTGGCTGGTCAATCCTCAACAAGAAAGTTACTTCTAAAAAAATGAATTCTGCAAGGCTAGAGTATATAAGATAGAGGTTATATTATATGTTGCAGTCAGTGCATATGTTTAGGCTCACCTTGGTTAGCATTTGCACCCTGAGGCAAAGCATTGGTTAAATTGGGCAGCTCGTTTCCATGGTTTCCATCTTCCCAGGGACAAACATCCACACTGTTCCACTTTTTCAGCTGTTTTAGCCAACTGGCCTTCTGCTCCAACTTGCAGTGGGGATTTAAGACTATACACATCCACAGAGCACCTGATTTTAAAAAAATTGCTAAATTATGTTTTCTATTAAAAATGCAGCAGCCAATGACTAATTGCAAACTTCTATACTGTAACACTTTTCCTCCCCTCAAAGGCTCCACTGCTTGCTTCCCAGCTATGCCTAACACCAGGCAGACTGAATTCCCAGTGCAGGATCTTGGAGCTGGCATGGCCCATCTGAAGCAGTGGAAAGACTGTACCAAGCCAACCTTCTCAATTCAAAGTCATTAAGAGATATTTTTGTATCAGGATATCCAGAGTTCACAATGCATGGCTCAGACAGGAACATCAGTCAAAAGCAAACAAGAATTCACATGAAGTTACAGCAGGAAATTACCCAAGTTGTTCTTCTAATTTTTGTATCAGAAGCAAATGTTGTTTTCTACGAACAAGAACTATGTATCTTCCAGCTTAACATTACAGGAACCAAAGAAGTGCATCAGTAAGACACGCATTTTGTAAATATACTTCCACACTCAGAGTCCAGCAGAAGTAGAAGTACTGCTGATCACATAGCTCATTCCCAAACAAACTGAGTCTCCAAGATCCAGTGAACACTAGTTTTGTGCAGTCTAATAGGAATAAGATATATCTACTGCAATTACTGCAGTAATTTGGTTACACTAGAAAATTTTTTTTACATTTTCTGTTCATGGAGCTCGAAGGGAAAACTAATTTGCGCTGACATTTCACACATACCATCACTTTGGAACCTGCTCCCTGAAACTACATATCAGGGCAGGCATAAATACATCAGTGTCTCTAGCAACAATTTTCAGATGGAAAGATTTTTCTCTAAATCAGCTGTCTCTTCATCAGTGTGAACTTTGACAGAAGCATGAAGACATCTGAAAGTACTGTTTAGCGACAGTTCATTTGCTCATTAAGAATGTGCCTTATACACTACAAGAGATTTAGAGAATATGCTTAAACTATGCAATCTTCATGACAAGCTGAAAAAAATGCAGCTGGTTCTTCTAGGATAATAAAATTCTCACATTCAAGTATTCTTTTGCTAACTAAGAATGCAAAATGGATACCCAGAGCATAGGCCATCACATTACATTCATTCCTAAAGTAGCTCGGCATGTTGGTATGCCACAGCACAGTAGCCAGTGGAAACACAGCTTGATCCTTAAGGTTTCAAGTCCCCTGCTATGCAGGCCAACATGGAATGGGGAAGTAATATCAAAGAAATCTGAAAACCACAACAAAATATGATATGTTACAGTGCAGAACACCAGAGAGACACTACACTACAGCAGATTATTAGTGCACAGTAGTTAAATACAGTATAGCAAGTGGGTTTTGTGGGGTTTTTTTGTTTTGTTTTGTTTTTAAGTGTCTGAAGTTTGCCATGGGAGTGAATAAAGCCAATACTATTTTTAAAAACTTCTTTTAAAATTAGATCATATAACTTCCTCTAGATACACTCATCAACATGCTTCACTCTCTAGAGCCCAAGACAGAAAGACTTTCTTGCAATCTGCAAAACAAAACAGAAGATGGGGCACATTGGAAAGCCTTAGAGAATAGTTAACTTAGGCTTGCTTATTTATTTTCAAAATCAAGTATCACTTGAGGGCACTAAGGAGACACTGTACTTCTCAGCATCTAACAAAAAAAAAAGCCAATTCAATACTTTGTAACCAGATTCCCAGTGTTTTCAAGCTGAAGCAAAAGCAAAGTGGAATACCTTAACCACATTTGGTATGTATTTCAATCATCCAGCAAGGCGGAACACACTACTGATTACACCATGCCCCTACAACATGAGTGGCCTTTTGTTTTTCCACATCTCAGAAACATCACTAGAGGCAAAGGAATTCACTCGCCTTCTTCAGAAGCTCCCCTATGTGTGGGGTACATCTAAGAGGCAGGAGAGGGAAGAGATACTCCAAAGTACTAAAATCTTTAAAACTTTTTGGTTTAAAGAGGGAAACTATGTCAAGCATAACTACATTGTTAGCAGTGATTGTCTCAGAAACCCAGGCTATTCTTATGCAAATGAAGCACAAGGATAAGTGTATGTCTAATAAACCCCACACAAACCACTTAAAATTTCAATAGAGCTCAACTGTACCCTGCTCCCAGTGACTTCAGGGCAAGCTGCGTGCACGTCTGAGATCTCGCCCAGCTTTCATGGCTGCCTGATTCCCTGCAGGAAGAGGAGCGCAAGACAAAACTCCAGCACAAGAAAAGAAGGGAACAGAAAGAGCCTGAGGCTCAGCTCCTGTAGCGCTACAAAGGCTACCATCTGGGAGAAGGATGCATAATGCCAATGACCCCACACTCTTCAGCCTATTTGGGTATCTCTGTTTTTTGGTTGAGTTTTTTTTCTCTCTTTTTCCCCCTAGCACGTGTGTGTTTGCTTGTATTCATATTTCTTCCTCCTCCCGCTCCATAAGTGCCTTCCCCCTCCCCGACATCTGCTCCATTCTGGCTCTTTCAATTCACTGGTTCCTGTCCTGCTCCTAGCACTAAAAAGTCTGAGAAAAATGTTCACTTGTGCCCAGATTTTTACCACATGCCCAGATTTTTACCACAGGAAGGAGCCTGGAGGATATTCTTCCTGTTTCACTCTGATGCTGCTCAGTGGAAGCCCCCTGAGCTGGCCCTTAAATGTCACCACCAACCTGAAGCCTTAAAAGGCCCCAAACAAGAGGTTCTGTATTTTCTGCCTCACAGCTCCCATATGGGGAAGCTGCTGATCACGGTTACCCCTTATTACAGGTAAGGCTTACAGAAAAATGAAGTGCAGCTAACTTGTAATTTGTTGGGAAGGTATCTAAATCCGTTTCCAGTTACTTCAGCCTGGAAACTGCTGTTGGCAACAGTCTATATTGTTTCCCAAAATACATTCTTAGCATTCTCTATTTTACCTGTTTGACTAGATTTAACGATGTCACACCAATGTCACCCACAACAACACAAATATCTCACTAAATGGAAAAAAAAAAAAAAAAGAGAAAGCGTTTGTATATTCTGTTTTCCTCTCTTAACACAGCTCATTCTCCTCCTCCTCCCTCCCTTTCCCAGGCACCATGTATCTTTTCATATTGGTTCTCAGCAGGCTGACATCTTCCCACCACAAAGGCCATGCTACTAAACCAAAAGCAAAGTTCTGATTTGGAACCCTTGACTGTGACCTACATCTTCCCAATATAAAACTCCTCACAGCACAGTGGCAAAATGAACACAACCCAATATACAAAAATTCCATTCCTCCCCCCCCCCCAAAATTTGAAGATATGACATGCTGCAACTGCAATTTGAAGTTAATTTCACAAGGGAATGACTATTAGAAATGTCATACTGCAGTGAGGAATTGCCTATTTTGGTTCAACACTAATCCTTTTGACCTGGAAAAAACCAGCTTTGCCAAAATAGACCTTTGGTTCAGACAGCCCTCCTGTCTGAATGCACGGCTGTCATTCATCTTTAGCATGCCTCACACCACAACAAAAATAGGTTACATTACTGCTTTACACAATGCATGCCTTCCTTGTACATACCACAGAACATTGGTACTTTTGTGTTTCTTGGGAGACATCCATACCTTTGAATTCATGGGGGAGAAAGGGACAGCATGCCTTTACACTGATTAGGATTTAAATATGCAAATTGAAAAACATTAAGAAGCATTCAGTCACTGTAAAAGTAGATGTTGTAATAATTACACATCCTGTGTATGCATGTATTCATTAAGCCAAAGGGAGTGCAAGGAATGTATACAGTCTCCTGAGAGACTAAGCATTGCTCAGTTTTCATAAATCCTGTTATATTTTACCCTTGCCCCAGTAAAAGGGAAGGTGGTGATGGAAACCATTCTAGTGGGGGGCTAAGACACTCACCAGGACTGAAGATCCAGCATACAATTGTGTTTGAATATTTGATTACAGTCTTCCAAAGAAAACTGCTTTTCCTAGAAATATTATGCTACCTTGTCAGAGCTAAGCTTGGGTCACCATTTCCTCATGTACAATACATGTGCAATCAATGGCTGAGACTTGGCCTTTGCTGTAGAATTTTACACTTAATATACATAAGATCAATCGATTTATTTGCAAAATTAAAATACGCAAGAAACAGATGCACATCTACTGTGACATTTCTTTGCCCTTCTCATTAATGCACATCTCTTTCTTAGAAATATAAAAGCCCAAAAGCTACCAGGTTAGTAGCATTTGATAATTTCAAAGAAAATGGAGCCAGGTAATAATCAAGATAATTCTCTTTGTGGAATAGATAAATCTGCTTCAGCAGTTGCTGCACACTTGCCACTGTGCCCCAGTTGAGCCTAATCAATTCTATCACAGAAGCATCACTTTCCAGGATTGGAAGTGCCAGAATAGAAACAGTACTAGGAGGCAGAACCTACAACTTCTTGAAAGTAGAAGTGTCAGCAAAGGATTTTAAAGTGGTTTATATCTGTTTTTTAAACACGTATGCACTTTCACCAGGACAGCCACTTGGAAACCTCAAAGAAGGCAGCATATGGTATTTATTGCTTCTCAACAAGAAGGACGAGTGTATTCAGAATGACTGGTAAAGCCACCTCCCTCCTCCAGGCACAGAGAGATCTCCATTAGAACAAAGCATAATCAGAAGTCCCACTGGAGAAGGCTCCAATTAAACAGTTGCTTTTATGGAATAGTGAAGATAGGCAAAGCACTTCAGTGCTGTTCTCTCCTCCATAAGAACTGCAAGGAAAAGTACTCTCAGCATTCACTTGGATCCAAGTTGCAATTTTATTCATAAAAACAACTCCTTAATGCATTCTGGTTTCTCTGTGAAGGCTTCAGAAAAAAAGGCTTTCTATGGGTGCTGTGTTTCTTGGAGAACAGAATGTTTCATTTTGCTCTAATTCATCCTATTACTGAATTAAACTTTGATGTATTGGTCTTGACAAGTGCTTCATGCTGATTGTATTGTGTATGATAGTATAATCACTCCCCATGCATTTCACACTAGCTGGCTGATTAATGCAATAGATTACCTGCAACACTGATGGCAAGAGGGAATCATTGCCCTTCTCCACACTAAACTCTGAATGTGCATTAGAGAGAGCAGAGGTGTAACCCAGGGACAAAAAAAAAAAGCCTAATTCCTTAAGTTTCCCTTTATTTCTTGCTGCATACTGCTGCTCCAAAGGTTGAAGGCACATGTGTATTTAGCTGAAAGGAAACAGGTATTTACATATTGAGATTCTATTCTAAGCTATCAACTACGTGTTCTGACCTCTGTGTGTCAAGTTACAAAAAACTCCCGTTCTCGTCTTGTACATTTTCAACTTTTAGCACAATGGAAAAAGGAACTAACCAAGCACTTCTGTCATTTTGTGTGAGCCTGTTGTTTTGGGTTATGCTTTTCTGAGTTTGTTTTAGAAACTGCTGCATCTTTGCAGAAACTCAGTCATTTGACCAAAGGGTTTCATTTAAGAACAGAAATGTGCTTGGAAGTTGCAGTTTACAGTATCATAGCCCAAGACTACAGTCTCCCTAAGAGAGCACTTAGGATCTGTCACATGTCCATTAGATGCCCCTCTATGCACCTACACTACCCTATAACGTAACCACTGTGGCAAGGCATGGACTATTAGCCTACAAAGCTAGAGGAAAGTATAAGCTCCTGCAAATGAATCTCACTGATTAACTTCCCTAATATTCACAAAATTATTCATTCATTTGTTCACAAACAATTAATTGAAAGTAAAAGCATTGCTAATACTGGCACAAATAGTATAAAAATACTCCTTTATGAGTATCTTACTATGATTCTTCAAAATTTTAAGTAGTTGCCAATATTGACAGGTAGGTGGTAAACACCAATATGTTCCCACCCAAAACAGAGATCAGATATTTTATCACATATGTGAACTGGTAATACACTCAGCAGTCACAGTCTATTTTCAGAGACTTCGACAATTTTCAGAAGAAAAATTAGTGTGACTACTAACTATAAATACACTAACCTACCTCTATTTAAATTTATCATTGAGATGAATGAATTATTCCCACAACTAATTTTTTTAGGAAGATGCAAAACTGGAAAGTTTCATAAGTTTGTCAAAACAAGATACTCAAAGAGATGAAAATACCTCAGGTTTGCTTTTTTTTTTTAAAGAAGTGGAGCAAGTGCCAATACTCCCTTGCATAGGGGGAAGTTCAGAAAAAAAGTAAGATTGCCACAACTATGCTCACAGAGTGTAAATAACCCACTGTAACTGACCAGAAGAACACATTCTGATTGGCTAGTCTGAATTCTGTCCTACTCTACAGCTCCTCGAGTTGCTCTTGTCTTCCAGTCCAAAAGTGATTGTTCAGTTTTTACAAAAACAGGATACTTCAATTAAGATTTCTAATAGAAGAATCTAGCACAATTCCTGGTTAGCTGATCTACTGCCTGGCTACCACAACTCAAAATTCTAAGCTTATTTCTAGTTTTCTAGTTAAATTTGTCCAGCTCCAGTTATAATTCTCAGCTACCTTTTGTTTGCTTGGCAGAAGTGTCTTTCCTATCCATTTTTCAGTCTATGTAGGTATCTTAAATTACAAGGGATTTCCTTTGTCTTGCTTTTACAGACCTGAGCAGACTGAGATTCTTGCACCTCTCACTTTAAATTACTTTTCCAATTTTTCAGTTATTTTTCCAGTACCCACTCAAGACAGAAAACTGGAAAATATCACAAGGCTAGACTGCTGGACTACAGTAAAGCTCAGAGAAATCAGTGAAGATTCAGTAATTCCTCTCCATAAATCTATTACTTCTCTCTAGGTCTGGCATTTATTAGAAGTGGTATTGGAAAATTAAATGGCAGATTAATGTTACTGAAGTATTAAAAATAAAAGAGAGGAGGGAAAAAAATAATGCTAAGTACCAGCTTGGGCTCATAGTAAAACTCTGCTTTTAATCTTGGCGTCACGATTCCACAATTAGGGCCACAATGAGTTTTGTACTAGTGTTAATACAGAACAATTTTTTAGGACATTTTAAGTCTGTTAGTTCAACAGCTTAGGCATAAAAACTTCAAAAACTGTTTTAATGTGGGTACTTCAAGAAATTTGGCTCCTGCTATAAAAGTAGTTCCCATCCAACTGAACTAAGTGGAAACCCAGACTTTCTGTACGGCATTAAAAGTAAGCCCCTCAAGCAATGCTTATAGACTAAAGTTAATTACTTTCACCATTATTCCTCAAATCTGATAAATGCCACAGGAAAGAACACCCTCTTTGAAAATTGCTCCCACTTACTCTCATACTCTGGCCTCATATACCCTCATTTCAAATATCATTATGGCACATGCCCATAATGAAGGAAGATGGAAATCATCCTGAGAAGATGGACAGAACCCATCTTTGCAGAACTGCAGCCTGGCTTCATTCACCGGGGAAATGAAGTTGACAGCAACAACCAAGTCACTCCAGGGCCATGACAGCAATTTCTTTAAGTTGTCATCCATAACTCAGGCCTTAGAGCAACAAAACTGTCTTATGATGCTAGCTCAGAAGTACTGTTAATTTAGTGCCTTCAACAGCATGAATCATTCAAATACACTGACATATATTAACAGCTTATTCTGTGAAAAGAGCAGATGTAACCTTAAGTACACGAAGGTACATGTGTTTTATAACTGTATGGCAACCACACCATGGCAGCTAAGAGCAACTAAAAGGAAAGTAAAAGAAGGATTATCAATTCAGCAAAGAGCCTACTGGATACATATTTGTGCCTTCAACTGTATTGTAAGATATCACTCTACCTAGAAGTCCCACAATGAAAGCCCAAGGGTGCAAAGCACAGTGCATCCCACTTCCTTTGAAACACAGCTCTTCCTACAGCTTTCATGTCAAGTCCAGAAATGTAC
Source organism: Egretta garzetta (assembly GCF_000687185.1). Taxonomy (NCBI): domain Eukaryota; kingdom Metazoa; phylum Chordata; class Aves; order Pelecaniformes; family Ardeidae; genus Egretta; species Egretta garzetta. Next base: position 113,578 of record NW_009260066.1, read on the forward strand.
TATCTGCAACTGATTAATCTAAACTTAGAAATTTAAAGTTAACTATTTTCTACAGGTGCAGGGCATTGGTACTGTCCTTAGCTTTAAGGCAGAACATGATGCACTTAAAACTTGACATACTCAAAGAAATCATGAAAATATGGATTGGCACTCAAATTTGAAACGCAGGAGCCTCGCTGTACTGTTTTTGAAATACTATAAAATATGGGGAAAAGTGACTGTTTCTGCTGCATAGCTAATCCTAAAAAGGGATGGCATTAAGTATGCAGCTCCAGAAAAATGGTATTAGAGCATAAAACCTGTAATGAATGCTTAACTTTAGTGATTCTTTTTCATGGCAGCCCTGAAGTAGTCATTGAATCTGGCATCACAATGGAATTTCTCTAGGGGTATATTGGCAACAACCCTAGCTGCTTTTGTCCTTTTTTCCCCTCCACTTAAGTACTAAGCAGAGATAATCTGTTTAGAACAGCTGGCCTGTCCCATTCATACAAGTTTGTCTCTCTAATCGCAAAGGGAAGGAATGCCTGAGACAGAAATATAGATGGAGAATAGCTTAATTTAGTTAAGGTTAAAAGAAGCTAACTTGGTATTTTCTAGAGATGAATATAAACTTACCAGAAAAATTCAGAACAGTTTCCAAATTTAAAAAAGTGTTATTTAACACTCAATCATTAGTTTGCTCGTGGCAAAATGGTAATTAAATCTCTCTTAGTTAATCTAGAACAATTCCTTGCCTAAATTCAACATTTAGAATTAAGTTTTAGATGAGGAGCAAAGTGTTACTAATAAAAATTTAGGCATGATCCTTCACAAAATGCATTTACTATTTCTCTACATGACATGACCTTGTAAAATGATATTTCAGTTTTAAATTTTAACACAAAAATTATCACTAATCCAGAAAGTGGCCAAAATATCAGCAAACGTGAACTCAAAGTAGACCATCAGGCTGTTCCAACGTTTAAAAAGCAGCCCACAGTAGGGCAAAGTGCTCGTGAGAACCTACTAAGAATACTAGAACTACTAGGGCAAAGACATGTTATTCCATTGAGGAAATACATTTATGACAGCAACCCATTTAGTATAACAGAAAGGATTCCAATGATGTGACTCAGGAAAGCTTTATCCCATGAATGAGGATCATGGCAATATCATGAGAGGTTCCTACACTTAAAAACTTCAGATACTAACAAGTGGTTGAGGTAGACAGGAGAAGCTTATGGATTAAAGCATGGACACTACCCAGCTAGAAGTACAGAATACCTTAAATTCTCCTCAACATCATAAAATAAGATGACCAGAGACCAGGATCAGCATGACACAAACCTAGAACATATCTGCCAGCTTCATCCACTGCCCTGCCTTGCAAGAGCTCTTTGGACACACCCTCTTCCCCATGACACAGCCATCATATTTTTGTTCCACAAGAAACTAATCCTTGACTTTAAAAGACAGCTCTCCTCTCCCTTAAACAGTTCTTAAAATCAAAATGTTAAAACCAAAATGGAGGAGATCTACTAGAAATGTTTGTTTTGAAACATGCAAATTATGTGAAGTTTCTTCACTATGAAGGCAAGCAGGAAGATACAGAGATACTGAAAATGGTAGTTCACAAAAAAATCTGATCCTGTAATCTACGTGTTGACAAGCTGTTGGGCTCCATCACTCTACCAAGCAGTAGATACTTGTCTTAGATTCTTCTACTTGACTGCTTTCATCAGATTAAGCATCTGGGATTTAATTTAACAGTTTCAGCTTTATTAAGCTGTCACAAGAGCAGCCCCGCTTTGATAACAGTAGCTGCTCCAATTATGGCTTGGTTTAGGGTTGACAAGTATAATGATTCATTCGTGGCACATGAGAAGCAATAAAAGGTTGTTTTGCATTACAGCTTTAAAAATGTGGGCACTTTTTTCATTTAATTTGTCACTTAGCTTTTGCTAAGAGGACATTTAAATTGCAGTAAAAGGCAAATGGGGCTTTTAGTTTAAATGTAATCCCCATATTTAAATGATCTGTAATGGCGCAGTGTTCGAGTGGGAACACTATTGTTTCACAGTGGGCCCTGACGGTGACATGTGACATTTGTATTCAGGTCCTGTATTATCCATGTGGCTAAAGGGCTTCCAATTTCATTTCACAGCCAGAAGCCTGCAGAAAACACCAATTAACTTGCAGATCCCATTTGCCGACAAAACTCTGCCTCTTCCCGATGTCTGGCATCTGGCAGTGCTCAACATTTAATTCCAAAGCAGAGCCTCACAGCCATCATGATCCCTGGGCTGGGGCACAAAGTCAAATTTTATCCTTTTTTTAAGGAAATCTTTTCAGTTTTGTAGAGAATAAGCAACTTTTACTTAGTTTTTCATAGATGAATACTAACAAATTAATGCTGTAGTAAGATTGCATGGTCCATTTTTCCCTCTGGACTACAAAGAATGTTACCTGGCATTTTCTTCAAATGTGAGATCTCAGCTCAACAGGCATCAGCAGGTATTTACTGTGCATTTCCACATCTCCCCATTTCACCAATGCAATTTAATTAAAAAGACAGAATGATTAATTATCTGAAGCCACTTGGTCTAATATACTGAAGTCTTCAGCTATGGTCACCAAGAATTAAACACCTTAAGATGAGCATATGAAATTTACTTACTGAGACATCATTTAAACAGCAACAACATGAAGAATTCCAGCTGCTCTCTAAACTCTGGAAAGCACATTCATGTATTACTGGGGCAAGCTGGAAGTATTCACCAGTGCATCACTGTAGTTGCATCTAAATTCTTCTAGTATGAGACGCATATGAGCAAGCCTTACAGCTTTGACCTGTAATCTTATCTTTCCAATACTACACCTTTGGAGTTCAGCAAGTAGCATTTAGCTCAAATCATTCTTTGATGTACAACAGGGGAATCTGCAGAGCATAATTATTATATTCTTCCTCCTGATCTAAAGGCTTTAAAAAACAACTAGCCAGTTATGTGCAAGGCTTCTTTTTAACTTGAAACTTTTGAATCATAAAGTGCTTACAGAATTAGGACTTTGTATTAGAAAATCACCAGGTTCATACCTAGATGTGAAATATTTGTGGATTTTGGGTGGGGATTTTTAGGGGGTTGTTTGTTTGTTTTTTTTAATCAGCACCTTCAAACCTAATCTGACTTCTACTGAAGTCAACAATTTACCATAAACCTCAGCAGGAGCTCCGATCAGAGCCCAGTGTGTCCTTCCAGTACCCTTGCCAATGCCCAATGCCAGGCAGGAAGCATCAGTTAAGTTCTAATGAAAGGCTCAAGTGACCCAGTCAGAGAGCAAAGCTGAAGTTTAAGTATGCTTAAAAACCTATGCCAAGATGGAACTGACAAAGTGGCCATATGCCTAGCAGTTGGCAGACAGCATACCAGGCCAAGCAAGGAAGCCTTTATTAAGCAGAGTCTGTATTTACATACTTTGTATGTACTAAAATTCTCTGTAACTACAATGTTAAATTGCTACCTACCTGTGAAATAAATGAGATCATAGATAAAACATTTTTAAGACATACATATAAGCCACTCCCAGATTACTCTGAACAGATAATACAAAAAGTTAAGTATGCAAAGGCCTGTCTCACTCCCTTCACTGATATTTTAGTTCTCTGACATTCTAGAAGATGACAAGACAGGAAGCCAACATTATTTTAGAACAGAATAACATCACCCCCTTAAACCAAATGTCCGAGTTATCTCTGCCACTACTGGCACAGATCATGCGTTGCTAGGGCCATCCTGCTCTTCCTTCTACAGCTTGCTATTTTAACTCTGGTCTCCCTTAAAATCTCCTTCAACTGCACATTCACTTTTTTTTTTTTGAGATGCACATTTCACCTGGAAAAAAGGATGTGTTTAATTTGAGTGAAACTCAAGGTGAAATCCTAGCAAAAACATGGCAGCAGCTTGTGTCTTTCACATAAGGTAGGAGTCAAGCTGGAAAGGTTCATCCAATGAACAGCAATTGAGGGAATTTGCTACGGTGGAAGGAATCCTACTGGTGTGGGGAAGAAATGGACAGCTTAGCAACATAAACAAGCTGGAGGTGGAAGAACCAAGTTCTACCCTTAGCCTACTGTACACCTGAAGTGACTAAACTGTATGTGCAACTGAAAACGTGGTACACTATCAACATATTTTGATGCTGTTAGAGGCAGCAGAACAGTTCAGGACTGAAACAAACAGGGTCTGCCTCAGATCACAGATACAGCAGCTGAGGTAGTGGTAAGGATGGAGGTTGCATTGCAGCTTTTTGGGAGTGGCACCTATAATTCTGATTAAGCAGAGGTAAACTAATCAGTTCAATTAATCTAAAATATTGCTTATTCAATGCTGCAGGCAGAGAGATTCCACCTCCTTTACCTTCAGACAGGTGCTATCAAGAAAATGACGTCAATATGAAACTGATGACACAAGAAGAGGAGCCACTAAGAAAACTTAACAAAACCTTTTATGTTTATTGGCAGCATGTGGTAAGACTGCTACAGGTAACAGATGGGAGAACACATTTCTGCCTCTCCCACCACCTACCAGCTCAACCCACATAAGCAATGAAGCATGAGACCCTCCAGTTTTCAGTATGGTGGGACACAATTTTGCTGTGTATAAGTCCACCTAAGCACATGCCCTGCTTGGCAAAAACTATTATTCCCCAACAAGCCAAGGCATCATAAAAATTACATACTAAAAGGGTTGTTACACTGGAAGACAAGTAGTTCTGTCTACACTCTCTGACAGCTCTGCCTGCTCTGGTATTAAGGCTTTCCACTATGGAAGTCTGTAATCTCTATTAGATAGCTAGTGCTTTATTAACCTAATGCTTCATTTAGAGTGAACATAATTTATGCTGAACAATTTATATCTAGTCTCAGCCCCACCAGTCAACATGCAATCAATCATAGTCATCTTTAACCTTTAACAGTGGAAAACTTAAGGTTTGCTTTTGACGCTTCCTTTTTAAATGAAGTATGTTATTCTTGCTTGGATTTAATTTCATTTATTTTGACTTGGAGCTTTAAAATACATCAAGAGCAATATGGTCTTTAGCCCTCTTCTCTGCAGTGCTTATAAAACGTCGCTGTAAGGTTTTTTGTTTGTTTTTTATTTAGAATTTATTTATTTCTATGTTCCATGCCACGCAAGTCAGACATAGCAATATTGACCAGAACGCATCACAAGACAGACTCCTTTAAGTCTAGACTTGAAGTGTCTTTCCAGACTGAGTGACAGCAGAGTCAACTACTCCAAGTTCAGTGAATCACAAGTCAGTTCCATTTAGGCTGTGTGTCTTCAGCTTGCTTTGAGAAAGCCTCCAAGACAGCATCCAAAACCTTACTACAGCTAAGATACACACATTAATTCCTTCACTCATACACTCAAGTGAAGTACGTTTTGGAGAAACAAATTAGATTTACCACTGTATTTTAAATAAGTCAGGTTGTCTATTATTGCTTTTATTTTCTACATACTTACACATCAACTGGTTAGTAGTTTGTTTCAGTACCTTATAACTAGGTATACCTATACCCACCTTCAAAATATTAGTGACATTTATGATCAAGTTGTTTTGAATTTCCTCTCCCTACCACAAATTTCTACAGATTTTGAGAACTTCTGAAGCAGTAATTTAAAACTGTCTTCAGTGATTTTCTGGAACCAACTGTCCTCAGACCGTACCAGTTTAAATATTCCTTTCCCATTTCAGCCTTTGTTCCTCTCTCCATTGTCCGCTCTCCAGTCATGTATCCGCTCACAACTGACCTTTTCTGTAAAGCAGTGTTAATTGGTTTAGCCCTCTGTTATTTGATCTCCTTTCCTGTTCAGTAATGGACTTCTACTTTCCTTTGTTGCTATCTTCTCATACTCTTAATGAATCTTCTCTTTTTTGCCTTCTGTTTCTCTCTTGTTGTGATCGATTTCTTCCTTAACCTTTCCAGTTTAGCACTAGTGTAATATGTACTTACCTTCACTTGTGTAGCTACGTTTCCACTTTTTGCTTTGTTCTTTTTTAGATCCTCAGGTACTTAAAACCTGTTGCAATTGTACTTGTTTCATACCATGCTTCCTCTCCTCCAACTGCAATTGTCTCACGCTGTAGATCAGAAATTCAATTTCACCCAACCTTAACTGAACAAGCAAAACTGCAGAAAACTCTAACTTGCTTTACCTAGTACCACAATAAAGTTTCTCTCCACCCCAAATATATACTTGTTTCTTCATTACACATATGAACACCTAAATGATTTTGAAGTCTGTGCATTTACCCAGTTCATCCCAGAGTTGCCTATACTTGTCAGTCATTGCAGTTCCTTGTTGTCTCCAAAGTGACAGACGAGGGTCAGCCATGAACTGTTCTGTTATCAACGTCAACATGCGAGCTCCATTTGAATCTCTCATCTTTAGCATCTCTCGCACCTAGGAAACGAGTCTTTTAATACAAACTTGAAAAAAACAAAAGAAACCACAGTACAGATAATATGCTGCAGTGTTAAATATTCTACCTCTTAAATAAGAAGTGTAATTTATATATGTGATATGAAATTGAGTAGAAAAACTAGTCTGCCTTCCCAATTTTAACAATTTCTAGTTTCAGTATCCCATGGCAATTCTTCCAAAACACTTCTTCCACAAGTAATCCACAGGTGTGTTACGCAAACTGCTGCAAGACTCATTTCGACAGGTTTCTCCAACATTTTGGGGTGGGAGGGAAGAGAACAGCAAAGCTGCAGATGGTTGAAATGTTACTTCATATCCTTAAACTGATCTCAAGACACATCAGATTTCGGACTATTGCCATACAACTCATTATTAAGTTACCATTGTGTTTCCAAAATTGTCTTGTTTTAGAACAACAGGAATTTCAGTAAGAGACGAACAAGTACAGACTGGCTTGGGGAGCGGGGGAAAGAAAAATGGAAGGTATAAAGTACTCAACACACCTTTGCAAACAGCAAATTTAGCTGCTTCCCTGATCCATGGTATCCACCCTGGGAGAGGAAGAGTTTAACCTGTTCTTGGACCTGTTCCTCATCCAAATGCCAGCAATTTTCATCATCTATGCTAGCACCCGCTGTTGGGTCAGGAGCACCTGCAAACAGCAAGAAAAGAAATCATTATGGTCTATAATAAGAGAGGTTCATGGGTCCAGGGGAGAGGACTACTGAAGAGGTTTTTGGATTTGTGTTTTGTCCTGTTTTGATTGTCTTGGCTTTAATCTAAACATTCTTTAAAATAGACTTAAATTACTGCTCAGTAGTCTTAAGCACTTAGAAATTACAGCCTATGAAAAGGTATTTAAATAAATAATATTTATAACAAAACATTAAAACTAAGGTCATTTTTTTTCCTCCCACCTCGGCAGCTATACTAGAATGCTTTTATAAGGAAAATCAGACTTTGCATAGTATTTCTGTGATGTTAAAACCACTCTCCCCAAAACACCTGTGTAATTCTTGTACCTTCAGTAATCTTGCACAGGTTTAAGTGACTGCTAGTGAGCACTGCTATTGATGAACATGAGGAAAATCATCACCTCTGTGCCTCTGAGCTGTGATGGCTCTGCAAAGAGTAAAAAAAATTCCCAAACAAATCCAGAGTCTTAAAGCACTATGGGCACTTTCCATCATAAACGGAGAGTTACAGCTGCGTAAGACACTGGTGCTTCCAAAGGAACATTTTTACATAGGCAATGTCATCAGCAGAGTCAATTCAGAGCAACTCTACCTGAATTAGCCTAGTGTGAACTGAACTGACTAGATTTACATAAGGCAGTGCTTTGGCCACGGGCTGCTCTAACTCAAATTTCTCAGTTTAGATCAGTGATTTTCCAAATCTAAAGGCTGACAAAATTAACTAAAACAAGTCCTTGGACCACCTAACAATCTATATTTTTCTAAAGTCTGCACCTCCATTGGATATTTTTTAAAAGGTATTCAAACTGAAAAGTCTGAAAAGCACTTATCTACACCAACAGGGAAACAACTCAAGGCAGTGCATCACCATACCAGATGTAAGCATGCCCAAGACTCCAGTTAACTTGACTTTTTGATTTTGGGCTTGTCACAACTGTGTAATCTCTGTTAGGTTTTGAGAAGATGTTAGAAATTGAATCACGTTACACATATCTACCACATTTAAATCCAAGTCCATGTTACCTCTGTAGCCAAAAAAAGGATACTGACAGGGAAGGAAAGTTACATAGCCAGATTTGTAAAAACTTGCTTTTTCCAAGAAGTCCTGAGAACTTGAAAAGCAAAGATGGCTACAATTCTTCAGATATATAGAAATTAAACATTGATTCTGTTGACTCAAGCCTTCATTTCACAATTGCAGCCTCTCCAATGTAGGTGAAGCTTTCAAGTGGTCACAGGGAATGCTAGAATCTTTATTCAATGAAAATACAACTGGAAGATTTAAAGGGTCAGAGGGATGTCTCATCTACTAGTTGCTGAGAGAGTAACAAAGGGAATTCCAGCTCATCAACTTCCTAAATTGCCTCCAACTACAGCGCCTACAGCTGGAAACACTGCGTGCACACACACACATATTTAGATTAGTAAGAAATCGCGTCCTTGAAGATGCAAATGAACTTTCCGCCTTCCACAGGAACCACAACAGAGTCTCAGAAGACAGGAATCAAGTACAAAAACCAGGGAATGAAAAACTTCCTTTTCTGCAAGTGCTTCCATCTTTAGTACATTAGTTTTAAGGGGCTTTCAATTCAGTCAGCTACATGAAACATACTGATAGTTTTCAGTTGCAAAGAACAAGATAAAAAGGGAAATGAAGCCACATGAGAACAAGCAGTGCAGCTGTTGCACAGACCAGGTTTGCAGTATCACCTTGCATATAGTTTAAATATTTCATTGCTCTAAAACACAGATAAGACCTGTGAAAAGGAACTATCTAAAAGCACCAGTATACAAAACACACTTATATTTATACCTCACTTCAATGCAGATTTCTCTTTAAATAGTCTTGGTATGGCTACTTTTAAATTGATTTAAAAATAGCTCAAGATTCCTAAGCTAAGCATCCCTATTTAGGGAAGAAAAACAGAATTTTTTCCTTAACTGTTTACATTTTATCAAGAGCTCATTGGTTGGTTTATGATAGAAGGTTAAATTTCAACACAGCTACTGCAGATTCTTTAACAACAGGGTTCATTTACAGGAACGAGAGCGCATGCTGCCCCGGGCCAGCAGCACTTCCCCCCACCAAGGTCTCTTCTCCTAGCATGATCCCAAATATACCCTCCCCAGGGGCTCAGCATTGCTATACTTACATTGGCATTATTTTCATGCCAGTAGACTAGAAGACTGTAAAACCTAAAGACACCGAGCCGAGGGTCTGAGCTCGGCAATGCTGTTCAATTCAGCACAATACTACAGATACATCTAACTCAGCAATTTTTCCTTACAAGATCTTATACAGGCTACACTCAGTATAATCAAAGTTTTTAATCAGGATGCTTAAAGAAATTTCAGTATACGTGTAACCAGCACCAGCTACAGCTGTAATTCACTGATCTTTCAACACCATTGGCAGTCTTCAGCAATAGCATGGACTAACAAGGCATGCAGACAGCGTGTCTGGTCAGACATGAGTGCAAACCACCTTCCCACCACAGCAGCAGCCAGGCATCCTAGTGGTGGCACTGGAGAGGCCTCATCTCTCTTGTTTTGGGGCTAAGACAACCATCTCCATGTTACTTCTCTTCCACCAGGCCCTTTTTAAGAACACAGGTGAACACTCATTGATGTAGCCTGTTCCCTCTCCCATTCAAACACAGATCACTCTTGGCCAACCAACAGGATTTCTGCACTGCCACTTTTCTTCTGAAGACATGGGACCAAGTAAGACAAGAAGCTATCTGAACAAGCAACAGGAGGGACTTGCCTTAGGAGCTGCGAGATGAAGCCTTAGCAATAGCCAACAGAAGGCTCAGGTTCAACACCAAGCAGAGCTGAAGGTTCAACCCAAAGGTGCTGACTTCACCACCAGTGCAGTGTGGCCCCAAGTGGGCATTGCGAGGCTTTGGCAGACAGACAGCTTGGCTGCAGAGAGGAACATGGGCGGCCCTGAATTTAATCTCCACAGCGCAGTTTGGTACCAAGCCCAAATCCCACTCCCCACCTGTAAACTGGGGGTAAGTATTACTTACATGCTTTAGAGGGGTGTCATGAAGATAAACTACTTCACATTTGAACTATGAAAGTGAAAAGCACTGTATAATTATACTAAATATTAAAACCTGTAGTTAAACTGTGTCACAGTTTATAGATACTCACATATTAATCTCCCTCCCCCCAACCTCTGGCTTTTTTAACTTCTGTTTTGACTGGCTTTGAAACAGGTTTTACATCAGGTACTTAAATACAATAAATAAAAGTATTTATACTCAGTTCTTTGAAACAGGTTTTGCATCAGGTACTTAGAGTTAAATACAATAAATAAAAGTATTTATACTCAGTATATAGATACAGCCATACATACTTACTCATGCTCTTTTACTAAAATTACTGAATTGCAATCCTAGCAATCAAAGCAGGAATATTGGGCACAACTGTTTGGAACACTGCACACAAAATTTGAGAACCGGGTAACAGCCTTCCATATTTATGGTCATAGCAGGTTACATGTTAAATATAATCAACTCCCAAGTTCTAAGCAGCAGGAGCATTTTTTAAAAAACTAAACACTTTGATCATTTACATAGGAAATTTAAGAGCAACTGCTTTCAAAATTTCTCAAGTACCACAAGAGTTGTCTCCTGATGAAACCATGCCAAATTACTCACTCATAACCATACTGAAACTTTTTTGAACTTCATTTTATAAAAATCTTATTAATTTAAGTGTACAAATGAAATGTAGATCAGTTAAATTTTATTAAATGTCACTCCATGGCAGCATCAAGGACAAGAATATATGGAAAAATGATTACAAATAAAAAGCATGACTTACTGAGTACTACGCAAATGTTGAGTGATTCCAGCTAGAAACCAATTCTGCTGTACACTGATTCACACAACAGAGCCGTAACTGATTTTAAAAACTTGGTGTGCTCAGAATTATTCTGAACAATAACTACATAAAACCAAAGACCATTAAATTAATGATACAAAAATATTATTACGCCTTTGATTCCCCAAATGATTCAAAGTTTAGACAGAAGTCACTTCATCTTGTACTTAATTTCAGAACTCTTGGGTGGAATATAACACCTGCTCAGCAGCTCGCAGCATCAAAGAAAAACGGCAACTGCTGTGAAGCAGCCAGTGCTAACAACACAAAATATGAAGACGGGACAGGCTATGCTAAACTGCTGAGGAAAGTTAATAAACCCTCATCAAGATTTTAACTTCCAAAAAATTCTTTTCCTTCCACCTGCACATGCAGCAAAATGCATAAACTTCTCTGCTGAGAGTATCTAACCTCTCCTGCTAAAAGCCACGTCTCACAAACATTATATAGCAATAAGTTTCAAAGCCTACTTGTGTGTGGCAGGTACAACTACTTCCTTATCAGTACATGCTAGCATGGACTATTTTAATCTTCCATGTCTCACTGTTTTCTACATAACAAGTTTTATTTTAATGTATCTGAAAAAACTTTACTAAAAATATGGATTTCGTAAGTTCTTTTCACATATTTTTCAGCTGTCAGTCTTATTTTACATTGCACTACTTATTTACTTCTACTTGGGTCAATCTTTCATTTTCTTTTACATCATACTACTTATTTACTTCTGTCTGGGTTTCTGAAATTCCTCTAGTATTCCCTAGTCATCTTGTTACTTCCTTCCCAAATCTGGTTCGCTAAACAATCCTCATACTAAGCACTGGAGTACTTAACTTTCATCCTTCTTGAAAGGAAGCTCATCTGCCATTTCCTACATTCTTCTTTTGCAACTAATCTCCCAATCAATTTTGCCAGTCTAAGCATGGCCATATAAAAGATTCCATCGCTTATTTAAGTAATGTATCATCTTTAACGTTAAATGTTTCTTTTTCTAGCAGATTGGCAATACATTGCATTCTGTTGTTCAGCCCTATCTTACCCTACAGTTTCCCACTAAAATCCCCATCATTTCAGTTAAATACAGTAAGTTCATATTAACACATATTCACCTGTAGCTCCGGATTGCCCTTTGGAACTTCAGATATATGGGAATAGCACTAGATGCTCTGAAATTTTCTTTCAAAGCAATTTTTTTGTAGATGTTTCCTTCTTGAATGCTTCCACTAGCACTGCTAATATATGTTATGGATTAACGTTTGCAGAGGTTGTACCTAGATCTCCCTGGACAAATACAGAAACAATTACCTAAGTACCTTTGCTTCCGGTAAGACAAATGTACTTAAACTGCTTTCTCTCAGGTCCTCCCTCTTAAATTTCCTATCATCTACATATGGTTTTGCACCGGCAAGTGACTTGTATTGTGAGCCAGAGAATCAAGAGAATGGGAGAAAGTCTGGAGAAATCCATATAGTTCTTCTAAAAGAGATTGCAACAGCAGCACTAAACACTCAGGAAAGAAACAGTGCAGTTTGAAAGGTAAAAATTAAATTGCTTTCCTAGACTGTCCTCATGCCAAAAAAGTCAGACCCTTTTTCACTGTGCACATAATAAATCAATGCCAATGAGATTAATATGCAAACAGACCTCCTCCCCCTCCCGCCACCCGCAGTTACTTTCCTATTTCCACTCAAATTCTCAGGATTGTAGTTTGAACTTCCAACCAATTTATTTGAAGTGAAAGTTTCATACCTGAGATGACAAACCCAACTGATAATCTGTTGTCCTGACTGTTCTCTTCCAAGCCTCACATACCCAGCCAGCTTCCTCTGCTACAATGGTGCAAATGAAGGATAACAAGAAGGGCTTCTTCAAGTATATCAGCAGCAAATGGAAGACTAGGGGAAACGTGGGACCACTGCTGAACGAAATGGGTGCCCTGGTGACAGAAGATACAGAGAAGGCAGAGCTACTGAATGCCGCCTTTGCCTCAGTCTTCACTGCCAAGGCTGGCTCTCAGGCTCCCCAGTCCTTGCAGGTAAGTGAGCAAGCTTGGAGAAAGGATGATCTTCCCTCGGTCGAGGTGGATCAGGTTAAGGATCTTTTAAGGAAGCTGGACACCCACAAATCCACGGATCCCGATGGAATACACCCGCAAGTGCTGAAGGAACTGGCAGACGACATTGCTGAGCCACTTTCCATCATCTACGAAAGGTCCTAGAGAGCAGGAGAGGTGCCTGAGGACTGGAGGATAGCCAATGTCACTCCAGTCTTCAAAAAGGGCGAGAAGGAGGACCCAGGGAACTACAGGCCAGTTAGTCTCACCTCCAACCCTGGAAAGGTGATGGAACAACTCATTCTGGGTGTCCTCTCCAAGCAAGCAGAGGAAAAGACCACCTCAGGAGTACCCAGCATGGATTCACCAAGAGGAAATCATGCCTGACCAATCTGATAGCCTTCTACGATGGCATGACCAGCTGGGTAGACAAGGGGAGAGCGGTGGATGTTGTCTACCTTGACTTCAGCAAGGCTTTTGATACTGTCTCCCGTAACATCCTCACAAGGAAGCTCAGGAAGTGTGGGTTGGATGAGTGGCCAGTGAGGTGGATTGGGAACTGGCTGAACAACAGAGCTCAGAGGGTTCTGATCAGCGGGGCAGTCTAGTTGGAGGACGGTAGTTAGTGGAGTTCCCCGGGGCTCAGTACTCAGCCCAGTCTTGTTCAACTTGTTCATCAATGACCTGGACGAGGGGACAATACAGGCTGGGGGCTGACCTGCTGGAAAGCAGCTCTGCCAAGGGGGACCTGGGAGTCCTGGTGGATGACAAGCTGACCACGAGCCAGCAGGGTGCCCTTGTTGCCAAGAAGGCCAATGGCATCCTGGGGTGTATTAAGAGGAGTGTGGCCAGCAGGTCAAGGGAGGTTATCGTCCCCCTCTACTCTGCCCTGGTGAGACCCCACCTGGAGTACTGTGTCCAGTTCTGGGCTCCCCAGTTCAAGAAAGATGAGGAATTCCTAGAAAGGGTCCAGAGGAGAGCAACAAGGATGATAAAGGGACTGGAGCATCTCCCCTATGAGGAAAGGCTGAGAGTTGGGCTTGTTCAGCCTGAAAAAGAGAAGACTGAGAGGGGACCTCATCAACACATACAAATACCTTAAAGGTGGAAGGCAAGAGGACGGAGCCAGATGGTGCCCAGCAACAGGACAAGGGGCAACGGGTACAAGCTGAAGCATAAGAGGTTTCAGTTGAATGTGAGGAAAAACTTCTTTACTTTGAGGGTGACAGAGCACTGGCACAGGCTGCCCAGGGGGGCTGTGGAGTCTCCTTCTCTGGAGATATTCAAAGCCCACTTGGATGAAGTCCTATGTAACATGCTCTAGGAGAACCTGCTTTAGCAGGAGGGTTGGACTGGATGATCTCCCGAGGTCCCTTCCAACCCTTGCCATTCCACAATTCTGTGAAAAAATAGCAGGGAGGAAAAGAACCTCAACTAAGCAGGACCCAAATCCACATCCAGCTTCCTGAGTCAGCATCCCCAAATTGCAACCCCATGCAAAGCCAACAGTTAAGCAGTGCAGATGTCAGGGTATCAGTATGAACACCTACAGTTGTCTTCAGCACAGAAGACTAGACCTCACAAATCTCCCGTTTTGAAATCATCAGGAATATGTACAGCTGTAGCAGTGACACATGAGAAAATCAGAACACAACAAATTTTCTCAAATCTAAGAGGTGCTTTTGTGCTCTAAAAACATGCAACCCCCTCTTATAATGTAATCAGCACCAAGTGAAAATCAGCACAGCAAATACAGAAGAGGATTCCCAATAAATCACTCTGTTCTCTTCAAGTTAGTGAACAGACATGTTTCTGCACTCCTAACAGCATCCCCTTTTTCCTGCAGTAAGGCTCAGTTGTGAAGCAAGAAAGGATATTGCATCATTTGTATCTACTGAAGAACTCAAAGAGATTTCTCATTTCAAAAACCATGTCACCAGTGTAAGTCACTTCACTTAGTTCCCCCAGTAACCTCCTTCACAAGGAAGGCGGTCAAAGCCAGCCATTGAATGCTGTGTAAGACAGAACTTTGAGCAAATCAACAATTATCCAGTTCACCTTTTGTGAAAGGAAACTAACTGCAGAGTTGTTCCATCTTCCTAGCCAATTCATAAGCAAGTTAACAAGACTGTAGTAATCTGAGCTCTTCAAAGTCCTGGATCTTTCTTACGTACAAATAAATAGTGTTCAAGAACTGATTTCTTTTACCTATTGTGGGAAATATATGAAAACCAGAACCAGTATAGCCACCATGAAAAAAAAAATAAAAATTAAGTTTTTATATAAAACCACCCTGAAATTAAAACACCTCTAAGGTAACACTGAAAAGAATTTCCTCCAACTCCAGATTCAGGACTTCCCTTTGATCAAAGCTGTTTCTGGCATTTCTGTACCAGGTCTCCTCTAACTTTTATAAGCAAGCTTTTGTAAGTTTTTCCTCTTACTTACCTGTGCCTTCAAGCAGTGTTCAATGTAATTCCCCTTTGAACACTAGTTTAGTGAGGTTAAACTGTTCAAAGCAATACAGGTCTACAAGATGCTTTTGTATTACAAACTGAACATCTGCAGCACAGGAGATACAGAGTGAATAGTATTCTTACACTCACCAGCCTACGCTATTAGAAACAGAGAGAGATTTCTTTTGATTAACTTTATTTTTAAGGAACTTGATTAAAGATCAAAACAACAGAATTACAGTATGAATCCCAGAAGAATGCTTACTTGCTACATAATCAGAAGAACTTATTTTTTCCTTAAAAGAATCCTGTATTTTTTTTTAACATTGCAAATATATTAAAAAAATCAGACCACAGTTTTATGGGAGTCTGAGAGGAAAAGCAGGAGACTATAGATCCTCTTTTGTAACTCAGCTTTCTTTGGTAATAGCAGTGTGTTTTCTTATGCTGTCTGGATTTTCTAATTCAGTTTTTGGTATTTTAAGAAAAACCACCAGTCAAGGAATACGTACTACAATCTCATGGACTAGGAAAACAGCAAAGAAACATTTTAGCTTTGTGGATAATTTTAAAATTACCCCTAGACAAATTCATTGTGAAATTTCGTAACTGATCATCAACCTGGGTTTTTGTTTCCTACTCTTTTTGCTATTTGGGCTGTGATATAAACATCAAGTATCTCTCTAAAAATACTTTAAATACTGATGAGTAAAGAGATATTTTGAGGTATTTTGACAATAAGAAAATAGCTGACAAAGACTAACAAGCCTATGATTAGTGTAATTACAGACTTTATGTTGATCAAGTTTAAGCACTCTCTGCAAGAGCTTGTCTTTTCTCTTACACTAGCTGTAGTATAGCCAATACAGCCATAGTTATCCTCTGTCCTTCCTTTCCCACCCCTGCCTTCCTCTTTTCTAATCACCCTTGACTGCTTGAATCTTTTGTGACACTCATACTCGCCAGAATTCTTCCTTCCCCTTAATTCGCTATGTTCACACTATTACCAACTCTCATGCAATACATGCCTTCAGCTTACAACATCTGAGCAGCTTCCTTCTCTTGCTTAAGGTCCTGCATCTGCTTTAGCTTCCCTTTCTTTCCACTGTCACCAGACAGCTCTGCCAACCACCTTCTCATTATGTTCCATAACAAGGACAGCAACTGCCTTGCCTCTGGCCGCATCCCCATAGCCCCCAAAGTCAAAAAAAGAGCACTGCTCCTGAAATTCACCTTCTTGCAGCACTGCCTGCCTGGTCCTGCCAGGGTCACTGAACCCTAAGGAAAGGGGCTAGGCTGCAATGAGTCCTGTTATTGGAATGACACCCTTCTTTTGTTCTGCCTACGCTGTATCTAAACACACACATGTTTTTCTTTCTCTAATACTAAGCAGCTTGATTGTGTTTGTATTGCAAATTCTTTGGAATAACGGTCATCCCTCTTAAGTATCTAACACACAAGAACTGTTCCTGTCAATGAACAAACAGAAGAGATATTTTTAGATCTTTAGATAACTTATTCTTCCCCCCTAAGCTGCCCTGACGCTTACAGCTTAAAGGATATTTCTATCAGGTAACCTTACAGGAACACAGGAATAATAAATGAGCTGGGTCACCTCAAACACACAATTACCCACTTTCGGTTCAG